>NC_084827.1:156102905-156416288 GCF_033115175.1 Lepus europaeus
AGGAAATATTCTGAAATAAAAACTTCATCTTATGAGTCTAACTTTATTTCCAGAAAATTGAGATAGAGTGTGGTCTCAACTGTTGTCAAAAGTAAATAAGGAAATGTATGTAAGATATTTAAAACACAGGTGGCCACTGGGGACAATTAACTGATTTCCTTTTAAAGATATATATTTTTTTTAATTTTGAAAGAATGAGAGAGTGAGACAGAGAGAGAGAGAGAGAGAGAGAGAGAGAGAGAGAGGATCTCCCATGCTTCCATTCGCTGGTTCATTCCCCAGGGCTGGGCCACACCACAGTCAGAAGCTAGAAGCTTCTTCCAGGTCTCCTATGTGGATGCTGGGGCCCAACCACTTGTGTCATGTTCTGCTGCTTTCCCAGGCTCATTAGTAGGGAGCTGGATCAGAAGTGGAACTGCTAGGTCTCGAACTGGCGCCCATATCAGATGCCAGCATTATAGATGGCAGCTGTGCCCACTGGGCCACCATGCCTGCCCCATGGGGATTTTTTTAAAATATTGAAGAAATAAAACATTTCAGGATCTGAAAAAAATGGCACCAAATTGGGACTATACATGACCAATTCCAACTAGCTCTTTGTAGTGTCTGTCCTTTCTTTCTTATTTTACAAAAAGGGAGAATTGAGTAAAATGATCTTTATTGTCAGTTGAGTATATCCATTTCCAAATAGTGAAATCAAGAATTAAACATATAAAAATTAGAGAAATTTTAAATGAGAAAAGGGTAGTTAAAATAAAACAGCAGAGAAGAAATAATTTGGCAAGACATCACAAATGGAAATAAAAATCAAATAATGATTGTAAAAATAGTGATATATTCAAAGCCAAAATTATAAACTAACAGATGAATAATAAAAAAGACATTGGAATGATATGAAAAAAAGCTTTGTAGATGGAGTCTGAGCAGGCCAAGTTGAAAGATAAATCATGAAACAAATTTCTAAACAGAAAAAAATCATTAGTTCACTGTGTAGCAGACCAAGATAGAAATACAAGAAAAAAATATAAAATTATACATTGAGACTCGGGAATTTCTATGACATGAATTTTCCATTCAAAGATTGTGACTTTTTTTAATAAAATACAATATCCCTATGTCCATTTGTAATTGATGTAACTGAAAACCTAAAATCATTACTATAAACATCCAAAAAATGCAATATACTGATTCTCTTATAATACTCAAACTTGGAAAACACCTTTGACTATTCACATCATTTGTTTACAAATGATTTTTCAAACATTTTGTTTATGCCCTTTAAGAATTTGGGGAGCATTTAATCATATTACTATAACACAGGATCAATTTCCAGATATAGAGATAAACCAGGCATGCTGTCTGTTTTTTAGAAGGTTTGAAGTAAGTAGAGAGATATGTGAAAAAAATTATAGGTGAAATTATAAATGCACATGTAGAGTTAAATGTTTTCTAAAATAGAAATCAAATGATAAAACTGCCCATATGTATATTTTATTTACTTTATCTACTTGAAAATCAGAGAAGGGAGAGGGAGAGGGAGACAAGAGAGAGAGAGAGAAAAAGAAATATCAATCTTTTTTTTTTACTTTTATTTAATAAATATAAATTTCCAAAGTACAGCTTTTGGATTACAGTGGCTCCCACACCCCATAAATTTCCTCCCACCTGCAACCCTCTCATCTCCCGCTCCCTCTTGCATTCCATTCACATCAAGATTCATTTTCAATTATCTTTATATACAGAAGATCAATTTAGCATATATTAAGTAAAGATTTCAACAGTTTGCACCCACACAGAAACACAAAGTATAGAGTACTGTTTGAGTACTAGTTATACCATTCATTCACATAGTACAACACATTAAGAACAGAGATTCTTACATGGGGAGTAAGTGCACAGTGACTATTGTTGTTGACTTAACAATTGACACTCTTGTTTATGGTGTCAGTAATCACCCTAGGCTCTTGTCATGGGTTGCCAAGGCTATGGAAGCCTTTTGAGCTTGCCAACTCCGATCTTATTTAGACAAGGTCATAGTCAAAGTGGAAGTTCTCTCCTCCCTTCAGAGAAAGGTACCTTCTTCAATGGCCCATTCTTTCCACTGGGATCTCTCTCCATGCGACCTTCCTACCTTCCTTCCTTCCTTCCTTCCTTCCTTCCTTCCTTCCTTCCTTCCTTCCTTCCTTTCTCTCTCTCTCCCTCTCTCCCTCTCTCCCTCCCTCCCTCCCTCCCTCCCTCTTTCTCTTCTCTTCTCTTCTCTTCTCTTCTCTTCTCTTCTCTTCTCTTCTCTTCTCTTCTCTTCTCTTCTCTTCTCTTTTGCCAGTGTCTTGACTTTCCACGTCTAAAATATTCTCATGGGCTCTTCAACCAGATCCGACTGACTTAAGGGCTGATTCTGAGGCCAGAGTGCTGTTTAGGACATCTGCCATTCTATGAATCAGCTGTGTATCCCACTTCCCATGTTGGGTCATTCCCTCCTTTTTAATTCTTTCAGTTAGTATTAGCAGACACTAGTCTTGTTTATGTGATCCCTTTGACTCTTAATCCTTTCATTATGATCAATTATGAACTGAAACTGATCACTTTGACTGGTGAGATGGCATTGGTACATGTCACCTTGATGCGATTGAATTGAAATCCCCTGGTACGTTTCTAACTCTACCATTTGGGGCAAGTCCGATTGAGCATGTCCCAAACTGAACATCTCAATCTATATCTGCTGGTTCACATCCCAAATGCCTACAACACCAGAGTTTGTCCAGGGTGAATCCAGGACCCTGGAACTTCTTCTGGGTTTCCTATATGGGTGACAGGATCCCAAGCACTTTATACTGTCATCTACTGACTTCCAGGATGGATTGACTGGATTATCAATCGAACTGGCACTCTGAAATGTGATGCGAGCATTTCAAGTGGAGAATTAATCCACTGCACTAAAATGCATGCCCAAGTACATTACTAAGCATTAAGTGCAACATATATTTGACATAAACAAATATAATCTAAATGACATGATAATTTAAAAAAATGAATTTACTTTCCTAAAGCAACCATGCTACATTCTTTTAAATATCTATAGTTCCAAATATTATTGATTGATGACATTACTATACATATTTTATGGAGATAAAAACAGATTAGAGGACTAAGTATCTTTTCAGGTCTAAAGAAGACACATGTGTTTTTACATATCAACACATTCTAATTAAAATCACAATCATGTTTACTTGGTAATTATATTTGTATTCAAGGCTTCCAAATTTTTTTCTGTAAGGATATGTGAAAAGATTAGTGGGAACAGAGATAAAAGAATTCAGGATGGAATACAGGGTAATTCTGCTTTCTCTCTGATTTATATCTGTTCAAATAGGCCAATTTTAATTGGTTTCAGCACTCTGGGCTTAGTCCCAAATACTAGTATTGCTTTCTTACAAATACTCAGAGTCCTAATATTACCATCAAGCCCTAAATTCATGGCTGATGATGCTCCTAGGAAGGAGATGATGCCCTAATATTCATTGATAGTGAATGATCTGTGTTTCCAACACAGACTATTACACTTCCTTAAGGCAATCATTTATTCCTTTTATTAATAGTTTCAATTAAATTATAAATAATTTATCTTGCATTATATTATGTATTTGTTTTCAAGTGCACATAGTAGGCAAACTGATAGAACTCAAAGATATAAATTTAAATTTGTGAGCCAGTGTTGTGGTACACCTGATTCAGCTCCTGCCTACAACCTGGGTATCCAATATGTGGCCTGGTTTAAGTCGTGCTGCTCCACTTCCAATCCAGCTCCCTGCTAACATGCTTCAGAAATAATCAGAAGATGGTCCAAGTGCTTGGGTCTCTGCCACTCAGGTTGGAGACCAGGATGGCATTCCATCTCCCTGCTTCAGACTGGCCCATCCCTAGCCATCATAGCCATTTGGGGAGTGAAACAGTGGATGCAATCTCTCTCTCTCTTTCTGTTTCTCCCTCCTTCTCTGTAATTATGCCTTTCAAATACATAAATATCTTTTTTAAAAAATCCAATATTACTATTAGTTTTATAATAATTTTCTTTCATAAAATTTGAGTCTACTAAAATTTTAATTGTAAATGAATGAAAACTTAAAATGGTTAATGACTACAATTTACCTACTTTAAGTAGTAATAATTAAAATGATAGTACTGGTAATATTAAATATCAATCTGCAAATATTTTGAAGTCTTGTAAATCTTAGATCTGTATTAAGTTTTGTGTAAACATTAACTTATTAATTCTGGAAGATTTAAAGATTTTTTTAAACTGAAACTCTTAACAAATTATATATAAGGTATTTCATAGTAAACTATTTTATGCTATATTATTTGATTCCATATTTGATTTATTCAACTATTCAAATATAATCAAATTTAAATTGCCATTTCATATCATCTATACTAAATTAAACATATCTATGATGCCAGCACTAAATTAATGAAAATAAGGAAAGTTTATGCCAGTGGATGAAATTATGTTTAAGTAGTAATGTTCAGGTTATGCTTCTTAATAATCTATTGATTTTATATAAGCAGAAGAAAACAAATAAAAATGTTAGAATGTATTTTATAAAATTAATAATCAGGAATTTGATAGATAAAATATAAACAAGATACCATTTTTCATCCATCAAAATGGTTAAAAATGCTAGGGTCTGTTCTAAATCAAACACTGCCAAAAATATGTAGAAATGTTGTCCTACTTATTGCTTGTATATATATGAATTTGGTTGGTCACTTTGAAGAATAATTTAAAAATATTTATGAAAATTTAAAATGAGTTTACATCATACATGTGCCTAAGAAAACATATTTAAAATGTTTAATAGGAAAGACACTGGAAATATATATTCTGTTGTTGAGAATATTAATAATGTCATACCATTTTACTATGATAAATTAATAGCACAAAATTTAGACTGCCAAAAAGTACCAACTAGATCTGTTTGTACTAACATTTAAGGATTGCCAAGACTGCCACTTTTGGAAAAGAAATGAAAAACTTAGGAGACCTACCAATTTGATACCCATGGTCATTGCCCCTAGGAAGGGCCGAGGATTAGGTAATGGGTGGTCAATATTGGTATAAGGATCCTAAGGTGAGGTTTCTTACCCTGGGTGAAGACTGAGTCACTGGAAACAGACCTGCCCTGGAGTTGAAGGGCTCCAGGTCAGAGCCATGGGCCTTGTTGGTTCTAAGCTGAAAAAGACTACACTTGGCCCAGCTTCCAAAGTAACCACTGCTGTCAAGGGAACAGCCAAGTAGAGTCTGGACATTGCAGGCAGAACTGTAAATTTCCTGTTACAGATACCATCTACCAGTGATCTTGAACATTTTTTCATGTGTCTATTGGCCATCACATCAAGGTGGCATGTACCAATGCCATCTCACTAGTCCAGGTGATCAATTTGAGTTCACAACTGATCACACTGATAGATTTAAGAGTCAAAGGGATCACACAAATAAGACTAGTGTCTGCTAATACTAACTGATAAAACCAAAAAGGGAGAGAAGGATCCAACATGGGAAGGGGGAGACACAGCAGACTCATAGAATGGCAGATGTCCTAAATAGCACTCTGGCCTCAGAATCAGCCCTTAAGGCATTTGGATCTGGATGAAGAGCCCATGAGAATATTTTAGGCATGGAAAGCCAAGACATTCTGGGGAAAAAAAAAAAAAGAAGAAGAAGACCTAAATGAAGGATCTCAGTGAGTGTGATCCCAGTGGAAATAACGGGGCCATCAAGGTAGGAGGTACCTTTCTCTGAAGGGAGGAGAGAACTTCCACTTTGACTATGACCCTGTCAGAATAAGATAGAAGTCAGCAAATCCTAAAGGCTTCCATAGCCTTGGCAACCCATGACTAGAGCCTAGGGAGATTACTGACGCCATAAACAAGAGTGTTAAATTGTTAAATCAACATCAAGAGTCACTGTGTACTTACGTCCCATGTGGGATCTGTCCTTAATGGGTTGTCCAATGTGAAGTAATGAGATAGCTAGTACTGAAACAGTATTTTTACACTTTGTGTTTACATGTGGGTGCAAACTGATGAAATCTTTACTTAGTATATACTGAATTGATCTTCTGTATATAAAGATAATTGAAAATGAAAAAAAAAACAACTTGGTGTTAAATTGGAAATTACATAGAAAATTAATCAATGTTTTTAAAAAATATCATGTAGGATCTCTGTCATTAATGTGCTGTACACTCTTATTTAATGCTATAACTAGTACTCCAACAGTATTTTTTCACTTTGCGTTGCTATGTGAGGGCAAACTGTTGAAATCTTTATATATACTAAACTGATTTTCTGTATATAAAGAGAATTGAAAATGAATCTTGATGTGAATGGATGGGGAGAGGGAGCGGGAAAGGGGAGGGTTGCGGGTGGGAGGGAAGTTATGGGGGGGGGGAGAAGCCATTGTAATCCATAAGCTGTACTTTGGAAATTTATATTCATTATATAAAAGATAAAAAAAAATAAATAAAAAAAGAGATACCATCTGCCTTTACCTGGCCAGCTCTCCTCTCAGACCAGTTAAGCAATGGAAGTCAACAGGGTGCTATCCCTAAGGAGGTTCACATCTCCCTTATGATGTCTCTTCTAGTACCCTATGTGAAAAGATAGGTCTAGCAGTGCCTGCAAATAATGAAGGATAGAATTAAAAGGGAGAGAATGATCCTACTGGGGAAGCAGGATACACAGCAGACTCAAAGATTGGCAAATGCCCTAAACAGCACTCCAGCCTCAGAATCAGCCCTTAAGGCATTCGTATCTGGTTAAAAGGCCCATGAGAGTTTCAAAGGCATGGAAAGCCAAGACACTGTGGCAAAAATGACCTGAAAGATAGATCTCAGTCAATGAGATGCCAGTGGAAAGAACAGGCCATCAGAGAAGGAGGTACCTTTCTCTGAAGGGAGAAAGGAATTTCCACTTTGATATGGCCTTGTCTAATTAAGATCAGAGTTGGTGAACTCAAGAGGCTTCCATAGCCTTGGCAGCTCATGACAAGAGCCTCGCGTGATTACTGACATCATAAACAAGAGTGTCAATTGTTAAATCAACAATGGAGTCACTGTGCACATGCTCCCCATGTAGGATCTCTGTCCTTAATGTGTTGTACTATGAGAATTAACGGTAAAACTACTACTCGAACAGCACTCTATATTTTGTGTGGCTGTATGGGTACAGTCTGTTGAAATCTATATGTATGTACTAAGTTGATCTTCTGTATATAAAGATAATTGAAAATGAATCCTGATGAAGAATGAGATGGGAGAGGAAGTGGGAGATGGGATGGTTGCGGGTGCGAGGGAGGTTATAGAGGAAAAAGCTGCAACAATTCAAAAGTTGTAATTTGTAAATTTATATTTATTAAATAAAAAAAGAAAAGATAGGTCTGGACCTCATATTTGGCCAGTCCTTAGCCCACCTAATTGTTATCAGATCTCTCCTATCAGTTTCTATCAGTCTCTCAGTGGGAAAACTTGCTCATAGTTTAGACAGCTCCTTTCTTAGATCCTCTTCTAATGACTCTGTCCTTAGTTTGAGACTCTGTGAATTTAAATTGCTTAATAGATTCATTTTTTCCAGACTTGAAACAGTGAAATTCTAGATGGCTATGCACATGAAACCTCAGATAGAAGCAGTTTCTGCAAGCTGGCACTGCCATTCCCCCTGAGAACCCACCATCTGCTAAAACCCTGTCTCGACTTTCCTTCCCAGTGATGGCCCTTTTCAGCCTGAAGCAGACAGGGAGATCATCACCCAGTCCACCCTAACAGATGTTAGGATGCATTCTTCTTGAGGATGGAATCTGGGAGTCAGATGGATTAACAGGCAGTCAGGGTGGTCCCAATGGAATTTGGGTTGTAGAGTGCCTGCTTCCCCCAAAACCTTATGTTTAACAAGGTCAGATGTACCTGCCTGCTCACACCTTGGGAGCTTCCAAGTTTACCATGAGAATAGCAAGGGAGTGGTCATTCCCATCCTCCTGAGCTCACAATTTATTGTGAAAACAAGTTACCTATCCCACCCTTCTGGGTGGTTTTTGTTTTATCATGAACAAGCCAGATAGGATAAAGGATTGTTAAGTCAGGTCTTTTGATGGGTTTGTCCCTACCTTGTAAGTGAATGTCAATCAAAATTGTGCTTAAAAACCCCTCTACCATCAGCTCCTTTGGGTTTTTTCCTCTCTTGTCAGCTCCCCTCCATGCGGCTCTGGCTAGAGGTCTTTTGACTCTACTAAATCTTGCTTTTTACATTCCTCTGCTTGTCCACTTGGAAATTCTTCTTCCACATGAAACAAAGAATCCAGGTAATAATATGTTCTCTGCCACTGTTTTCCCATAGTAATTTCATCTGAAAAATCCACCTGGTCTTTCAAAAAGCATCAACTATTTACAATTTGGAGAACCTGCCATTGTCTTCTGAAATTTGTATTTAGTCATGGACTAATTATGTCTGCACATTTATGTGTAGTGGTTAGAGGATTGATAAATTGTGTTTCTTTAAAAATATTTATTTATTTACTTGAAAGTCAGAGTTACACAGAGAGAGAAGAAGAGGTAGAGAGAGAGAGAGATCTTCTATCCGCTGGTTCACAACCCAGATGGCCACAACATCCAGAGCTGCGCCAATTTGAAGCCAGGAGCCAGGAGCTTCTTCTCCCACGTGGGTGCAGGGGCCCAAGGACTTGGGCCATCCTCTTCTGCTTTTCCAGGCCATGGCAGAGAGCTGGATCAGAAGTGGAGCAGCCAGGACTCCAACCAGCACCCATATGAAATGCCAGCACTGTAGGGGGCGGCTTTACCCACTACACCAATTGTGCTTTAAAAGAAATAAATATGTTAAAACTAGAGTCCTATTTTATTAATAACTATTAACCAGTACAGAAAAAGAGTGCATTTGTCCAAACCAATATCTATATCTATACATAAATCTGGCTAAAATAGAAGAAACATTAGCTGTGATACAAATGAATTTGTAGTTTATAAAGAGGAAACTTTGTTGTTAAGTGTGTATAATCAACTCATGTCTTCTGTCAATTCCCAGCCTCCTCAAAGCAACTCAAATTATTTAAGCTTTGTAAACTTCAAAACTAAGCCCTAGGGGCCTGTGCTCATCGAGTGGGTGGCAGTTCAAGTCCCAGCTGCTCCACTTCTGATCCAGCTCCCTGCTGGTGTGCCTAGGAGAGCATCCGAGGGTGGCACAAGCCCTTGTGCCCCTGCACCCACATGGGAAACATGGAGGAGGCTCCAAGCTCCTAGCTTCTGATTGGCCCATGTGGGGAGTGAGTCAGCAGATGGAAGACCTGTCTCTCGCTTTGCCTCTGCCTCTCTGTAATTCTGTCTTTCAAATAAATAAAAAAATCTTAAAACACACACACACACACACACAATGTAACAGAGCTGAACTGTTCTCAGAGAGTTTGGTGGTTGTCGAACCTTTATAAAATTTATATAAGTTCCATCTAGATCTGCCTTCAGAAGCTAGATTTAAGTAGTAAAATCTAAAACTATGTGACAGAGTTTCTAGCAATAACACTATATTTGTAGAATAGTTTTCTCTGAAAGTGTAAATGGATTTGGACACAGAGCCAAGCACTGTGCTATGTGTTCCAGGGATATGTAAAAAAAAAAAAAAAAAAAAAAAAAAAGAAACATTTCCCTGGCTCTGAGGGAGCTTACACAGAGAAGATGGAAGTGGGGTATCATGAAACATTACTTCATGTAGCTTTCATTTATCGAGTGTGGCAAGCACTGTTAGAGGTTTCCTACACTAGTCCATTTGGTTGTCACAATAACAGACGCAGAAATGGAAGGATTGGGTCATTAATATGCTACATGTCAAAGAGTAAGTAAGTGACCAAACTGGAAGTGAACCCAAGCACATTGTGCCAGACTCTGTCATCCTAACTACAACACTATCTAGTCTTTTAATCATAACCCCATTAATCATCTATAATGTGTAGTTTTTCAAAAGTGTTAACATAAGTATAGGCCTAGAATAAAACAGCTATGCTGTAGATGTGATTTAAAAATCATGATTAGAAAGGGAGAGAGGGATCAGCATTATTTGAGAGTCAGATTTCAGATGACATTTGATTGTGCTGGTAGATTCAGCGTGCATTAAGTCACTAAAGTGTGATGAAGACAGCTGTGCTTTGATCACATCTTAGTTTGAGAATAGCTACTATGGTGATGATAATTATTTACTACAGTGGCAAGAAACTGGAGCCATTCCACTCAGGAGCCAATGGAGAAACTATTTAAGAGAAAATGAGACTCCACGCTTTTCTGAGAACCAAGAAAAAAAGTGAAGGTTAAGATAATTTTTCAGGCACCAACCTCATGGACCTTTAGAGGTCAAGATGAAACCTTCAGATGAATTAGACATGTCTGTGCTTTCTAGATTAAAAGAATGTGGCGCTCTTAAAATAGATGGGGATACAAGTAAAACTGATGTAGCACATGAGAAAGGTTTCAGGGATCATGTAACAAGTTAATTTTTGTTTTTACTTAGATGCCTCTCCTAGAGATGTCTTTTGGAAAGTAAATATGCATGTTTAAAGTTTAAAGTCATTTAAAGTTTTAAAGTTTAAATTTAAAGTTGTATTAATCTCCAATATTAGTGATGGAATGGACCAGGAACTATGAAATGTAAAACATTTAAAACATTCTTGATACCCATACACCATACACTTATGCCATCCCCATGTATACTGGAAATCAGAAATTCCTTAGATATGCAGTTTCTAGTAGAAATTGGTCTATAATCCCTTCTATGTAACTTGTCTCATACAGTGAAATGATCTTTATCCATATTGCAGCACACCAAAGTTTAAAGTAGGAGGATTCAGTTACAATAAATTTAGCTGTACTCTATGGATTTTGGGAAACATTTTTTCATATCGCTTGGTGGGATTTAATATTAGGCTTGTGACAGTAGTCACTACCACTGTTCTTACATAAGAACTACGGGAAACATAGTAGGGCTGTATTTCTTGGAAGTTAGATTTTGCCAAATGCTGTTTCTGCTGGAATATGAATAGGATACATCATTTCCAAGAAGAGCCATTAAGAGATGGTATACAATTACCTAAGTTACCTTTCCCTTGCCCTAGGAACACAGATATCTCAAACAGTGGAGCATCCCTCAGCTTGCATCCTTGAGAAACAACCATTTTGGAACTAAGGTGCCAGCTGAGTCTAAATAGTATTAAAAAAGAGAGAAAAATAATAATTTTAAGCCACTGAGACTTTGATGTTGGTTGCTACCACAGCATAATCTAGCCTATTTTAATTGATATACTACTAGCTGCTATGGTTTACCTACTTACATTAGCCCTAGCCTTGACGGTTTTCTGGATAAGGTTTTCTTTTTCCCTTTCCCATACAAGCCCATCTTATCCCTCATTTCCAAAGATGTTCCTTTCCCAATCATAATTCAACAAGTAGGAAGAGTTTTAACTGGTTTTGTGAATTACTAGATCTAAGATTCAGTTTTTAATATGACAATTTCCAAAGTAATGGATTAGCAGTCTGTAAAAATAGAGAATAGTAGATGCTTCTTCAGGATTCCAAAGCTCCTTCCAAGTAAGAACAAAGGTTAAGTTCGAGAGGAACTGAGTAATGGAATTTTCCACCTTGAGATTTCTGGTTGACCCTCTTCCTAAAACCACCTCTTTTTGTGAAAATGAAATTAAAGAAAGAACTCATTTCCATTAGCCAATATAATTAATCTTCTGTTCCTTCTTTCACATAACTTCTAGGCATGGAATACAAAGACAAGAACTAATTACTACAAACAGTATTACTATTCAAATAGTCTTATAATAATGTGGAGGTTAAGTTCATACTTATTCTGGAGACACATTTCATGAGTTTGGAATCTGAATCAACCACTGAGAGCCATGATGAGTTTATTACTTAACCTCTCTGCAACTTAATTTCCTTATCTGCAGAATGTGAGTTTTCAAAATGTCCTAATGTTTTCACAAGTTTTTTTTTAAGATTTATTTTTTTTATTTGAAAGAGTTACACACAGAGAGAAGGAGAGGCAGAGAGAGAAAGAGGTCTTCCATCTGCTGGCTCACTCCTCATTTGGCCACAATGGCAGGAGCTGGGCTGACCTGAAACCAAGAGCCAGGAGCCTCCTCTGGTCTCCCACATAGGTGCAGGGGCCCAAGGACTTGGGCCATCTTCCACTGATTTCCCAGGCCATAGCAGATAGCTGGTTTGGAAGTGGAGCAGCCAGGACTCAAACTGACACCCACATGGGATGCTGATACTGCAGATGGTGGCTTTACCCGCTAACTCCACAGCACTGGCCCCTATAAGTTTTAAATGAAATAAGATTTTCAATATGCCTGGCACAATCCCTGGTATTTAATAAGTATTTTTGTTTAATAAATATACTTTTAATCTGTTTTTACAAAAATTTGCAATTTACATGCAAATGTGTTATTTTATGAGGCTTCAAAAACTTCAAATAAAATTTAATATAAGTAGTTACCCTCATTAGATGATTATATTATATATATATATATATATATATATATATATATATATATATAGGGAGAGATCAAAATCAAATGAGATAGATACTATATAACAAAATAGATACTAGCTATATAAAACTTAATATGACCAAAGAATGGATGAAAGAAATAGAAAATAGCTTCAATAAATCTGCATATGAGTGTGAAGTGTTTTTAATTTCATCTGATCAGGTCTCACGGTATTCATGTTTTGGAACTCATGAACTGGAACATTTTAAAATGGTCATTGACCACAGAAAGGATTAACATGATTTTAGCTTTTTAATACAAAATATTTAATTTTTGGATTTTATCAGGCACAATATAAATGCTTAGTGTTTTAGCCCCTCAGAGGTAAGAAACTGTTTACAGTTCTATTTCCATGCATGGGCTGTGATAAACAGATCCCAGAATAGCTGGAGTAGGACCAAGGCAGGAGTTCAATATGTAGACATATTTTCATGTGTTGCAAAGAAAAATTCCATGAACTTTGCCAAATACATTGATCACAACTCTAGAAAACAGTATCTACTCTGAAAAATATTCATATAAAGTTCATGTTATTATGAAAAACTATTTTTTGAATTGTAGAAGCTATTCCATTTCACTTAAGATCTCTTTCTGTGTGTATGTGTTTAATAAGTCAAAACTTTGTTTCAATCTTCATTCTGAGTTAATCCACTGTATAAAAGACAAAAATCTGGCAAAAATTACTATTGTTTTAAAAATGCACTTGATGTAAACATTGACATGAAAATGATATTTGATGTAGGATCACTTCACAAGGAATTAATTAATAAAGAACGCAGTCAAAAATGGCCAGTTTCAAACAGTTCTTTTGGTTTATGGCACATCTGATTGTATAATGTATTTATTACTGAACTCTTTCATTGTAACACAGCATTTCATCTTTAATAAATATAAAAGTCAAGCTTATCTTTTCATAAGTTTTTTTTTTTCATTTTCATTCCTAAAACTGAACCAATGTTTATCATGCTACAGGCTATGGCACATATAAATCTTATGGGTGTTAACAGGTGTGTCTACTTATTCAGTGAAATCCTGAATGGTGATACATTTCATTCTGAGATGTTTATTACCCCCAGCATAAAGTCAATTATATTTTTGTAATTAAAGTTTTAAACAAAATCTCTGACTCTAACATGAATACATTGGCATGGCATATTTCAACCTTGACTAGAGCCCTGCATGATGAGTTTAGTAACAGTGCACAAAACTCCTCTCTACATGGAAAGCACTTTTAAATCACTTGGAAAACAAAAAGCCATTAGCTATGATTAGTAAAGCTGTTGACAGTTCTTGGAGGGCTGTAACTTTTTTTTTTACAATGTTCTGGCTGTGATTTTGAACTGACTCAAACCTAAGAGCAATTATATACACGTAGAATTGTGTTTTCTAGTCAGCAGGTAACATGCAATTAAAGTTTTGTTAGCAACCTAAGGCACAGATCACTTTAAACAACATATGTGATATAGTATGTAGGACTGAAAATACAGCTTCTGAATTATACTTAATATTGAAATATTTTATGTATATATGTTACAATCCACACAAATGTATACTTTAAAACATAGTTGTAGGTGCCAGTGCGGTGGTGTAGCAGGTAAAGCCTTTCTCTCTCTCTCTCCCCCTCTTTCTCTCTCTCTCCCTCTCTTCTCTATTATCTCTGCCTCTCCCTCTCCGTAACTCAAATAAATAAAAAAATCTTAAAAAACACACACACATCCAATCATTTCCCTTGTATTATCATTTCTAAATCTTCATGTGGATATTTTAGAAAATACTTCTTTTCCCTGAAAATAGTAAAATGCTGCACTTCAGAGAGTAGTTAAATAAGATTTATAAAAATAAGTGCTTGGGGCTGCTGCTGTGGCATAGCAGGTAAAGCTGCCACCTGCAGTGCCAGCATCCCATATGGGGTCCGGTTCCAGTCCTGGCTGCTTCACTTCGTAACCAGCTCTCTGTTATGGCCTGGGAAAGTAGTCGAAGATGGTCCAAGCCCTTGGGTCCCTGCACCCGCGTGGGAGACCCAGAAGAAGCTCCTGGTTCCTGGCTTCGGATCCGTGTAACTCAGACTTTCAAATGAATAAATAAATCTTTAAAAAAAAAAAAACTACTAATGACAAAACAATGAAAATTGTTAAACCTTTCCTTTTTATCACTTAATAAGGTTCTCCAAGTCAAAGGCAGTAATAGAGATTTGAAATTCAGAAGTAGTTGGAAATAATTTGTTATGCACTTTGGATTTGACTGAAAATACCATGAGAGCATTTCAGGCATGGAAAGCCAAGAAATAGTGGCAAAAATGGTTCAGCATGAAAGATCTCTGTGAGACCCCAGTGGAAAGAAGGGGCCATCAAAGAAGGATGCACTTTTCTCTGAAGGGAGGAGAGAATGTCCTCTTTGCATATGGCCCTGTCTAAAAACCAACAGAGTTTGTGGACTCAAAACGCTTCCATAGCCTTTGCAGCTCATGTCAAGAGCATCGGATGATCACTGACGTCATAAATAAGAGTGTCAGTTGTTAAATCAACAACAGGTGTCACTGTGCACTTGCGCTCCATGTTGGATCTCTGTCCTTAATGTGTTGTACTATGAGAATTAATGTGAAACTTGTCTTCAAACTGTACTTTATACTTTGTGTGTCTGTGTGGGTACAAATAGTTGAAATATCTACTTAGTATAAAGTTGGTCTTCTGTATATAAAGTGAATTAAAAATGATTCTTAATGGAAAATGTAATGGGAGAGGGAGTTAGAGGTGGGATGTGAGTGGGTGTGGGAGGGAGGGGATGAGGTAAGAAAAATTATAGCCCTGAAGGCTATACACATGGAATTTGTATTCATTAAATAAAAACCTAAAAAAGAAAATTTGTTATGCACACAGGAAGGGAAATACTGCCTAGTAACAGTTATCAACTTGTTAGTAAAGTTTTTTTTTTAAGAAAAGCATACTTTCTCAACCAGTTAACATTGGTGAAATTTTACGAATAGGTAAAATCTTATGGAGATTTTTAATTTTTTTTTTTTTACCAAAGGTGTAAACATGAACAACTTATTTGTGCTTCTAGACTTTTTGCAAGACAGAAAAAAAAAAACACATTACAGGAACAAAATATCTATGGAGATATTTACCAATGTTTGAGATTATAATGCATTTTCCTTTAAAATATAAATACAATCTTTCACAATAATTAGTGAAGGTTTGAGTAGAAAGGTATTTCCATGTCTTACATTGATCTCATTTTCCCTTTGTACTCTTTTGATTCTAGATTCTAAGAAACACATTTTTATTTGGAGGGGCTGATTTTTGTAATAGTCTGCATTTTACCTTACACTCTACTCCTTGCCCCAATGAAACAGAACCAAATAAACCTAAAAGCATCCATGAGGAATTTCAAGCTTCACAGCAGCTGAAAAGACAAAGGCCAAGGAAAACTGCAATCTGACATGGAGAGAATGCCCAAGAAGAGCTGAAGGGAGGAGGCTGAGTCAATGGGTTACCACCAGGAATGTCTCAGGGTCACACCAGCACCAGGCTTGACAGGGCTGGCATCACAGGTGTACACTCAGCAGGATACACACACACACACACGTTTTTCTCTCTCCCTCTTTTATTACATATATTTATAATGAAGGTCAGAAGCTGATAAACATTATCAGAAAGCATGGTGTCAGGAGGACTGAATGCCCTTAAAATAAAACCCATTTTCACACACAGTACATAGATATTTAGAGTATAACATTCTATGGTTTGATTTGGAATCACTGAAATACTATTGCAAATTCATTTTTGTTCAATGAACACAAACTGCTTTGCATATATAATGAGTTTTTGTTCATTTTCATGTTATGGTATTAAATAATTCCACAAATCAAATATAGATCTTTAGATTACTTTTTTTAATTTAACGAACAAAGTGTCAATCCTTTTGCCTCTTCCATGCTTCCCAAAAAGTAAGTCCTGAAAGTGTTTTGCACGAAGCTGTTTGTAGTAACAAATAAGATGCATTATGAGAGAGATGCAGAGTTGTGTTCATGGATGGAGAATGATTTTCAGTTTGGTTGCCAAGCTAATGAAACATGCATGACTAGAAGTACCATTAGCAAATTTGTTATCAGTCTCATAGTTTTTAATAATGGAAGGTTTAGGAACTTCAAAACATAGAGAAATGACATAAATCAGATAAAAATTAGCATGTGCATGCTGGAGGGAATATTATGCTTCTCAAAGTATTTATATCTTGAATATTTTCTCTTCAAAAGCAAAGGATTTTGTAAAATGTGTTAGGTACAGAATCAACAGACATGGATCACGTTCTGATCTAGGAAGAGGAGTCATGTGAGAGCAGCCGACTTATCCAACTCCTGTGGATTCCAATTAACAAACTTTCAACAAATGTTTACTGAATACCTCTTCCATCCCAAGTGATCAGTCAAATGGCTCAAATTATTTGTGGCACAGTGGAAAGAATGTACAAGTTATGTTTCAAATGTGCATTGTATGAGACATTAACATGAGTTATGTAATGCTGAGCCTAGGCCTTGGAGGCAGAAAGTCTAGAATTCCAAATTCAAATTTTCTTAGGGCAAGCTAAGTGACTAAATGGTCTTTAACACTTCTACAGCTACCTAACCTATAAACATATTATTCCTAAAAATCAAATGATGGGGAACAATGGAAGCTCAATAAACTTTAGTTTCCTTCTCAATTATCACTTTAACTCTGCAATTAGGTAGTATTGAAATGACAGTCAAGATGAAAGCTACGTTACAATTGTTTAGCCACAGATGATGTTACTGCTTTTCTATTTTAAGGTGAACATATGAGTCAGTGTTCAACTGAATATGATTTTGAATTTAGGTTTTCAGTAGTGGCAGTATCACTACAGACATATTTCTCCCAGCCAATATCCCATATAAGAAAATAACAAAGCTACAGAGCTCTGCTACTGTTGAAAAAGAACAATGGGTTTTAGGTATTTTACATATTATTCATTGGGAAAAATACTCTCTGTTGCAGTGGCATATCACAGTTGTATGTGATACACTGAGCAAATGAACAAATAACTCCTTGTATGATAAAATTATTTTCAGGATTATTCATGTAGTAATTGTACTCTGGATTTGTTGCCAGGTTTTAAAATAATAGATTTAAAATGACATATAAGTTTCATTTTTCAAGTAATATTCAAAACCAATAAAATATTTCATGTGTGAACTAAAATGGACTAGTTGGCAAACTGTATATTTCACCTTGTAGCTTGCATTCAGATTCAACATTTATAAATTTAAATGCAAAGTACATAAATAATCACAGAATAGTAGACTTCCCATAAACAAATTCTATTGTTTCATCTTTATAACCATAGTTAATAATTGCTAAATCTGAAACTATAGGAATATTCAATGACATAATGCTGGGATATAATACAGAGACTGAATACGGGGATAAGTAATATCATATGGTAACTCACATTAACTGAATACAGAATTATTATAAGTCACTTTGAACAAATGTACTGCAAACCAAAGTTTATGTCTGAGGCTATATATGGTGGGTAAACTGTAGAATTTAAGAGTTTTCTAAATTTACTTCCATGTAAAACAATGTTTATTAAAGGAAAACAGATAAAATGTGCTAATGTGAAGCTTATATAGATATTTTAAAAGTTCAGTAGTAACCACGGAACTTTTTAATAACTTGGGTAATTTAAAAATGTTTTCAACAAAGCTATATTTTATAACTGGCACTGTTTGCCTTACACAGTACATGATAACAGGAAATGCTGGCTTTTCTTATCAGTTTGCTTTCTCCACAACGTACTCCATCTTCCTCGCCACTGAGGTGAAGCATAGTTGAATGTCCAGAGTGATCACTGACCCTATGTCAGAATTTTCACAGGATGAGGTCTTCCTCATATACCTACAGAATTAGCCAGGGTATCACCTGCTATGGTAAGAAGAGCAACACAAACATTGTATCCCAAACATGTGGTGTTAGAAATTTCTTCCTCGTGTAAATCTTTGGAAATTTTACATACCCCTTATTTAGGGATTATGGCAGGAATAATACTGATTTGCAGGCAAGAGCTTGTGACAGTGGTTAGACACCTCTAGTTCATGTAGCATCAGGGGACCTAGCTGGTCACCTTGCCATCTTTATTCTGTCCGTTTTGAGGAGCTAGATTCATGGTGGTGAAGAACAGGATGAGACATATTTGAAAATATTTTACAAACTAGGCTTAAAATTGGATGTGCAGAAAAATAAATAAATAAAAGATAAAAATGGGATTTGCTATTTCTACTCACATTTTACTGACTAAAACATAATGACATATCCACATCAAACTGCAAAAGAGACTGGGACACTTGTTCAAACTTTATCTTGAGGATGAAGAAGAAACAGATATTGATGAGCAACTGGTCATCTCTACCATACTTATTTACTATCTCTCTAAACTGATTTGGCAAGAATTATCAAGATAAATTACCTAGATATTTTAAAAGTTCAATAGTAACCATGGAATTCTTTAATAACTTGGACCATTTAATAATGTTTTCCACAAAGCTATATTTTATAACTGGCATTGTTTGCCTTAACACTGTATATGATAACAGGAAAAGCTGGTTTTTCTTAAAGGGGTAATTTAGTCCAGAATCTGATAGTTTCTTAAGTTTCAATACAGTGTCTGACATTCTTTACTGTAGCATTTTTCCATATGCTTTAGGTCACTTGCTCTAGTTAAAATATAATTGAAGGGAAATGGGATGGCGAAGATCAGGCATCATGGGTGAAATTTCAGACATTAACTCATTCATCTCAGTAACAAATTCAATCCAATATTATATTAAAACAATCCTTTTTCCATTGACCTGCACACATCACCTGAAGACTTGCTAGGCAGTGAAGTAGTATCACCCATATGCTCTTAGGGCTCTCTTACATCGTCACTCAATTTACCCAGCCCCTAAAAACAGGAACAATCCCTATTTATGCAACCATAGATTGGAATGTTTTCTCTGCACTCAATCCCATTTTGTACCCAGATGACTTATGTCTTTATTTTGTATCATGGCCTTCTTATTCATCATCCAAGCAGCTTCTCTCCTCTGAAATGCATATCAGGCATTTCCCAACTTACCCTCTCAGAGACTGCACTATCTTCTAAAGAGCTGTTCTATCCTAGGTTATACGGAATCAAAGTGATCATTAATCCATGTCACTGTGTACTAATAAACAAGGCTTGCTAAATAAAGTAAATGCCACTAATAATAAAAAACATGTTGAAAGCCATAACAGGAAAGCCAAATTATTTTCTTTACAACATAGACTTTCAGCTACATTGCACAAAACTTAAAAGTGATTTTTGATTCCATAATATGGCTGTAAATGATTACATTAGGACTTAACTAAATTACATTTCTCAACATAAGTGCTGCTATAGTTGATAGGTTTAGGTTTTGGAAGACAGAATGGAGGAGGGCAAGGTAAAGTTAGTGACTCATGGTTAAAACATATTTGGGGGGCCGGTGCTGTGGTATAGCAGGTAAAGTTGCAGCCAACAGTGCTGGCATCCCATATGGGCTCTGGTTAGAGTACCAGCTGCTCCACTTCTGATGCAGCTCTCTGATATGGCGTGGGAAAGCAGTAGAAGATGGCCCAAGTCTTTGGGCCCCTGCACCCAGTGGGAGACCCAGAAGAAGTTCCTGGCTACTGGCTTCAGATCTGCACAGCTCCAGCCATTTGGGCCATTTGGGGAGTGAATCAATGGATGGAAGACCTTTCTTTTTCTGCCTCTGCCTCTCTGTAACTCTTTCAAATAAAATAAATAAATCTTTAAATATCACATTTGGTGCAACTTTGAAAGATAGTTCCAGGCCACAAATATTTTACTGCTTAGAAATTGAAAGAAATTGTTGGCTAGTATGAAAACATATAGTGTGCATATCTTTTGTTCATTTTATACATAACACATTTAGCCTAATTAAAGGAAACAGGCACTATACGTTTTCAGGATACAAAAGTATAAAACTACTACCAAAGCAATGGAAAGAACATTTGTTTTCATTTCTGGACTCTGAAATAAGGAAATCATTTCATCTAGTGTCCTATTTCAGTAAATAATGAGATTCTGAAATAAACAGCAACAATCATAAGGCTTCACAGAAATAGACTGCCTTAAAGCAAAAAAGAATAAGTGCCATATAAGTTTTAGACTCTGGGAAACATATACGTAGAGAAAGAAAACCAAGAAATAGAAGACAGTCAAAACAATCAAGGTCCACACATGATACTGTGTTCTTTGAAAAATGATTTTTCAAGTAGAACTCAGTTTGTTGATTTGTTGGTTGGTTTTTGTTATTTCAAAATGATGGGATTTTTTCCCTCCTATCTCTAAAATATTATGCTTACAAAGAATACTTAATTAGCATGATTATTGGCAAAACTACAATGGTAAAAAAAGCACACTTTTCTATGTAGTTTGTTCTACTAAAAAAATAGTTCCATCTTTTACACACAGGAGCATATTTCTTATGTTTATTTTTCTAGGATCCTAAGGCTCTCAGAAGGAGAAAAAGAAAAAACTATAACTATTTTTTTTATCTTCCTGAAATTTAGAAAGAGTTCTGTTTCAGAAAATTATTTAACATAGGTCATAAACATACAGTATTCACATAACCCCAAAGGCAGCAAGAAAGATTCCTTAAAGACAGAGGCTGGACAATGATGATTTGTTAAATTTGCTGAGTTATTTGTATGAGAGAAAAAAAATATTGTTAAATCTCATGCCGGGAACTTCATTTGTATGTACGATTATATTTTTGAATTTTCCTGAGAATAATAAGTTTAACCTTTCATCAAGAGTGGTTTGTTCTCAGGAAAGCAAATCCTCCATCTGCAGCCCCAACCCACTCACCTCAGGGAACAAAACTCCCATTGTCCTGTGGAGAAACCAGCAATGTGAACACTAGAGGACTGCACCTGTCTGTTCACTGTTATCAAATGCCAGCCTTGGGGCTACCCCTGGTAAGTGAACTCTGACTTCTAAACCGCAGAGCAACATAAATGCTCCTGAAAACATCTTTTGTGTGCCAACAGAAGTTTAGCAGCAGGCTTGCTTCCTGGGAAGAAAAGGAATACCCTCTTACCATTGAGCCTCAAGTTGTATTAATCCTTTGCAAGCTCAATATGAATAAAGTTGTATTCACCTGTCCATGGTTGTCCAGCTTTAGTTTAGGGGAAAGAAAATGAAGGACTCATGACAAGAAAAATGATATTAATATGCTATCAAAACTATAGGTGTCTTGTGAAGAAGTAATCACTTGTATTGCTTATAGGGATTTTGAATATCCTATCAAGTTTTAATTTTCATGCTTATCGAAAAAGCCATTTTTCAGAATAGTTTCTCCTAATCTACAGCTCTCAAAGGAATGTCAGCCTTTGATGATTTAGATTAAAAGTCTAAGGGAAAGAGATCTTCGAAGTGTATACTCCCTAGCAGTTTTAATTAAATATATACATACTGATAATTACACAAAGAAAACGCTTATGAGCAAGTAACAGGTAGTCACTTCAGGGTCATCTCTCTTCATTCTGCTCTCAGTACAGTTCATGATCTCCAGTGCTGGGTATGTGATTTTATAAATGCTGACTGTTAATGGCGGCAAGTTTATGTTTACCATTAGTGTATGTGTGTGTGTGTGTGTGTGTGAAAGAGAGAGAAAGAGAAAGAGAGAGAGAGAGAGAGAGAGAGAGAGAGAGAGAGAGAGAATGAGGGAGGAGGGGAGAGGAAAGAAAAGAGAAGACTATAACTGCATAGTTCATTTGTAATTTACTCTTTTACTCTTTCTCTTGGCAAGATGTTTCAGAAGAAAGCCATGTATTTTAAAACATAAAAAATAAAAGAAAAAATAAAAGAAAACCAAAAGGGTTTCTTGCGAGACAGACCCTAGAGCAGTTTGAAAACATCAAATAAAACCCCTCCAGCATGTTCTCCCCATGTGATGCCTTTGTACACTCATTTCAGCCTGTGGGCACATTTCCCATGACACACAAAAGGTTTCAGTGCCATGTTGATAGATATAAACACATATGGATTCCTCATTTGCCATTCTGTCTACCGAGTTCATACAGATTTCTATAAAGTTAATTTTATTTGAAAATGAATTGCTGGAAGCCAAATATCATTTAGATCATGAACAGAAAAGGAGCATTATAACAAGCTGATTATGTGGTTCCTTGGCTATGTGTCAATGACACACAATATGCATTGTAGTGCATAATAGAAACTACACACACATACACAAATGGTCTTCAAAAAACACATAGAAAATACATATAATGATAAAAGCTATCCATGCATTTCAAACTTTTTGCAGCAAAGTAATATTATCTTTTAATGCCATTTTCCTGTGAGCATACTGAGGCACGCTCATAAATATATCTGTGAATATATGTTTGCACATTCATCTACACATATACATAACTGCATCAAAGTAATGAGAAATAATATGTGTGTGCAAACATATTCTCTTTGTTTATTCTCTATTTATGCCACAAGTTCGCTGTTTCTCTTTGCTCTTCTGATTAGTTATTAGTTATGTGCTTAGTTCTGGGTAGGCATCTGCTTTTTTTTATATTTGAAAAACCTGTTGACCTATATAGACTTATTTCTTTTTATTTTTCTATAAAAGAGTCTTTCTAACATAATGAGTAATGTGAGTAATGTTTTATATTTTATAACTTTTTTATAAATCATAGAATTCAAAGAGTTAAAGCAAGAAAATAGAAATAATTGTTCAATATATTTTCATTCCATGTAAACAAGAGCGTTGTGGCCATTGTTTACATTAGAAAACACATGGTCTTGAATACAAAAATATAAAACAATTTGAGAACTTTTACAGTGGTTCTGAGCAGCTAGTATAAATATGAAATATCTTACTTATGGAAAAGAATACATATAGACATGAAATTTCTTCAAAAGAGACATATGATATGCCACTAAGATGTCAATGCTAAGCCTTTATCTTTGGAGTAAATGTTCTAATTTTAGAATGCAACCCCCAAGCTTCCTCCAGTTACTGAGTCTGAAACCAGCAGACTGCAAGTGTCTCAGATCTCCACTGTTTCAGCAACACATGGTTCACTTCTTTTTCACACACTGACAGATCCAGCCATGGTATAGCCACGGAACACCAAAACACCATCAGCATTAGTCTGTTCTTCAGACGTTTAAGTTCTGAAGCCACCAATAAATGTGTGCCTTAAGTATTTTTAAAAGTTACACAGAAACTTCTTATTAAATTAGAACTTAGCCATTTAAAATAAATCATCAAAATATTTTAATGCAAAATCAGGAAGAAAATTGGGATGAAGGATGTATAATATTTCTGCTTTTTTAGAACTAGGTATGAAATACTTGGCCATTCAAATCCCATTCCTACTTGTGTAATGGAGATTTAAAAGGCAGTAATAATGAATGAGTTTCAATATGTATAGAAACAATCTCTGGGAAAACAAATTCTTACCTGAATGGGTGGCTCTATAGCTCTACCCAGGAGGGATATTTGAATACATTGAGAATAACTAAGAAACTAAGAAATGAACAACAATGAAAATTTTCTTGGCACCACTGGGGAGCCTGGACTTTTACTCAGTATTGAAAACCAACTAAATTGGTTTTGTTGCTCAGCTCATGCTCTTTTTTTCCTCCCTAAAAGTCATCCAAAGTTTATTGTTTTCCTTTGAATCTTACCAACGAAATAAAGTAATTTGCTAAAAGAATAATGGGTCTACCTTTAACAACACAGATTTAAATGCAAATGCACTTGGAAAATATTCATGCAGTATCTTGTTATACCTGTTCTAGGAAATAAACACAGAGTGAACAATCAAATCCTAATAAAAGTCCCTACATATGCACAGAGTTGCATTGTTTTTCTTATTAAATCCCTAAACTTCAGTATCCAAGTGTTCAGAGCTAAAATATAATCATTCTCTGTTGAACTGGAAAGTGTGTTGTCATGTCCTCAACTGTCCTATGGCTAGAACTTGAGCACTAAGAAAATGTGACTCATATTTAGCCTTGAGTTTTCTAGGAAAACGGGTACTATTAAATGCAGGCATTATGAAGAATAAAAGGGAAGAAGAAGAAAGCAAACTTTAAAAATTCTTCTTTCGGGAGAGGCGGCAAGATGGCGGAATAGGCAGGAAGCACACTTAGTCCGGGGGGAGAGAAAGTTTAATATAAGTGGAGATACTGCAGTGTCAAGGAAGAGTAGGGGATGAAACAGCAGAGGAAACTCTTCCGGAACTAGTGATTCACAGTGGACCTGCGTGGAGAGCGTGGGAGCCCAAGTTCGGGACACCAGCGGCAGACTCAACGCACCAGCGCTGGAACGCGAGGTGAGCCGAACCTCCATAGCCCGAGATACCAGCAGGCAAGTGGAAAGAGGAGGCTAGAGGGAACGAGGCTTGAAACTCCGTGGGGAAAAGTTCACCAGGCTAACTAGAAGAGAGAGAAAAAAAAATAAAAAAAGTGACTGATACGGACACAAGTTTCTCTCTCTCCGCTCACCTCTCACAGGCGAGCAAGACAGAGCAGGCGCCATTTTGGACATACGTCATAAGCAGGGCGACCTCAGGTCTGCACCAGCCCTGAGCCTAGCAGAAAAACCTGACTCTGTGGGGAGGGGTGAAATAACAGGAGATTAGCATCTAACTTGGCAACCCAGTGGGAGACTGCAGGAGAATTGGAGCCCACACTGAGGGCAGCAGAGATTCCCTGTGTGGTCCTTGGGAAAGAGCTTCCGATCTCTGGCTCCTGTGGGTATATCATTTGCCTGCTAACTACCTCCAATTACGTTCAGCTGTGCGGAATTACTTCCCTTTTAAATCAAAAAAAGAAAGAGAGATTTACCACACCTAACCTGGGAGTGTCATCCTTGACACACCCTCAACCCTGAGGAACCAAACACAGCTCTCAGTCCACACTCATCTCAAGCCTCTAAGGCTCCACTGAAAGCAGACAGTCCACTTAATATAGAGCCATAGTGTAACAAGAAAAAACACCACAGTGAAGAAACCAGATATCTCCAACATGCCAAACAACAAACGCAAAAACCAAGCTAACAAGAACAAGGAAGAAACTATGACGCCCCCAAATGAAAAAGACACCCCAATTCAAGATTATGAAGATGATGAGATCGAAGAAATGCAAGAAGCGGATCTCAAAAAATTGATAAGAACATTAAGAAGTTCTCAAAAACGAATTCTTGAACTACAGAAATCCTTCATGGACAAGATAGAAAATCTCTCTCGTGAAAGTGAAATATTAAGGAGGAATCAAAATGAAATGAAACAACTAGTGGAACAAGAAACTCTGATAGTGACTAGAAATCATAATGAAATGAAGAGTTCAATAGATCAAATGACAAACACATTAGAGAGCCTTAAAAACAGAATGGGCGAAGCAGAAGAGAGAATATCAGACTTAGAAGACAGAGAACAGGAAAGGAAACAGGCAAACCAAAGAAAAGAAGAAGAAATTAGAAATCTAAAAAATATTGTCAGGAATTTACAGGATACTATTAAAAAACCCAACATTCGGGTTCTAGGAGTTCCTGAAGACATGGAGAGGGAGAAAGGATTAGAAGGCATTTTCAGTGAGATACTAGCAGAAAATTTCCCAGGTTTGGAGAAGGACAGAGGCATCTTAGTACAGGAAGCTTATAGAACCCCTAATAAACATGACCAAAAGAGATCCTCACCACGACATGTTGTAATCATACTCACCACAGTGAAACATAAAGAAAAGATCCTAAAAGGTGCAAGAGAGAAACGTCGGATCACTCTTAGAGGATCTCCAATTAGACTCACAGCAGACTTCTCATCAGAAACCCTACAAGCTAGAAGGGAATGGCGAGACATAGCCCAGGTACTAAGAGAGAAAAACTGCCAGCCCAGAATACTATATCCTGCAAAGCTCTCATTTGTGAATGAAGGTGAAATTAAGACTTTTCACAGCAAACAGAAACTGAAAGAATTTGTTGCCACTCATCCTGCCCTGCAAAAGATGCTTAAAGATGTGTTACACACAGAAACACAGAAACATGGTCACCAATATGAAAGAAGGTAAAGGAAGGAAACCTCACAGCAAAAGATCACAGGAAGCTCAATTTCTCTTTGACATAGAATTAAACTCTGATGTTCTGTTAAAGCAATGTGTTAAAGTAATCTATTATGTTCTCTCGAAGTCTGTTAAATTCTAATTGTTCAAAAACAGCTGAATTTTTATTAAGAGCTATGGGTTATTTAAATATGTGCTTTTTTCAAAAATTTGAATATCTGCTGCTCATAAAACTAAAGCGTTGTTGGTTCTGTGTTTAGCTGTCCTCCTATAGGTTCCTATGGACTTTTTCCAGCCACTTTTATTGTATTCAGTACTTTGGGATGGCTCTGTAAACAGATGAAGCCAATAATGTATTAACAGTACCAACTGAGAGAAAGTATGGTTAACTGAGGTTACTAAAAAGAAAAAGCAATTCAAATCAATTGGCAATCTACAAAAAGAGTTAAAGATTTTAAAAGCTATTATTAAAATTGATGTATTGGTCTATTATGCTATGTTAAATGTGTGTACATATTGTATGTCCACATGGGGAAATTTTATTAAGAGTTTTATTTTAAATGGCTTATAGATAAGATTGTCCATAAATTTAAGCTGCTAAAATCAATCAAAGATACATTTTAATTTGTGGGACCTGAATCTGTGTATCATATGTTTTAGACTTGTTGGTAGAAAGAAACTAAAAACATTTTAGATGGTTGTGCTTAAGTTTACTGGCTAAACAAACTACACCATGTTAGATATTTAAGAGGTGTTTTCAAATACATGATTCTTAAAATTTATAGAAGGCATTGGATCTTCTGGTAAATGTTTTCTTAAGTTGTTATCTAATGGTTGAAACGGTTTGCTAAGTATTCATGTGATATTGCTATTGTCAGCAAGCGATCTAGGACTTGCTCCCTCATTTCTCTATTCTAAGCCCAACTTGTTCTTTCATTTCTCTATTCTCTTCAAGGTAGGAAACTAATTCTATTATAAAGGAATCTGTAGGATGCACAATTTAATCTCTAGACCTTATAAAAGAGATGGCTAACATTTTTCTGCAATAGCATAGCCAAAATAAGAACTCAAATAATAATCTCATAGCTTGATTCACTTCGCCATCAGCGAAGTATACAGTAAGTAGAAAAAACCTCCCTTTCAGACCAAAGGGAAAGAAAGTTTTAAAGTGAGAATATAATTTTCCTCATGGGCATTGTCTACCTTAGAAAAACTACTACAGAACATGCCTGTGACTATAGACTTGTAGTTCAGGCCACCGAAGATTAGAGATGGGAAACGGGCACTCCCTTGACTTGCATCCTCTGGTCTGCTTTAACACAAACCAGGAGGAAAAGAAAGCTCGGCATCAGAAGCAATGGGTGGCAGGCCTATTAATGGCTGATCTGTACAGTGATCTGCCCTCAAGGAGACCCAACAGGCCAGTCCACTGCAGTGGCTTTCAATGTGGTAAGCCTGGGCTTCAGCAGAAGTCAGCTTGTGAAGAGCCCTGGCAGCTCTGCCAAGAGTTGGATCACTGGAAATGGACCTGCCCTGGAGTCGAAGGATGCCCAGGTCAGAGCCACAGATCTTATTGGCTCTAAGCTGAAAAGCCCTTCACTCAGCCCAACTTCCAAAGTGACCACTGCAGCTGAGGGGATGGTCAAGTAGGGTCAGCAACATTGAAGGCAGAACTGTAAATTTCTTGTTAGAGATGCCACCTGCCTTTACCTGGCCAGCTCTCCTCCCAGGCCAGCCAAGTAATGAAAGTCAACAGAGTGCCTTCCCCTAGGAGGTTCACACCTCCCTTAGGATATACCCCATGTGAAGAGATAGATAGGTCTGGCCCTCTGAATTTACAAGGCCTAAAGCCCACCAGATTATTATCAAGCCCCTTCTATCAGGTTCTATTTGCCTCTCAATCAGAAAACTTAATTGTAGCTTAGACAGCACCTTTCTTAGCTCCTCTAATAATGACTCTGTCCTTTGTTCTAGGCCCTGTCTAGTGCACTTGGGCCTCATTCCTTTGTAATCATAACCTCTACTCTACCACCAATGGCTCTACTCCCAACATGTGTGTACTTATGGTCCTCTTCCCCACTTAATGCTGTATAATTGTTCAAACCTGGTAAATGCCACTCTTAGGATCATTGGTTACTATCCTCACTCTGTCTTTTATGACCTTGTCTAAATATGATCAGAGTCGGCAAACTTGGAAGGCTTCCATAGCCTTGGCAACTCATGACGACAGCCTAGGATGGTTACTGGTGCCATAAACTAGAGTGTCAATTTGTTGGGTCAACAACAGGAGCCACTGTGCACTTGTTCCTCATGTGGGATCTCTGTCCTTAATGTGCTGTACATTGTGATTTAATGCTATAACTAGTACTCAAACAGTATGTTTCACTTTGTGTGTCTATGTGGGTGCAAACTGTTGAAATCTTTATACTAAATTGATCTTCTGTATATAAAGAGAATTGAAAATGAATCTTGATGCAAATGGAAGGGGAGAGGGAGCGGGAGGGGGGAGGGTTGCGGGTGGGAGGGAAGTTATTGGGGGGGGGGGGGAAGCCATTGTAATCCATAAGCTGTACACTGGAAATTTATATTCATTAAATAAAAGTTAAAAAAAAAAATTCTTCTTTCATTTCAGAATTGAAAATTCCATGCAAGAGGTATCAGGTGATTTATCTAAGGTATATACAAAAGCAATGAGAATATGGATCTTCTGGTTGCCAATGAGGCTAGAATTTACTAAAAATCAACTATATTTGCCAATAAAGAGCCAATGAGGAGTATATTTAATATATATGTGGGCAGAATTAACTATCCACTTAGGAGAAAGTATATCAAGTGTGCTATTTTTATAATCTAGTAACATAAGTTTCCATTTAGAATACACAGGCTAGATGAGAACTAATCATAAATCAACATTCTCATGCTAAATCTAGATTTCATGGTTAAGCTGCAATAACTTTATCTCTGAGCTTTATTTTTATTCCTTTGCTTTTCCAAAAGTATTTGTGACTTTACATTCGAATTGTGAGTCTTAAAGACAAGAGCTACCATGTTTTGGAAATTGTTTTATATTTTTTCAGGAATAAAGAGTTTATCAGACAAGTAAAAATGGCAACAATCTGAGTTGGCTGTTACACAAACATTATAGACATATACAGATTTACAACTGTATTTTCATTTTGATCTCACTAGTTTTATTACATTTTTTAAGAAGGGCTTTTTCTACAAGCTAGTTGGTTTAAAGATGTGAAAGATCTCTACAATGAAAACTACAAATCAATAGTAACAAGAATGAAGGGGACATACAAAAATAGAAAGATATCCCGTGTTCATGGACTGGAAGAATCAATATTGTTAAAGTGTACATACTATCCATAACAATTTATAGATTCAATGCAATCCTCATCAACATTCCAGTAATATTTTTCATAGAAATAGAATAGACACTACTAAAATTTTTTTTTTTATTAAACTTTTATTTAATGAATATAAATTTCCAAAGTATAGCTTGTGGGTTACAATGGCTTCCCCCCTCCCACAACTTCCCTCCCGCCCGCAACCCTCCCCCCTCCCGCTCCCCCTCCCCTTCCATTCATGTAAAGATTCATTTTCAATTCTCTTTGTATACAGAAGATCAATTTAGTATATATTAGGTAAAGGTTTCAACATTTTGCCCCCATAGCAACATCGAGTGAAAAAACTACCATTGGATTACTAATTATAACATTAAATAGCAATGTACAGCACATTAAAGACAGAGATCCCACATAATTTTTTTTTTCAAAATAATTAATTTTCTATGCCATTTCCATTTTAACACCAGGTTGTTTTTTGTTTTTTTTTTTTTTTTTCATTTCCAATTCTCTTTATATACAGAAGATCACTTCAGTATATAATTAGCAAAGACCTCATCAGTCTGCGCCCACACAGAAACGCAAAGTATAAAAATACTGTTTCAGTACCAGTCATAGCATCACTTGGCTTTAGACGACACATTAGGGACAGATCCCGCATGGGGTGTAAGTACACAGTGACTCCTGTTGCTGACTTAACAATTTGACACTCCTGTTCATGGCGTCAGTAATCTCCCTAGGCTCTAGTCATGAGTTGCCAGGGCTATGGAAGCCTTTAGAGTTCGCTGACTTTGGTCTTATTCCGATAGGGTCATAGTCAAAGTGGAGGTTCTCTCCTCCCTTCGGAGAAGGGTATCTCCTTCTTTGATGGCCCCGTTCTTTCCACTGGGATCTCACTCACAGAGATCATTCATTTAGGTCTTTTTTTTTTTTTTCCCATGATATCTTGGCTTTCCATGCCTGCTATACTCTCATGGGCTCTTCAGCCAGATCTGAATGCCTTGAGGGCTGATTCTGAGGCCAGAGTGTTGTTTAGGACATCTGCCATCCTATGAGTCTGCTGTGTATCCCACTTCCCATGTTGGATCTTTCTCTCCCTTTTTGATTCTATCAGTTAGTATTAGCAGATACTTGTCTTGTTTGTGTGATCTCTTTGACTCTTAGACCTATCAGAGCTATCAATTGTGAGCTGAAATTGATCACTTGGACTAGTGCGATGGCATTGGTACATGCCATCTTGATGGAATTGTGTTGGAATCCCCTGCACATTTCTAACTCCACCATTTGCGGCCAGTCCGATTGAGCATGTTCCAAATTGTTCATCTCCTCCCTCTCTTTTTCCACTCTTAGATTTAACAGGGATCACTTTTCAGTTAAAATTTAAACACCTGAGAATAATTGTGTGTTAATTACTGAGTTCAACCAATAGTACTAGAACAACAACAACAACAACAAATACTAAAAAGGATAAAGTATTACATTGTACATCTAAAGTCAGGACAGGAGCTGATCAGTTCATTGTTGCTTATAGTGTCCATTTCACTTAACAGGTTTCCTCTTTGGCGCTCAGTTGTCATCGATCAGGGAAAACAAATGATATTTTTCTCTTTGGGACTGGCTTAATTCACTCAGCATGATGTTTTCCAGATTGCTCCATCTTGTTGCAAATGACTGGGTTTCATTGTTTCTTACTGCTGTATAGTATTCTATGGAGTACATGTCCCATAATTTCTTTATCCAGTCTACTGTTGATGGGCATTTGGGTTGGTTCCAGGTCTTAGCTATTGTGAATTGAGCTGCAATAAACATTAATGTGCAGATGGCTTTTTTATTTGTCAAATTAAATTCCTTTGGGTAAATTCCAAGGAGTGGGATGGCTGGGTTGTATGGTAGGGTTATGTTCAGGTTTCTGAGGAATCTCCAGACAGACTTCCATAGTGGCTTAACCAGTTTGCATTCCCACCAACAGTGGGTTAGTGTCCCTTTTTCCCCACATCCTCTCCAGCATCTGTTGTTGGTAGATTTCTGAATGTGAGCTATTCTCACCGGGGTGAGATGGAACCTCATTGTGGTTTTGATTTGCATTTCTCTGATTGCTAGTGATCTTGAACATTTTTTCATGTGTCTGTTGGCCATTTGGGTTTCCTCTTTCGAAAAATGTCTATTGAGGTCCTTGGCCCATTTCTTAAGTGGGTTGTTTGTTTTGTTGTTGTGGATTTTCTTGATTTCTTTGTAGATTCTGGTTATCAATCCTTTATCTGTAGTATAGTTTGCGAATATTTTTTCCCATTCTGTTGGTTGCCTCTTCACTTTCCTGACTGTTTCTTTTGAAGTACAGAAACTTCTCAATTTGATGCAATCCCAAATGTTAATTTTGGTTTTGACTGCCTGTGCTGTTGGAGTATTTTCCAGGAAGTCTTTGCCTGTGCCTATATCTTGCAGGGTTTCTCCAATGCTCTCTAATAATTTGATGGTTTCGGGTCGTAGATTTAAGTCTTTAATCCATGTTGAGTGAATTTTTGTGTAAGGTGATAGGTATGGGTCTTGCTTCAAGCTTCTGCATGTGGAAATCCAATTTTCCCAGCACCATTTATTGAATAGACTGTCCTTATTCCAGGGATTAGATTTGGATCTTTGGTCAAATATAAGTTGGCTGTAGGTGTTTGGATTGATTTCTGGTGTTTCTATTCTGTTCCATTGGTCTATCCATCTGTTTCTGTACCAGTACCATGCTGTTTTGATAACAACTGCCCTGTAGTATGTCCTAAAATCAGGTATTGTGATTCCTCCGGCTTTGTTTTTGTTGTACAGGATTGCTTTGGCTATTCGAGGTCTTCTGTGTCTCCATATGAATTTCAGCATCATTTTTTCTATATCTGAGAAGAAGGTCTTCGGGATCTTGATGGGTATTGCATTGAATGTATAAATTGCTTTTGGGAGGATAGACATTTTGATGATATTGATTCTTCCAATCCATGAGCATGGAAGATTTCTCCATTTTTTGGTATCCTCTTCTATTTCTTTCTGTAAGGTTTTGTAGTTTTCATCGTAGAGATCTTTAACGTCTTTGGTTAAGTTTATTCCAAGGTATTTGATTGTTTTTGTAGCTATTGTGAATGGGATTGATTTTAGAAGTTCTTCCTCAGCCGTGGCATTGCCTGTGTATACAAAGGCTGTTGATTTTTGTGCATTGATTTTATATCCTGCTACTTTGCCAAACTCTTCGATGAGTTCCAGCAGTCTCTTAGTAGAGTTCTTTGGGTCCCCTAAATAAAGAATCATATCATCTGCAAAGAGGGATAGTTTGAGTTCGTCCTTCCCGATTTGTATCCCTTTAATTTCTTTTTCTTGCCTAATAGCTCTGGCCAAAACTTCCAGAACTATATTGAATAGCAGTGGTGAGAGAGGGCATCCCTGTCTGGTACCAGATTTCAGTGGAAATGCTTCCAACTTTTCCCCATTCAATAGGATGTTGGCCATGGGTTTTTCATATATTGCTTTGATTGTATTAAGGAATGTTCCTTCCATACCCAGTTTGCTTAGAGTTTTCATCATGAAAGGGTGTTGTATTTTATCAAATGCTTTCTCTGCGTCTATTGAGAGAATCATATGGTTTTTCTTCTGCAGTCTGTTAATGTAGTGTATTACGTTGATTGTTTTGCGAATGTTGAACCATCCCTGCATACCGGGGATGAATCCCACTTGGTCTGGGTGGATGATCTTTCTGATGTGTTGTTGCATTCTATTGGCCAGAATTTTATTTAGGATTTTTGCATCTATGTTCATCAGGGATATTGGTCTGTAATTCTCTTTCAATGTTGCGTCTCTTTCTGGCTTAGGAATTAAGGTGATGGTGGCTTCATAGAAGGAATTGGGGAGGATTCCCTCTTTTTCGATTGCTCTGAATAGTTTGAGAAGAATTGGAGTTAGTTCTTCTCTAAATGTCTGGTAGAACTCAGCAGTGAATCCATCTGGCCCTGGGCTTTTCTTTGTTGGGAGGGCCTTTATTACTGTTTCAATTTCTGTGTCAGTTATTGGTCTGTTTAGGTTTTCTATGTCTTCCTGGCTCAATTTAGGGAGGTTGTATGTGTCCAAGAATCTGTCCATTTCTGATAGATTTTCCTGTTTGCTGGCATACAAGTCCTTGTAGTAATTTCTGATGATTCTTTTTATTTCTGTGGCGTCTGTTGTTACGTTTCCCATTTCATCTCTGATCCTATTGATTTGGGTCTTTTCTCTTCTTTTTTTAGTGAGTTGGGCTAATGGGGTGTCAATTTTGTTTATTTTTTCAAAAAACCAGCTCCTCGTTTGGCTGATTTTTTGTAATGTTTTTTTGGATTCAATCCTGTTGATTTCTTCTCTGATTTTAATTATTTCTCTTCTCCTACTGGGTTTGCGTTTGGTTTGCTGCAGATTTTCTAGATCCTTGAGATGACTTGAAAGCTCATCTATTTGGTGCCTTTCCAATTTCTTGATGTAGGCACCTATTGATATAAACTTTCCTCTTAACACTGCTTTTGTTGTATCCCATAGGTTTTGGTATGTTGTGCTGTTATCCTCATTTACTTCCAGAAAATTTTTGATTTCTCTTTTAATTTCTTCTATGACCCATTGTTCATTCAGGAGCATATTGTTCAATCTCCATGACACTACTAAAATTTGTATGTAACCACAAAAGACACTGAACAGCCAAAGCAATCTGGGGCAATATTATTGCTTTAACTCTTTCAAAGATATTTTATATTTAATGATCAGTGAAATGTAACAAAAGAATTCATGGACTACAGTAATTCAAGTAACTACATGAAACAGTTGGATAGCAACTTAAAATTATGCTGGGATACTCTTTAATTAATCACAAATAGGTTGATAACCTATATTGTGACCATTGATGTATTTATTTGACACAAACCATAATTAGGTTTTCTTAATTTTTTAAGAGGCACTTGAGTCAAGACACTAATTCTTGATTTATTGCTTTTCTGTGAACACCGCGGGTCCATGTGTGAAGTATGAAACAATTTTAATTACAAAGATTTATCATTGTGACATGTAATTTCTAACCACATAAAATGACTATGTAATGCATACATGTGAAGTTCAGCCACAAATTCACTATATGAACAATGGCATCACTGACATAGGCTGCTTCCTTTCTTCATTTAGTTTTTCTAATTATGCTATATAAAAGATGGATCTTTAGCTATGCGAAATAGTTTACCACTTTATTATATTTTTCATGTTTTCTTTGCAAAACATACTAAACAGTACTCTTTGTATAAGACTATAAAGTTATTGTCAAACTAAATGATATTTTATAGACATTTGATTATTCTGGATTATAATTGTACACATGAATTCTAGCATTTATATTATTTAATTTTCATCCTAACTGTGACTTAGATTATATATATCTAAACATTTAACATGTATATTTTTAAAATATTTTCAATTGTTATCTCCTTTCTAGTATCTTTAATCAGATATTACTTTTGGAATAATATAGTTGAAAGATCACAAGGTTAACAGAACAAAAACTCATCTTGAGTGATTATTTGTGCCCTCTGGGACTAAGACAGAGGGATTAGAAAATCTATAAATCCACTCGACCCCACATTCTATATCATTCTCTACTACTTTGCTTTTGTAAAAACAGATTACGATTTTTATTGTTCTTTAGTCACAAAATATGTCCCAGGTTTAAATGTAGTATTTCCTTCCCTGATTTCTAGGTTTGAAATACACTTATTTCATAAATAAAACATGAACTCAAGTAATATGGGATGGATTTTCCTTTGGAACACACAAAATTGTATAACTAGTTAGAGAGTTTCCAAACCTAACAGGATTATATGTACTTTAAAAATGTCAAAGTCCCTTGCATAGTCTTATCAAAAATAGTCCCCAAAACATTACTATTTTTCACAAAGAGAATTTGGTCTAAAAATGATAAAACCAGAACAGATATCTTATCAAATTATCTCAGATGCACACATATGTGCATATTTTTAAAGAGGTAAAAAACACCTACTATTATTCCAGAAATAGAAAAAAGAAGTTATACATATTTAATGTAAACCCCAGATTGTTAACCTGTTTTCTTTTATTAAGATATTTCAAAGTGATATTCTTTATCAGTTGTCAAATAAAGTATGGCTTTAAATAGTATCCTGATCCTTATTTTAAAAATACAAAAACTGGCCGGCGCCGCGGCTCACTAGGCTAATCCTCCGCCTTGCGGCGCCGGCACACCAGGTTCTAGTCCCGGTCGGGGCACCGATCCTGTTCCGGTTGCCCCTCTTCCAGGCCAGCTCTCTGCTGTGGCTAGGGAGTGCAGTGGAGGATGGCCCAAGTCCTTGGGTCCTGCACCCCATGGGAGACCAGGAGAAGCACCTGGCTCCTGCCATCGGAACAGCGCGGTGCGCCGGCCGCAGCGCGCTACCGCGGCGGCCATTGGAGGGTGAACCAACGGCAAAAGGAAGACCTTTCTCTCTGTCACTCTCTCTCTCACTGTCCACTCTGCCTGTCAAAAAAAAAAATACAAAAACTGATATGACTGTATCTATAATTAGTGTATGAATGAAATTATTTATAAAATTACCTATCCTATTTTCCTCCTCCAATAAGTTATTATTTTCAAGTAATAGGTAAGTAGAATAATCTTATTGACTACAGACCTTTCTCAAGACTTTCATTTTTCCTCACAATGGTCCTCCTTCCTTCTATTCTCTCCATAAAAATAAATTTTGGTAATAAAAGATTTATAGAAGACACTACTTTTTGAGCATTTCAATCAAACAAAACATACCCCAAATATAATTTTGTATCTGTTGCTTTCTATTCTAGTATTAATAAAGTAAAGGCTGTGACATCAAGGCCCAGTTAGAAAAAATTCAACCCATTCCATTATTATACCCATGACTTGAGAATTTACCATCTGTAGGAAAAAGCCTAAATAGCTTCATAAATACTTTTCAATATTATAAAACACAATTTAATCTATAAACATCTACATCTATATCAGAATCATTTAATTCCTTAAGGGTCTATACCAAACAAAATTTCATTAAGATAATAAAGAAAATCTTCACTGACGAGATGGCTCTTGGGCCATATGCATAATTTTATGCATCCTCAACTCATTCATACATAGCAGAAGATGATAAGAGTCTAGAGTAATGTGACCTTCTTCCCTCTCAGATCTCTACACTATGCTGAGAGAAGGAAAATCCAGAATTATACTACCTGAATCAAGTCTGAACTCTGGAAATTATTGCATACACTGTCACATATTAATATTTTAAAACTACAGTTTATACTCAAAATAGAAATAAGTATCCTACAAATTGGAGTTATTATAAGGACGAATAGAATGTTTATTTTATTTTTTTCATCATATTTTAAAAATTTTATTTAATAAATATAAATTTCCAAAATACAGCTTTTGGATTACAGTGGCTTTTTCCCCCCATAACATCCCTGCCACCTGCAACCATCCCATCTCCCACTCCCTCTCCCATCCCATTCACATCAAGATTCATTTTCAATTATCTTTATATACAAAAGATCAATTTAGTATAAATTAAGTAAAGATTTCATCAGTTTGCAACCACACAGAAACACAAAGTATAGAGTACTGTTTGAGTACTAATTATACTGTTAATTCTCAGTACAACACATTAAGGACAGAGATCCTACATGGGGAGTAGGTGCACAGTGACTCCTGTTGTTGATTTAACAACTGACACTCTTGTGAACAGAATGTTTATTAACCAAATCTATATTGCAAATTCTTTTCTAAAAATTATTTTTTAATTATTTGAAAGGCAGAGTTACACAGAGAGAGAGCGAGAGAGTACAAGCCACCATCCACTCGTTTACTCCCCAAATGGATACTACTGCCAGGGCTGGGACAGGCTGAAGCCAGGAACCCAGAGCTGCTTCTGAGTCTCCCAAGTTGGTGCAGGAACATAAGCACAACTGGCCATCTTTCACTGTTTCCCAGGCCATTGGCAGGGAGCTGGACAGGAATTGGAGAAGCCAGGTCTTGAACTGGCACCCATTTGGGATGCTGGCATCACAGGAGTTGGCTTTACCTGCTACATCACAACCTCAGACTCAGTAAATTCTCAATTTTATTTATTTGAAAATCAGAGTTATAGAGAGAAGGGGAGGGAGTGGGAGATCTACATCTGCTGGATCAATCTCTAGATGGCCGCAATGGCTGGGGTTGGGCCAGGCTAAAGCCAGGAGCCTGGAATTCCACCTGGGTTTTCCACACAGGTGGTAGAGGCCCAAGCATTTGGGCCTTCTTTTGCTGCTTTCCCAGGTGCATTAAAGGGAAATGGATCAGGAGTGGAGTGGTCAGCCCTCAAACAGGTACCCATATAGGGCACTGGCATTGCAGCCAGTGACTTAAACCACCTACCCCACAAGAGCAGCCCCAGAAAATTCAAACAGATAGTGTTATTTTTATTATCAACAGTAGGTTGTATCATATAAATATTTTTCTAGGTTCATGATGCTGAAAAGGGTAGGTAAAGTCATTAAAATATAATTCTATGAATAACTTAAAAATTATCAGAATTCATACGTGGATTTTTTTTTAGGATATCACTTGAAGGGTAACTTTACCCAATATCATGCCATTGAATATTAAAGCACAAATATTAGAGAATTTGGGGGCACCAGTAAAAATTAATTATATATTTATTTGTTAATGATTGTCCAAATATACTGAAAAGTCTCAGTTACAAACAAGAGGGGCTGTCCTTGTGGCACAGCAGGTTAAGTTGCTGCTCATGGTGCCAGCAACCTATATTGGAGCACCAGATCCAGTCCCAGGTGTTTCACTTCAGACCCAGCTCCCTGCTAATGTGCCTGAGAATGCAGTGGATGATGGTCCAAGTGTTTGCTGGGGTCCCTGCCACCTAAAGTAGAAGACCTGCATGGTGTTCTAGACTCTTGGTTTTGACATGGCCCGGCTCTGGCTATTGTAGCTAGGTGGGTAGTGAATCAGCCAAGGAGAATCTCTTTCTGTCTCCCTCTTTCTGTCTTTCTCATTCTCTCTCTAACCTCCATCTGTCAATCTGGCTTTCAAATAAATAAATATAATAAAAAGTAAAAGAAGCAGCTTCTTCACAATAGCCAAGGTATGGATTCAACCTAAGACAAGAGGACAAAGAAAATGTGGTATATATACAAAATGGAATATTAAGCAGCTACCAAAAATGAGTGAAATTCTGACATTTGCAGCAAAATGGACAGAATTGGAGGTAATCATGTTGGTGAAAGATGTCAGACACAGAAAGACAAAACACCTGATATATAGATGCTAAAAATAGTTTATCTGCACTAAAATTACTGATCACTAGAGAATAAAAAAAGTGAGGCAAAGGGTCCAGAGGAAGTTTGAATAACAGGTACCAAAACTGTGTGAGATAGAAATAATTTCTACTGCTCCATAGTACAGTGTGGTAATGATAGTTCACAATAATGAATTATTTACTGATTGAAGACCCAGAAAAGAGGAGCAGATAAGCATCAACCACAAAAAAAGTAAGAAAGTGGAAATGCTAATTGGCCGATTTCATCACTCTATGCTGTCCTTAAGCATTGGTATATTGCACGGCACTCCATAAAGCATGCAAATATTATTATCAATAAAAAAATTTAAACATTTTTAAGGGATCAGTGCTGTGGCATAACAAGTAAATGCTTGCAGTGCTGGCATCCCAATGGACACTGGTTCGAGGACCAGCTTCTCCACTTCCAATCTAGCTCTCTGATATGGCCTGGGAAAGCAGTGGAAGATGGCCCAAGTCCTTGGGCCCCTGCAACCACATGGGAGACCCAGAAGAAGCTCCTGGCTCCTGGCTTCAGATTAGTGCAGCCCCAGCTTTGCAGCCATTAGAGGAGTGAACCAGCAGATGGAAGATCTCTCTCTCTTCCTCTCTGTTAAGTCTGCCTTTCAAATAAATAAATCTTTAAAAAAATTTCAAAAGATACAATTAAAGTTTGAGGTCCCTATATTTCACAGTTTATGAAAAGTCAAGAATGGTCTTTCTGATACAGCTTTCCCCAATGTTGTTAATATTGCAAGATCAAATCTTTACAACATTGAGAAAATGAAATTGAGTAAAATAAATGTCTCAGCATGAAGTAAAAGAGTTATGGATGGTTGTTTTTCTTTACTTTATCAGTAAATATTCAAAATTATCAGGGTTATGAATCAACAACCAACACAGTTTGACTTGCCTTGCTAGAAGACATAGACTATATACTGTATAGGAGGGTTTAGAGTATTAAGGAGGGAAGGGAAAATATTCTGAAAGCTAGAGTAATAGTTGTATTGAAAGTCCAGGTAGACTGCAAAGAAAATCATCTTTTCATGTTGATACCCTGCAGTGATCCCCAGATCCACTTGATGTGTATTATTAAAACAGCACTGGGGGTCATTATGCTATGTGAAATAAGGCAAGCACACAAAGAAATATATCAAATGATCACATTCATATTCAAAGTCAAAAAAATAGGTGGACTAATAGAAGACAAAAGTATAATGGTGGTTACCAGAGACAAGGAAGGGAAGTGGGAAGGGAGGATAGAGAATTTTAGATTGACAGGAATTAGGTTATAGCTAGATAGTAGTCCAAAGTTCTATATTTTTACATAAAGAATAGTGACTATAAATAATGTAAAGGTACTGTATATTTTCTACTCAAAAATTAGAAGATAGGAATTTGTATGTTTTCATCATGAAGAAATGTTAAATTCTTGAAAGGATAAGTACATTTGCCCTAACAGGACATTACGTAATGCATACATGTAACAAAACATAATATTTAGTAAAATATTGAAAATGTTTTTATAAAATACTTTTGATTTTATTTAAATAATAATTTATTTATTTTGAAAGGCTGAGTTAAAGGGAAAAGGAGAGACAGATTTTTCTTCCACTGGTTCACTCCCCAGGATAGCAGCAACAACCAGGGCTGGGCCAGGCCAAAGCCAGGAGCCAGAAGCTTCTTCCAGTTCTCCCATGTGGGTTCAGGGGCCCATGCATTTGAGTCATCTTCCACTGTTTCTCCCAGGCCATTAGCAGGGAGCCAGATCAGAAGTGGAGCAGCCAGGACAGGAATTAGTACCCATATGGGATGCCGGCATTGCAGGAGGTGGCCTTACCCACCATGTTACCATGTTGTGCATCCAACCTGCTGGCACCCCTTGTATTGTAAAGATTTATTTATTTTTTTCCATTATTTTTTTCTTTATTCTTCATACTATTCAGTGTACAATTAACTGAAAATTGATTTATTTTGAAAGAGTTATAGAGGGATAGACAAGAAGAGAAAGAAAGAGTGTGAGAGAGAATAAACATTTTCCTTTCCCTTCCCTTCTCTCTCTCTCTCTCTTTCTTTCTTTTGAGAGAAAACAAGGAAACTGGCATTAGTCTAGAGGTTAAGATACCATATCCCATTTGGGAATACCTGGGTTGAGTATCCAGCTCTGGCTCCTGACTCCAGCTTCCTGCTGGCGTACCTCTGGGAAGGCAGTGTTTGCTGCATTAATGAGTTTCTGGTTGCCATGTGGGTGACTTGGATTGCCTTCCTAGTTTCCTGCTTCAGCCCTAGCCCAGGCCTAAAATTGCAAGTATTAGTTGAGTGAACCAGAAATCACACAAACTCTCTCTCTTGCTCTCCCTTCCTTCCTCCCTCTCTGTTTCTTTCTCCCCCTCTTCTTCCTTTCAAAAACAATTAATTTTTAGATAAAAGAGAGCAAAATTTGAAGAACATTCCTAGGTTAATTGACTTTTTCCAAAATTTGAACTGTATACACTTTATTTTTGCCAGTAAAGTCAATAAATCAGCTAAATCTAAGGGGATAAAGGCAATAATTAAAATTTCCTTGTTTGTTAGTAACATTTATTATTATAACAGAAAGTGTTGGACCATGCAAATTCTCATTCATCTCTTCTGTGATAGATACAAATAAATGGAAAATCCCATTCGTCAGTTACACTTACAAGATCTAATTATTTTTATTGCATTTTGTTTCATATACTTCTACAGCACATAATTTCATTATTAAAGTAGCAGCAATTTTGCTATGACACTAGGAAAGTAATACATTTGTTGAACCTTACTGTCTTTCCATATCACTATATTGTCTCAATTCTAAAACACATTTTTCTTATTTAATATCTTTAAAAGCAAGATTCATCTTATAATCTTGTTCACTTATGTTGGGGCTTTTACTTTGTCCTTTTTTAGTGGGGCCTATAAATAACAACAAGAATGGTTTCTTAAAACTGATGGTGATTCACATTTGATGAAATACTCATAATAGGAGATACCTATTTCAGAAAATATTTCACAGAGGAGCTTCCATTGTTTAATCTATTTGTTATTATCATGAAAAGAAATTTTCAATATAAATCTGGCAATCCTACAGATATGGACAATGTCTGTGCCAGAAATAATTTTAATAGATTTTTCAAAAGTCTATTATGATAGCTTAACCTCCTAGTGATCACCTCTTTCAAACAGAGACTTTGGAACCTATTTTTAATTAGACATAACATTACAGAAACTAAAGGTGAAAAGTAAAACCTCTATTTTTAAAGAGTGATATTTATGACCAACAGAAAGCCCAAGCCATAACAACTAGCAGCTTAAAGCACATTTATAAGCAATGCATGCCATCTAGAACTTAACAGACTCAAATATAAAACATGGTTAGGTCCTAAAAAAAATGACATATTTAACATTTTACAATTTTATAGGCATAGCATGTTTTCAATGACTATAAAAATATTTTTAACCAAAGGCATACTTCTTTTCAAATAATAAATTATATTTATTTCAGAAACAGTATTTAATATTGTAATTTATAACAACTTTTATAACCATTTTACTACTAAGTATTCTTATTACACTCTTGAAGATGAGCAAACTGAATTTTAGTAAGTTGAATAACTTGCCTCAGAATAGGATTTGAATCAAAGGAGTCCAGATGCACAGCCTGTGCTATGACTGTTCTAGTCATTCTTATAAACCCTGTCTACTGTGCTGGCTTCTGTAAAATATGCTGCTCCCTTAGTGTTGGAGTAACATGAGTGCAATGGCCACACATGGCTATTTAAGTTTAACTTAATTAAAATTAAATATCAATTTCCTCAGTCACATTAGCTCCACTTTAAGCATTTAGTAGCCATACTTGATACCAGCTACACTACTTTGGAACACAAATTGCATAATTCCACTATTAAAAATAATTCCACTGGACAGTACTCTTTTAAAGGAAAAAATAGATTAAAATGGAGGCTCTTGACACCACACACAACTATGACTATAAAATGGTCATAATAATTGGAAAAATACTTCCCCAATATTTGCATATTGCAGCAGTAGGGTAAATATTTGCCATAAATATAATATTCATCATGAGATGACAGGCATGTAGAGATAATCTGGATGGTTCATATCTCAGCAAAATGTCTTGAATATACAAGTAAAATAAGGCAAAGCTAATAAATATTTGAACTGACATCCCTTACTAAAATTATTCTAAACACAGTAAAATTGAATCTATTAAATGTGAACATTGGGCCGGTGCTGTGGCTCAGTGGGTTAACACCCTGGGCTGAAGCACTGGCATCCCACATGGGCGCCGGTTCTGGTCCTGGCTGCTCTTCTTCCAATCCAGCTCTCTGCTATGGCCTGGGAAAGCAGTAGAAGATAGCCCAAGTCCTTGGGCCCCTGCACCCGCGTGGGAGACTTGGAAGAAGCTCCTGGCTCCTGGCTTAGAACTGGAGCAGTTCCGGCCATTGCAGCCAATTGGGGAGTGAACCATTGGATGGAAGACCTCTCTCTCTCTGCCTCTCCTCTTTCTGTGTAACTTGACTTTCAAATAAATAAATAAATCTTTAAAAATAAATAAATAAATGTGAACATGGTAAAATGCTTATCAGCCTTGATTTTTTTAAAAAAGATGTGTTTATTTATTTGAAAGGCAGAGTTACAGAGAGGAAGAGACAGAGCCAGAAAGAGAGAGGTCTTCCATCCGCTGGTTCACTCCCCAGATGGCTGCAACGCCCTAAAGCAATGGCCCCAAGCAGCCTTGATTTTTTAAAAAGCCATGGATGAATGGCAGTGGCTATGGAATAAGCTGTGAAATTTCTCAAGTCCAATTTCATATTTACAATATTTTCATTTTATATATTTCTTGGTAACTTTTGCTAACTTACCATCCCTGCCTGATATATTTAAGTTTTATACAGTAATCGAAAACAAAATAAATTATTTCTAAAATACCACCACTCATGTTTAAGTATAATTATAAGCTGTCACGTCTAAGTGTGATTATTTACATTTACAGTCAATTTAATATTTCACTGACTATTGTCTTTCCTGAATAAAATATCTTAAACATCACATTTTAGAATCTGATTATTATTTGTAGCTCTTGTCTATACTTTTGAGGAACAGTGTTTTTTTTCTACTTACTATTTGTTGAATTCCTTACTTAGTAGAGGGGTAAGCCTGTGATTCTAAAATAAACTGAAAGTATATCATTGTAAAAGTTAAAGGAAAAAAATAAGAAAGGAAGAAAGAGGGAGGGTGAGAGTATGGGCAGGAGGGAAGGTAGGGCAAGAAGTAGCACTATGCTCCTAAATCTATATATATGAAATACATGAAATTTGTTCACCTTATATAATTTTTTTTAATTAAAAAAGAAAAAAATAGGAAGAAAAACAAACCTAGATTCTGGCACAAGGTACTCCTTATTAGCTACATAATCTCAAGCCTGGTTTTCTTAGATATAAAACCAAGATATAAATATTTACCATGTCAGCTTAACAAGGTTATATGTGAAGCAAATATAAGGAAACTAAAGGCACTCTGTTAAGTGCACAATTTCTTAACAACATGTCATGATTATCATATCTTTGGTAAACATTGCAAGAAAACAAGTAGCCTCATTTCTGAACTCTGATTAACTGAAGGTTTTGGTATCTGCTAAGACTGGGGCTGCCTTCTCTTACTAAACCAGATGATATTTATGCGTTTGTATTGTACAGAGGCCTGTCAAAGATTCAACATGTTCTTCATTCCCTTTAAAATACAGATTTAGGTTATTTCAAGGTATTATCCATACTGCTTCCAATCCTCTGACAACAAATCTGAACGTACAATGATCCAATGATTCTGGCCCCAGCATCGCTGTGTCTCCCTTGGTGACTGGGAAGGGATGCAGAGAACCTGTCAATTCTTTACAGTTCAGTGTCTGTAAACCCAACAAAGATAATATCCCGGGGTGTGGGGTGGTAGTGGGTATTCTGACATATTTACTGCTTTCCTCAGAGTGAAATTATAGACCCACAGAGATAACAAATCAATTTTTCCTGTGCATAGGTGATCCCGAGGTGCAAACAATCTCCACCATTTTCTGTGATATGCAAAAAGTATACTTCTTCAATAAAAGAGCTTTAAAAGGGGTTTGATGATTTTAAAACTTTTCTTCACTTAGAATACTGCATTTCCTGAGGGAAGGACATGTACATATTGGCATCTATCTGTACAGCAAGAGAGAACAATCACAAAAGTATAAGGTCCCACTTAGGATTATTTTCCTGAGGGACTCCTAACATGTTAGACATGTCTCAATGCTTCCTGAAGAATATTATAAAATTAAATAGATTAGCCTCCAGACATTGGGGACTCCAAGATCCCTGAATGGGACTTAAATGAAGGTAAGTGCATTTTATTGCCTGAACAGACCATGTTATGGGTTTGGTCTGAAAACGTGTTAGCCAGTGTTGAAGGAATTATCCTGTTCCATGGGAACTCCACTCTGCTACCACCACTCCCCACCCTCACCCCCATGGCTTATTTCTCCACTGTTGACCTCCTCTCTGCTTCCTGGTGCTGCAGAAGAACAAGCTCTCAATCCCCATTCATTCACTTCCATAAATTGACTCATCAGTTTCCTAAAGCTAAGAATAAGTCCCAGAAAAAAATGTTGAAATGGCCACTGTAACTCTCTGATCTCACAACTATAACATTCCCTCTTTTGAAACGTGCTCTTGTTTTATCTACAAACATCAATGCATCGTTGTTATTTTCCTTCGAGTCAATACACACTCTTACATGACAAGCAAATGACATTCTTTAAAAACATTGATTAGAATATCATTTCTAGAAATAGTGGACACAATCTAAAAATTGACTTGTTCATAAGATGGTGGCAATTTTTCTATGATTCTTCCTGAATCACATAATTCTCATTATAGATTAGTTTGAATATTCATTTTTCCAAGTAATTTATACTTCAGCTAGTAGTAGTCTTAGAATATTTTTTGGCTGCAAATATCACACTGTGCTGACTAGTTTTTCTAATGTAAATGTAGCTTTGTCGAACATTCTATTTAGTAATAATCCCTGAATTAGACTGGTTGAACCCACTCAAACATTACTAAGACCTTTCACAGAGCAGTTGAAGAATGCTCAGCAAAACTAGTGTCAGAAACACAACTCAGCACGAGTATGTCCCTTGTCTGGGTCAAGACAGATGTCAGAGCCAATGAAGGGTGAAATATGATGATGGAGATTTGCAATGAAGGACTGAGGCAACAAGTGCTGGCCAGAGACGCTGAAAGGCAGGAAAGGACTGCCGTGAGGTGGTGAAGACAGCACTCTTCCTGAGACAGTTAAGCCTCAGGCTTCTCATTGCCAGAGAAACAGATCTCATCCATGAAGCGGTTTCAAAGTAGCATCAGAAGACACACTACAATGTGCAGATTCTTTTTCTCTAAAGGATTCACATCCATAGCCCCAGCAAGGCAATAGGAATCTAAGTGAACATTCAGAAACAGACAACAATAGTTTTGTCAGTGTGTTGACACAAAGGAATGCAAACACAAAACTGATACAGGTAAAGAGAACGAAGGTTTTCCAAGCATTCTCTACATGAAAAATGCCATAGCTGACAAGTTCCCTGCTTTATTTCTTTAATGCCTATAACAACGCTGTGACTGAGAATCTTGTTCACTGTTTTCTAGATAAAGAATCCAAGTCTCAGAGGAGCACCCAGACTGTAAGTGGAAGCTCAGGTGTTTGAACCAGATAATTCTGACTCCATATCCACGCTCTTTGAATGACACAGAGTTAATTTCAGGTGGGCTGGCTATTTTAGTAGGTTATTTATTTGATCATTACTGAATAATGTCAAGGGATAAACTGAAGGTATTGTGTTACCTTGATGTATTATTTTAATGATCTATGCACATTTGAAGGGGAATATTTGAATGAATTAATTTATTCCTTCCAAATTCCACAGTCTCATAATGTATATAGCAAAAATTCAAATGCTTTAAGGTAAAATTTGTATATATTAAATCTGTACCCAGGTTATTATACTTAGTCATTATAGATATTATCCAATAGATAGATGGACTAAGGTATTTCTCATAGATTCTCTCATATATGCAAAAACATATAAATAAACTTTATAATATTATCCATAATTAGTTACATATAAGGTGATTTATAAATTTCAGAAGGGGAGAAATAATAGCGGTTTTGAATTCTCAGTGTAATGAAACTCTTCTTTGGTTTTTGGTCAGACTAGTGAATAAATAGAAACTTCTAAACTTAGAGTTGCAAATGTAATATTAAATGTTGATTTGAATTTTGAATAGGAATACTGATTAAGAAGAGTTAATTTAAAAAGCCAGCAGGATATCATCACTGGGGTTCACTGATAAAAACCAGAACCACAAACAAGTGACCTTAGCAGAGAAAGGGATATCCTCTCCAGCCATGTCCTCGTTGGATCCAATGGCCTTGAGACTGAGCTGGTGAGGTGCCTGAGGGACATACTGATGGAGTGTGGTCTCTCCCCTGGCCAGAAAAGGCTGAGCCAGTATGATAGGGCACCTAGAGTTTGCCACGTTTCTCATTCTCTTTCCGATTGTGTAGACAATTCTTAGTCTAGGGATTGCATTTGGTGAAATGATAATATAGAAAGTTTATTCGCAGCATCTTCCTCAATCCTAAGCAGTTTCGTTGTATGCATTTCTATCCTAACCTAGGGTATATTTCTTGACATTCAGTCAAAAACTTTACTGTTTCTGTCCCATCCCTTACCTTTTCTCCACAAGATAATAAATGAGTGAAAATTAGTTGCATCCAATAGATGTGAAAAGGTTAGCTAGATATTGCGCTTCCATTTTTGGGTAACATATCTTTACTCAACCACAAGTAGTGTTTCTCATACTTTAGCAATCATCAGAATCACTGGAAGGATGTTGTTGGGTTCTACTCCCAGAGTTTTTTATTTAGTAAGTCTCAGATGAGACTCAAAATTTTGCATTTCTAATAAGAACCCAGATGATGCTGACATTGTTGGTCCTTCAAGAATCCAATAGCGGAGTCACACTAACCAGTCAGATCACACAAATAAATTCACTGAATCTAGACAATCTCTCTCACAAAAATTTGGGGCAAAAAATTTTATTCACCTATTAAAATATCTGGACAATTTCTAAATTTTCCACCTTTGTTGTACTTTTGTTGAATCCACATTTCAAGACAGAAACTAATAACTTAAGCAAATACACTTTTCAAAAACAATATATATCTTTTAATCATTGATAATTATGCATTTTCAATACTGCAAGAAAAAATATTACAAGGCTTTCAGGCAGAGCAAAGAACAATGTTTTGATATAATGGTCATATTTTAGTATGACAAAAGTTAAATAACTGTCACAATCATAAGTAACATGGTGTAGGCTCACTGAATACATAAGGTAAGGTTATATATAGTAGCATTTTGATTAAATAATTTTTAAAAATATTTCAGCATACAGATATTAAATATAGAAATGAAGAAACTCTTGGAAGAATATTTTTTGTATGGAAGGATTCTTTAAATGCCAAATCTTATTAAACAATAACAAGCCTCAAATATAATAAAAGAATTCAAATATTATAAAAAGCTTAAAGATAAATTCAGTAGTTTTAATGTTTCTCAAATATAATCAGTGGAAAATCAGGAAAAAACCACAGTACTCCTTATATAAGCTTTAACCAGACCATATTTTTAGATTCCTAATTTCAATCATTCTGTTTTTCCTCTACCCATTTCATTTCCAAGTCCTTCCTACTATCATTATTTTCATGTAAGTAGCAATTTAGAAAAAAAATCTCATTCTATATAGGAAAACTATCTTTGAAAGCAAGAAAAGAAAAAATGATGATGAATGAAACTATAAATTCTCAACAACTTGCATTTACCACCATTTCATCAATGCCAGAGCAATCATGTCCAAATAAGTAACATAATCATTATTCCTCTTGTTATCCAAAAGATTCCAATTTTATCTCACATGTTTGGCTAACTATAAAAGCATTCCTGACTTAAAACTGTTTACTTCATATATGCCATAAGTGAAACAATTTCTCTAACTTGACAACATTAACCTTGTTTTTTACTTAGTATTTTAAGCTAATATCTCTAAATTGTTTAAATTTTTCAATGTCAGGAAATGATCACTGGGTGGACTCAAAACTCATAAAAAATCACTGCATATTTGGCTGTAATATATAGATCATATTAATTTATATCAAGTTAACAATATAAAATCCTTTATACCACTGCTAGGTGCTAATTAATTACTAATTAACCCATTTTGATTACAGGTAGACATGACAAAATTGATGAATAGAGACCTTATGCCAAAATGCCTTTGACTGGAACCTTCATAGGATATGAGCCATAGGAACTGAAAAGATATCGGTAGCACTGCAAGGACCAGCTGGCAAAATAAATTCCTATAAAGGGTTTTTCATGGCAAGATGGTAATTATAGATTTCTAATATTACATATCTCAAATCTTGAAGACAAAATCACTCTGATAATACTGAAGCACTATAAGAAAGAATAATGATGGCATTTAGTGAGTTACTGAATAAGGGAAATAAAAACTGAATAAATTATATATGCTTTCTAAAAGCAAAGTGATTGTGTAAAAAAAAAAAAAAAAGATTAGCAGAACTGGATCTAATGGCTTGGGTATTACTGAACTTTAACAAGAGCGGCAGCTGTGGTGTTACTGCAGAGATTTGATGATATGGTCCACTGTTCACCTGAAACCACCAAACATAGCATTCTTAAACCTGCTTCATATCTCAGTTTTCAGTCACTGAGCATTTCCTTGGAGTGCACTTCTGTTCAGCTGAGATACAGTATTACATATCCTTCAAGCTGCATTTAGTAAATCTGTAAATAAAAGCAAAGGCACCACAGGATAGCAGGAACCTAAATGCTTTAGAGTGTTCTTCCGTCTGCCACATGCTGTGGTAACCATACGTGCATTTGTGTATTGCATTATGTATACAAATAAAATCTACCTGCTATTTTGGATATTTTTCTTACCTGTCAAGTTCTTTAATCCAAGTTCCTGAAGTCCAAAGTTTCCATCTTTTCTGTAGTTTAGAAATATTGCCAAAGCATATCGATCCTCATAAAGTTTTGTCCCACGAATAATGCGCAAATTCTCCAGAGGCAGGTAACGGAACTGGTTCAGAGCCACTAATACATAGCCTGTGACTTCTCGAATAGACTGAAAAGACACAAACAGTTGTAGGTTTTAAAAAATTATAGCTAATTTGTTGGTCTTCCAGGTAGCCAATTAGATACAATTTAATTATAATTTCAAGTTTAAAGTTTAAGTACACTAGTTTCCACACCATATTTGAATTCTACATCATCTTCATATTTATATTAAATTTATACTCCAAGATTCCATCGGGATAGAATCTCATTTGAAGCATAAGGTGTATGTCTTTTGGAAAGTCACAGATATGCTTACAATAAAATAATGAATATTTTATTAGCTATCTTTTACACCTGAGATTTGAAGTCATTCTCTGGTGACTACAGTGAGATAAGTACACCTAACCATCAATCAAACTTTACAGGAAAAAAACAAATCAGTAAACTACCATAAGTAAAATAAAGCAGCATTAGTTTGTAGACGGAGGATTATATTGATGCTGCTGGACAAACGTTTAGTCCATCAATTAAAGACATCTGCACTCCACATTGGAATACGTGGGTTTCATTTCTTGCTTTGACTGCTGACTACCACTTCTTGCTGATATTGACCTTGGGAGTTAACAAGGTTGGCTTAGGTCATTGAATTATTGCCATCCAAATGGGGAACCTGAATTGCAGTCCCAGCCTAGCCCAGCTTAGCAGTCACTTAGTCAGGTAACCAGTGGATGGGAGATCTCCCTCTCTCTCTCTCACTCTCTGCCTCTCAAATAAGTAAATAAAATTTTTAAATCCTGCTAGAATAGGTTTAGTGCTAAGCTTATCAAAGAACATATTCCCTGTACATTCCTAGAGAACACATACATAAACAACACACATTCAAAACTGATTCCTGCCTACAAATTCTTTACAACCATAGTTTATTTTTTTTACTCCCTATTACTTATATTTGTCTAGAGTATTAGTTAATTACTTGAAGTTTTGTGACATGTGAAGGTTTATAAAAAAATTTTGAGTTTCATATAACTTAAAAGTTTTCAGAAAAGAGGACGAGCTCATCATGACGGTTATGAACACACACACATATCAAGTAAACAAAAATCTAAAAATATATAAATGCTCTGAAGTACTTCATTTCATGTCATTCTAAATCTTTAATTCCAGATGCCCCATTGCTCCGTTCTTGGTATTGTTTTTTTTTTTTTTTTTCTCACTCCTTTGATGACCTTACCCAGTTTCAAGGCTGAGTATCCCAGTTTTTATCTCCCAGTTTTTATTATTTTAGGAGATTTACTCTCCTAAAGTTCCAATTCACATCAACTACCTATTCAACATCCTCACTAGGCTATGCAGCATTGAGTTATACCTGTCGAAAACCGAACTTCTGTATTTCCCAGTCCCTCCAAAAGCCTTATCTCCACTGAAATCAATCCACACTGCATGGTTTCCAGTCCCAGCTCCTGCAGTCATTTTGGATGCCACTCTCAAACTCCAAATATGACCCATCCTGTTTGGTCTGCTTTCTACGAGATCTGAAATCCAACCCCCTGTTGGATTTTGATCCATTTTGATCATCTGAGCACCACCACCCGTATCTAGAGTTGTCCAGTAGGCCTCCTTGAATCTATTTCTGAACTCTTATGGTGTATTCTCAGTTTTGTCTTGCCTTGATTATTTTAAAACATATGTAAATCATGACAGTTCAATGCTTAAAACCCTGAAATGTCTCCCAAGTCATTCAGCAATAGAGAAAGTCATGTATTTCTCTTCTGTTCAAAGACCATTATCCATATTTGGCTACTGAGCAATGGAAATCTTAACTAAAATGAATTGAGATGTAACACAATTATAAAATGCACTACGGGAATCATAAACTGTATGTTGAAGTAATGCCTGAAATTTAATGTTCTGTAATGTAGTTATTGATGTTACCTATTTCTTTTTACCTTATGGTGGCTATGCAATGTTTTTTATTTACATTTGTATGGTCGTTATATTTCTGTTAGAGAACAGTGCACAATAGATTCTGATCATCAGTTCTTACACCCCCTTTTAACTCTCTGCCTTGCTTTCTTTATTCCAGTTATATGAGTTTCCTTGTTGTCAAGTGTGATGCCATCTCCAGGTGTTCACTACAGCCTTGAGGGTCTGTGTTTCTCTATATCTTGGATATACTGAATAACTCCCTCAGTGCCTTTAACTTGCTCGAATATTACTTTTCCAGTTAAAGCCAGATCTGCTTCATCTATTGAATATTTTCCCTGCTCTAATTTTTACAGTACTTTTTATCTTCTAACATATAATATAACTGATATGATTGTCACAATTAGCATTTATAATATGCCCTTCCCATGTCCAGAATATAGCTGTAAAAGCACACTGATCTGCTCACTTTTTATTCCATGAGCCTAGAACACTGTCAATAAGAAACCAACAGGTGTTTGTTGAGTATTCTGGCCCTTTCTTGGCCTCATCCTTTACAATGATCAAACTGTGGGTAAAAGCAAAAGGCCAATCTCTCCTTCCAGACTATGTTCCAATTTCTGTGATTTCAGCATTATCTTCCTAAGCAATCGCACGTCTTCATCTAGGCCCGAGATCCTTTTTCAGAGTTCAGTCCCCAGAGAGCAGAATGTGCCAACGGGGACTGCACAGTTGCATAGCAGGTAAAGCCACTGCCTGCAGTGCCACCTCCCATATGGGAGCCGGTTCGAGTCCCGGCTGCACCACTTCTGATCTGGCTCTCTGCTGTGGCCTGGAAAAGCAGTAGAAGATGGCCCAAGTCCTTGGGCCCCTGTACCCATGTGGGAGACCTGGAAGAAGCTCCTGGATCCTGGCTTCAGATGGTTGCAGCTCTGGCCAGTGCAGCCATTTGGAGAGTGAACCAATGGATGGAAGACCTCTCTCTGCCTTTGCTTCTCTGTAACTCGGCCTTTCAAATAAATAAATAAATCTTTCAAAAAAAAAAAAAGGAGTGTTCCCACAACATGCATACATCTAGTAAGGACAGGTGGTCCAGGTGCAGATGTTTCCAAGGAAAGTGGACAGATCCTGGATGTGTGGTCCAGAACACAAGCTACTTTCAGGCAAGATCTCTTATAAGGCAGTTAGAACTGGATGGGGGAGAAGCCCCAGGCTGAGGGGCATCTCTCTCCATTCCACCATCTCCCTGAAAAGCCTAAAAGTTCTAAAATTGAACCTGGTTATCCTAGTTTTTTGTACAAATAGATCCACAGTGATAGGATAAAACATTTTATCTGCTATTTCTTGCTCGCTTTATGACACAAAATTATTCTTTATATTCTTGCTTCTGTTTTCACAATTTTAGAGATGACCATGCTGCCAATAGAAACCTAGAAGAGTAAAATTCTAATGGAGCAAAGAAAGATATGAAGACACAAGGGACATCTGCAATTACTCATTTCTGGCATCACATTGGGAACTATGAGCCACTTGGGTATTCCTAGGACACTGAGTGTCTGTAGGTGAAGAGATGACTGCTTAGGGCAATAGAAAAGAAATATGAGAGGTCAGTAGTGTCAAGCGGTGTTTGTACACCACATTTATTTGAAATTGTACCTACCCCACAGAATTTAGCCTAGAGTTCTACAATTCCTCCTTCAACCTCTGTTCTGGTGGTTGAGCTATTGCTTCTTCGTATTCTTAGAAATCAGGTCATAAATACATTCTGACATTATATGTTCTGAAAAGTAAAATTCATTTCTTTTTAAGAATAATCCTTTAACTTGTACATAATTATGGGCTGCTTTGGGACACAATGATAGCATGAAAGCCAACACTAGAAATAGAGGCTATATTATTAATACTTTGTCTAGAATATGTCATAACATGCATCCTTTCTCTTAACAATCCTCCAGCCTTGCATAGGTGGTGACTCCCCTTATCAAGAACTAGAAATTCATTGGATTATGGTGGGATGGAGGAACACATTAATGGGATTAGCCAAGAAAATGCAGATGAAGCCCGTTTGAGTCAAAGAAAAGTTTCAGAGCGAAAAAGCAATATGAATAGACATTTTGCAGTGATTACTAGAGGGAGAAATCTTTCTAGCTATCAGCAGATAAAGATGTAGCACTTAGCATGGCATTTGGAACAGACATTAGCAGAAGCTGTAAATATTAATGGCTCTAAAATATATGACAGATGGGATGTGAGAACAACTATGAACACACAGAAAAGGGTTAACTACTATAGAAGAGGAATCCAAGTGACTTTTTAGCCACAGGAAAAGAGTAAACTACAAATCAGTACATTTTTCATTCACATTTTATTCAATGTATTTATATTTCAATTAATTGCTTTATATTACATAGAAACTTCTCATTCCAGAACAATATATTAAATTATCCCTAGAAATACTTTTGTTACCTTCATAGAGGGCCAGATTAAAAGTAACAGCTATTCCCTGGCAAAGATTCTGAGACTGGAGGAATTGGTGTCCAAATGTATCTCTTTCGGTATTTATTCTGTATATTATTCCCTGGTGGTGAAAGTAGTATGTGTAACTGAAACCTTACCTTAACAAACACCCTTTTGTTATATGAACCCTGCATATCATTCTAAATTGATGCCAAAAAGGAATACGTCCAAGCAACTTTGAACAAAACCAGCCAGAGTGAATTGTTGATAATGATAGTGAGAACCCTATTCACACTATCTCTTATATTCTTCTGTCCAGAGAATAGGTACAAATAACTGGACAGAAATTATATTAACCAATCTCTGAGATCAACATTTATATGTAGAGATATTCATGGATGCAAAAGATTTTTTAATTAAAGGAGATAAACATACAATTCTTATATGTAACAGAAAACACGTTGTGCCTTCATTTTAATGTCTCTTTTCTGTTTGCTCATATTCACAGTCATATTTATCAGGTATTCTTCAAACCTTTCTATGAGCAAATATCTTTTTAAAATCTCAAAATGAAACTCCACTGCTGAACATGAATTACAACGTGCAATGATTGTAAATAAAATTACACGAAACAACAATAGAAGGATTGTATGATCATGAAACAGAGTCAATAATATGCCTTGATCAAATGTTAGCAGATCTGGGTATAATTCAAGAGATATATTAAGCTATGAGTCAAGTGTTGTAATACCTGACAAGAACATGGCTAACCATGGGAGTTACCACTAGTGGCCATTTCTAACGGTCTTTCAATCATCAGAAACAATCTGAGTAGCAGAATGCTGTTACTATTTCAGAATTTTTTTTAAAGATTTTATTTATTTATTTATTTATTTGAAGACAGAGTTACAGAGAAGCAGAGGCAGAGAGAGAGAGAGAGAGAGAGAGAGAGAGAGAGAGAGAGGTCTTCTATCACTGGTTCATTCCCCAAATGGCTGCAACAGCCAGGGCTGCACTGATTGGAAGCCAGGAACCAGAAGCTTCTGCCTGGTCTCCCACGTGGGTAGAGGGGCCCACAGACTTGGCCATCTTCTACTGCTTTCCTGGGCCATAACAGAGAGCTAGACAGGAAGTAGAGTGGCCGGGACTCTAACTGGTGCCCATATGGAACACCAGCACTGCAGGCGGCGGCTTTCCCCGCTACGACACAGTGCCGGCCCCTATTTCAGAACTTTCTATAAAAACACAAATAACTTTTAAAAGTATGGATTTAGCCTGTAGAAAAGTATAATGGAAAATATGATTTGTTTACCAGGCAAAACTAAGCTCAAAATCTAGCCTTTGTATTCAGTTGTGTTACAACCTGGATGAGGTTCTTCATTCTCACTGAATTAGAGTTTCTGAAACTTTAGTAAAAGAGAGAGCAATATTTCTATTACACAGCCATTGTAATATGATTGGAAGATATAGGAAAAGTGTCTGGAAAAATAAAGTTTTCAAATAGATGTTAGTAATTATAAATATTATATTTTATAATAGCCAGACAGCTGAACTGTCTGCAGATAATCTGAGTTGAAAATCAAATTACAACATCATTACATAAGAACTATTGTTTTTAATCTCTCTGCCATGTCTGCATCTTACCTCTAAGATTTTCAATGTATTTATAAATTTCATAAATGGTTTCTTGTACTCTTTCTGTGTATATTATAGCTCTTCATATAAACCCTGGCACTTACTGCTCAGCTATTCAATAAAAGCTATTGAATACAGTCAATTTGAAAAGTGGAAGGCAATGCTGAAGGTCTCTTTAGATATTGTATTTCATGGAAAATGATTTTATGAACTGTCTGCTAATAAAAACAATGTTTGAACAGCATAATCACGCTTTTTCCTCAAGGATCATGGTAGTAAACAGAAATCATCAGGATGCCCAGCAAGGAGAAAGCACTGTCTCTGGTTCTGGATCAGAAAGAGTTTAGTCCCAGAAGTGCAGCCTATTTGTCAACTGAAGAAAGACTATCTATGTAAAGACATATCATCCACCATGAGGTTTAAGGTCAGTAAACTGATTTCTACTGTCAATGTGTGCATCTACAGCTGCTTTGTTTAAGGAGCAAGTACAACTGAAGATTATTAAAGCCTTAAATGCTTCAAAAGGCTTCTAACCTAAAGGTGAATTTCTTTTGCTCATGGCATTTAACAATGGAAGTCACACAAACACACAAAGGAAAATAAATATAAAATCTGATCAATTTCACATACCATATAAGCAATAACCTGGGAAGGCATGAGAGAATATGATTTTTTTTCTAAGAGAAAAGAAATTTTATAACCATTTATTACGTATAATATTTCAGGCAAAATGTAAAATCTGTAGTTATAAACTTCCTGGGATTTTTCAATGAATATCATTCAGCGATTAGATGAGATTCTAACAGTTTGCAGGGTTAAATTTTTATCTCCAGATTATTCCAGGAAGTCAATCCTTATTAATTCCAAATTTGAATTTCATTTCACAACTCTTATAACTAATAATTATTGTTGTAGTTGAAAGCAATCCATTATTATTTTTTGTTGTTGATTTTCTCTAATTTCCTACCTAGTGCAGATGCAGAATAGCTCCCTAAATGCGCCTTTATCTACCTTGACTTTGAGTGATTGAAGTACCTCATAATTCCTGAATATTTAATCAGTGTTTGGGAACAATTTTATGCACATTAGAAGCAATCACACATTCTCAGCTAAACCTGGTTCCTAGGTTTTTCCTACTCAAATTTCGCATCCCATTCATTTGTTATTTTTCTTTAGTAAAAGTATCTCTTTGAAAGTATGCCTATTTATTTTTGTTAAGACCACTCTAACAAGTCAAAATAGTGTTGAACTCCTAAGTTCTACTCCAGTGTTCTACGTGCTCATACCCAATTACATATTGTCTACAAAACACATTCCACCAGATCAGACAACCACAATTAAAACAGTGATTACTGATGGTCCGTAGAGGGTCAAGTTATCAGAGAGAAGAGACTGAGAACTACAGTGACAACAGGGGCACCAAAAGGCGGTAGCAAGTCCCTTCCATTAGTATTCACTACAGAATGCAAGTGTTCTCGGAGGGTGACAAATGCAGTGGCAAACTGTAGTCCTTCTATCAGTAAGCTTTCGATTAAGTGTCCCTAGGAAATTAATTTCTCTCTCTGCTCCTCATACCATGCATAGGAATATATAAAACAGTGACTATGATCGGCTATGACACATTATTAAGAAGTCTATCAGAAAAAAATTAATAAGCATGTAGCAAACATTACATATTCCTCCTGCTTGTAGAGATAGTGTGTTTTGCTTTGGAATTCCGTTTTTAGTATTCCCACTGTCTTTAAACTCAGATGATTATGCCACCTGAAAAGTGGAATTCAAGGTCTGATCTAATTAGCTTTGGGAAAATAGAGTAATGTGAAATGTCATGTACCTGACTGTGGTAGAGTAGAAATCATGCTCATTATACACACCATGAAATAGCATTCAAGGAGAAGAAAATTTGGTTCAAGGTATCTTTGGAAAACTGCAAACTCTTAGCCAGTCTCTCCAGTGCTAGAGCTGCTATAATCTCTAGTTTCTAAGAATATGTGGACCATTCAATCACTGACTGCTTAGCTCTCAATCCATGGCTACTTAGTAGTAAATGACTTTTGTTCCATTGAAAAAGGGCCTGCTAAAGTTATACCTCCATGATTAACCACCTTTTTTTTTTCTTTATCCTGTATTTTCCACCACTGTCTGGAAAATTCTCAGTAGTACCCCTTCAAGTCTACATTCCCACTGGCTCTTCATCCCCAGACATTATCTTTGCATCACAGAATAGTTACACTAGATTTAGGTTTATTAGATTAAATTTATTTTAAAACTACCTCTGTACTCTGGATTCCTAAACAGCAAATTGCAACTTAACTTAGAATGAGAACAAATGGCCAACTAACATAAGAACATTCAGGGAATTCCAAAAAGTTCATAGAAAATGAAATTAAAAGATAAGTTCATTTTGGTACAAAAAATGTTGAAATCCATACACACAAAGGTCTTTAAAAAGTTCATGTAATATATATATTATAGAAATTACATGCAGATTTTGGAATTAAAAGATTCTATTTTTCTATGAACTTTTTGACAGATCCTCATATTCATCTAATTGAGCCTCAACCAATCATAATAATTGAACTTCAATCATAGACTACCAACTGTTCTGGCTATGTCCAAGTAAGGCAAACGTCTCATCACACCAGGCCTAAGGAAGGCACAGACTGAGCTATAACCAATCAAGTTATTTTTCTATGACATTTATTTTGCTGTCCATAGATAATGCCTGTCCTGTTGCTGAGTAGAAATCTTTGTATCTCTTCTGCTTCTGAGTGCTAATTCATGAATTGCTTTTGTCTCCACTGAACTCAACTAAATTTAATTTGCCTTAAAATTTTAATAGGTTATACAAGTTAAGTTGGGAGCTTGTGTAGATTCCTTTATATCATCACACATGTAACTCAATTTTACACATTTTGTTTTTAATAAAATCATGCTATTAAAAATTAAATCCACTGTAATTAAATATATATGTAAATGAAACTTTATTTTCTTTATTTCAAACAGGCAGAATTGCTTCTTTTAAACCTCAATTTCAAACTGGAATTTTACAACCATCAGCAAATAATGAGAATATATGATAGAACTGACTTTTTCCTGTCAAAATCACACATTAAGCTCCAGTGATTTGTGAGATCAACTTTGAACTGAAATCAGATACTGCATAAATTCTTAAGTCATAAGAATATCTGGACAACTTTAAACTTTATTTAGGTATAGATACAACTTAAATTAAAAATTGTTGCTTGTCAACAATTTAATACAGCTGAAACTACACATGAATCAAAGCATTGACATTTTTATTTGCTTTGTGCATATGGTGGTAAATATTCTCCAAAAAGAACAAACTGGTTAGCACAAGAAAGCCAAATGCTTAAAATATTTGGATGCTGCCTTCTAGTTAACTTTTGTCTCCATTACTTATTGACCTTGTGTAAGTAATTTAACCTCACTTTCCTCTTCTTCATATTAGGACAAATTCATGCTATATGCTTAAATGTTAAATCTAAAAGATATTATTAATTTCTCATTCATATCATTAGTGAAATTTCGGAAGTATTTGCAAAACATAATTGTATTATAGGGAGGGTAACAAACACATACATTTGATCATACGATTGGTTAATTAAACAGTTGGTACTCCCTAGTGCACAAAGGTGTGAACTCAGTCAGATTGCCTGTTATGGGCTGATTTTTGATGCCTCCTTCTCAGATTCATGTGTTGAAAGACTAACCCCCAAACCTGAGAATGTGACTGCATTTGGAAACAGAGACTTTAAGGAGGTGATGAGGTGATCAGGTTACATTGAGGTCATTAAGGTGGTCCCTCATCCAATATCACTGAGTCCCTTTAAGAAATTAGGACACAGACATACAAAGTGAAGACACAGGGAGAAGCTGGTCACTTACCAGCTAGTGAGCCTCAGAAGAAACCAACCCTACTCACACCTTGGTCTCACACTTCCAGCTTCCAGAACTGAGAAGAAATAAGTATCTGTGGTTTAAGCCATGCAGTCTGCAGTTGGTCATTATGGGAGCCCTTGAAAATTAATTCACTGCCTGAGTTTATGTCCCAGCTTTTAGCTGTGTTAGGTTGAGTAAATTATCTAATCATTCTGTGCTTTAGTTTTATCACCCATCTCATGGATATTAAGATCCCTAAATCTTAGGATTATTTCAAGCACTGAATCCCTATGTTGCTTAATAAAAGGCCCTCAGTATTAGTACAAGCTTTTACTTTTTTATTTTCTTTATGTAATTTCTCTTGTTTTTCCAAATCCAGAATGGTAACTTTTCTGTAGTATGCTGGCTTTCCTGCATAGCTTACATGAAATCATGGTTTTCTACTTCCAAAGGAGCAACTATGTATCACCAAAGCTTAGAGGAGAAAACCGCTTGATATTATTTCAATCTATAATTGAGAGTGACAGTTTTATGTCTCAGGTCTTTTATAAATGTAATTTTTTTTCCCCCTCTCAAAATTTAAAAGAGGAAAATGGGCCTTCATGTTGTCTGACAACATCTGTCTCCACTGAAAAGCATGTGGGAAAAGACCTTTGGGGATTCAGAAGTTAGAGGTGACTGCTTTTGTGACTAGTCTGTTGTTATTTTTAAATGAAAAGGGTGAGCAATTTCAGAAACAGGAGAGCCAAAGCATCAGGCTTGGATTTGACAAGACTGCCAAGCTTTGCTTTTAATATTTGTCTAAACATTTGGCCATTAAAACACAAAACAAAGGCTTCCTTAAAGTACAAAGGGCAAATACTCATTATAATCATCTCTACCAGTGACAGCAAAGTCTGATGTTACGTATGATGCTCTGAACATGCAACTCAAACATGAACAGCAGCCATTCTAGGGACATCTGTGAGTATAATCAGGACTATAAATACAGCATTACATTGAGGCCAGTGACTTGTGGATTGAAATTTATTTTTTTTGAAAGGTAGAGCTACAGACAGAGAGAGTGAGAGACAGAGAGAAAGGTCCTTCATCCGAAGGTTCACTCCCCAGACGGCCGCAATGGCCAGAATTGAGCTGATCCGAAGCCAGGACCCAGGAGCTTCTTCAAGGTCTCTCACGTAGGTGCAGGGGGCCAAGCACTTGAGCCACCTTCCACTGCTTTCCCATGCTATAGCAGAAACCTTGATCAGAAGGGGAACAGCCAGAACATAAACCAGCGCCCATATGGGATTCCAGTGCTGCAGGCAGAGGCTTAGCCCACTACACCGCAGCACCAACCCTAAAAGGTTTTATTGTGTAAGAATTCCTGTGTAAGTCACAAGTTTCCAAGAAGCTGTTTTCTGTTTGTAATAATTAATTTATGCTTAGTGTTTTCTCTGTGGAAGACATTTTTAATGTCTCCTGTCATGTGTTGATTGCACCACTTTATGTAGTATCTGTTTTACAAATACAGAGACTAAAGTGAACAAGTTGCCCAAAGTTAACCAGACAAAAAGGAGAAAATTCTTTTTTAAAAAGCTTTATACTAGTATTAAAAAACCATAATGGGTAAGCAGCCATTCAGCCTAGTGGGAGAGACACTCTATTTCCACATTGAGTTTTGTCTGGGTTTGATTCCCAGCTGAAGCTCCTGACTGCCACTGCCTGTCAATGCACACCCTTGGAAGCAGCAGTGAGGAAGCAGTAATGACTCCTGTACTGGGATTCCTGTCAAACACGTGAAAAGCTTAGAATGAGTTCCCAGTTCCAGGCTTCCACGTCGCCCAGTTTTTGCCATTGTAGGCATTTGGGGAGTGAACCAATGAATGGGAAATCTATCTGCTTGTCTGTCTTCTTGTGTCGCAAATAAAAATTTTTAAAAAAGCAACAATTTTTTAAATGAAACTTATTTCTAGACTTAAAATACAAATCCTTTAAAATATTTTCTTAAAAAAAATTCAACAGCCTTTGTATACACAGGCAATGCCACGGCTGAGGAAGAACTTCTAAAATCAATCCCATTCACAATAGCCACAAAAACAATCAAATACCTTGGAATAAACTTAACCAAAGACGTTAAAGATCTCTACGATGAAAACTACAAAACCTTACAGAAACAAATAGAAGAGGATACCAAAAAATGGAGAAATCTTCCATGCTCATGGCTTGGAAGAATCAATATCATCAAAATGTCTATTCTCCCAAAAGCAATATATACATTCAATGCAATACCCATCAAGATCCCGAAGACCTTCTTCTCAGATATAGAAAAAATGATGCTGAAATTCATATGGAGACACAGAAGACCTCGAATAGCCAAAGCAATCCTGTACAACAAAAACAAAGCCGGAGGCATCACAATACCTGACTTTAGGACATACTACAGGGCAGTTGTTATCAAAACAGCATGGTACTGGTACAGAAACAGATGGATAGACCAATGGAACAGAATAGAAACACCAGAAATCAATCCAAACATCTACAGCCAACTTATATTTGACCAAAGATCCAAATCTAATCCCTGGAATAAGGACAGTCTATTCAATAAATGGTGCTGGGAAAATTGGATTTCCACATGCAGAAGCTTGAAGCAAGACCCATACCTATCACCTTACACAAAAATTCACTCAACATGGATTAAAGACTTAAATCTACGAACTGAAACCATCAAATTATTAGAGAGCATTGGAGAAACCCTGCAAGATATAGGCACAGGCAAAGACTTCCTGGAAAATACTCCAACAGCACAGGCAGTCAAAACCAAAATTAACATTTGGGATTGCATCAAATTGAGAAGTTTCTGCACTTCAAAAGAAACAGTCAGGAAAGTGAAGAGGCAACCAACAGAATGGGAAAAAATATTCGCAAACTATACTACAGATAAAGGATTGATAACCAGAATCTACAAAGAAATCAAGAAAATCCACAACAACAAAACAAACAACCCACTTAAGAGATGGGCCAAGGACCTCAATAGACATTTTTCGAAAGAGGAAATCCAAATGGCCAACAGACACATGAAAAAATGTTCAAGATCACTAGCAATCAGAGAAATGCAAATCAAAACCACAATGAGGTTCCATCTCACCCCGGTGAGAATGGCTCACATTCAGAAATCTACCAACAACAGATGCTGGAGAGGATGTGGGGAAAAAGGGACACTAACCCACTGTTGGTGGGAATGCAAACTGGTTAAGCCACTATGGAAGTCAGTCTGGAGATTCCTCAGAAACCTGAACATAACCCTACCATACAACCCAGCCATCCCACTCCTTGGAATTTACCCAAAGGAAATTAATTTGGCAAATAAAAAAGCCATCTGCACATTAATGTTTATTGCAGCTCAATTCACAATAGCTAAGACCTGGAACCAACCCAAATGCCCATCAACAGTAGACTGGATAAAGAAATTATGGGACATGTACTCCATAGAATACTATACAGCAGTAAGAAACAACGAAACCCAGTCATTTGCAACAAGATGGAGCAATCTGGAAAACATCATGCTGAGTGAATTAAGCCAGTCCCAAAGAGAAAAATATCATTTGTTTTCCCTGATCGGTGACAACTGAGCGCCAAAGGGGAAACCTGCTAAGTGAAATGGACACTATAAGCAACAATGACCTGATCAGCTTTTGTCCTGACTCTAGATGTACAATGTAATACTTTATCCTTTTTAGTATTTGTTGTTGTTGTTGTTGTTCTAGTACTATTGGTTGAACTCAGTAATTAACACACAATTATTCTTAGGTGTTTAAATTTTAACTGAAAAGTGATCCCTGTTAAATCTAAGAGTGGAAAAAGAGAGGGAGGAGATGAACAATTTGGAACATGCTCAATCGGACTGGCCGCAAATGGTGGAGTTAGAAATGTGCCAGGGGATTCCAACACAATTCCATCAAGATGGCATGTACTAATTCCATCGCACTAGTCCAAGTGATCAATTTCAGCTCACAATTGATAGCTCTGATAGGTCTAAGAGTCAAAGAGATCACACAAACAAGACAAGTATCTGCTAATACTAACTGATAGAATCAAAAAGGGAGAGAAAGATCCAACATGGGAAGTGGGATACACAGCAGACTCATAGGATGGCAGATGTCCTAAACAACACTCTGGCCTCAGAATCAGCCCTCAAGGCATTCAGATCTGGCTGAAGAGCCCATGAGACTATAGCAGGCATGGAAAGCCAAGATATCATGGAAAAAAAAAAAAAAGACCTAAATGAATGATCTCTGTTAGTGAGATCCCAGTGGAAAGAACGGGGCCGTCAAAGAAGGAGGTACCCTTCTCCGAAGGGGGGAGAGAACCTCCACTTTGAGTATGACCCTATCGGAATAAGATCAAAGTCAGCGAACTCTAAAGGCTTCCATAGCCCTGGCAACTCATGACTAGAGCCTAGGGAGATTACTGACGCCATGAACAGGAGTGTCAAATTGTTAAGTCAGCAACAGGAGTCACTGTGTACTTACACCCCATGCGGGATCTGTCCCTAATGTGTCGTCTAAAGCCAAGTGATGCTATGACTGGTACTGAAACAGTATTTTTATACTTTGCGTTTCTGTGTGGGCGCAGACTGATGAGGTCTTTGCTAATTATATACTGAAGTGATCTTCTGTATATAAAGAGAATTGGAAATGAAAAAAAAAAAAAAACAACCTGGTGTTAAAATGGAAATGGCATAGAAAATTAATTATTTTGAAAAAAAAATTATGTAGGATCTCTGTCTTTAATGTGCTGTACATTGCTATTTAATGCTATAATTAGTAATCCAATGGTAGTTTTTTCACTTTATGTTGCTATATGGGCAAAATGTTGAAATCTTTACCTAATATATACTAAACTGATCTTCTGTATACAAAGAGAATTGAAAATGAATCTTTACACGAATGGAAGGGGAAAGGGAGCGGGAGGGGGGAGGGTTGCGGGCGGGAGGGAAGTTATGGGAGGGGGAGAAAAAAATATTTTCTTAAAAAAAATCATGCTTACTTCCCTGGGTAGATTCACTAACAGTGTACAATTATGATTTAAGAATAATTATCTTCCTGAGGCTACTTTATTACAAAAATATAGCTATATGAAACTCTATCTCAAAAGTAGCTGCTACATGTCTCACACATTTTTAAATTCAAAATCTAATTCCACCAAATTAACCCCATCATTTCCAATCTTAGTCTAACTAGAAGACTGGCCTAAAAAGAGGACTCAACCAATAAGATTTATAATGACCTGAGAGATAATTTATATCCTTTCATTTCTTTAAAAATAAACCATCTATTTTAACATTTTATGATTTAAACATATATTTATCTTGTTAAAAAGTTATTCTATATGCTGGCATATATTGCCCACTTCTATTTCTGATTAACATTTGAAGATTCTTTCAGCATGATTTCTAAGAGTTGCATTTATGTAGAAATGTTCATGTGTATGCTTTCTGCACTCTCAAGTATACTTTATCTGCAAACATTTCCCTCCAGTTTTCCTCCTAATAGAACTTTACAGTGGAGAAATCATTATAGTATCATTTAACACAGGATATACATTATTTACAGGATACAAAGTTTATTGATTTTAAAATGACTTCTTTTTAAGATTTATTTATTTATTTGAAAGAACTACAGAGAGGCATTGCAGAGAGAGAGAGAGAGGTCTTCCATCTGATGGTTCACTCCCTAGATCGCCAAAACTGCCTGAATTAAGCTGATCTGAAGCCAGAAGCCAGGAGCTTCTTCAGGTCTCCCATGTGGCTTTAGGGGCCCAAACTTGGACTATCTTCTCCTGCTTTCCCAGGCCACAGCAGAGAGCTGGACCGAAGTGGAACAGCCGGTACTTGAACCGGCTTCCATATGGGATTCCAGCACTGCAAGCGGCAGCTTTACCCACTACGCCACTGTGCCAGCTTCCCTAAAATAACTTCTTTTAAAAAAAAAAGATTTTATTTATTTATTTGAGAGGTCGAGTTACAGACAGTGAGAGGGAGAGATAGAAAAGTCTTTCATCTACTGGTTCACTCCCCATATGGCCACAAAGGCCGGAGCTGTGCTGATCGCAAGCCAGAAGTCAGGGCCATCTTCTACTGCTTCCCCAGGCCATAGCAGAGAGCTGGATCAGAAGAGTAGCAGCTGGGACAAGAACCAGTGCCATTATGGGATGCCAGTGCTGCAGGCAGAGGATTAAACCATTGCGTCACAGCTGCCAGCCCTAAGATAACTTCTTAAAATAGCATCTTTTTGCCCATCTTGACTTCATTCATCCACCAAACTACACTTACAAACATATTAGAAGCTATAATGTTTTCTGGGATGCATAAAACATAACCTAGTCCCATGGAAGTGCACAATCACTGTGGAAAACAGACACATAAAGGAGTAAAGGCAATGAAGTGTTCAAGGTGTGACAATGGAAGTTTCATAAAGATTCGAGTGTTAGAAGTATTGAAGATTATAATGTGGATATGCAAAGTAACCCATGTATAATTCAGTCTGAAGGAAGTTCATGCAGAGGAATAGCCAACTACCTAGCCCTTAAAAGGTTATTATGTATTCATCAGAATTTTAGAACCTAGATTGTGATCTTGAAATTCACTTGCACACTAAAAGAAAACATTACTAAATTTCTGATATGTATATAGAGAAGAAACCATACAAACAAGCCTAAAAAATGCTGCTGTGGTAGAGAATGAGGAAAATAGCACAAATTACTAAGATCACAGCAAAGGAGGTCAATCAGTTAAGAGAGACATTGCCTGGTCAATGATGGGGCAATCTGAATGTCAAAAGAAATTTTAATTACCACAGATTAATTAAATAAATTATAAATTATAAAATTATATTAATTATCCATTAGTCTAATTCATTTTTTGGAAAATGTGTATGTGAAATAAAGTAACAAAACATTCATCAATTTCCTGTGTTTGTGGTAACATTACTGAATACATAATACATTAAAGGCAGTATCTAGTCCATTTGGGATGTTATTAAAAAAACTATCACAGACTGTGTGGCTTATAAACAACAAAAACCTGTTTTTCACAGTTCTGCTGGCTATATGTCCAGAATCAAGGCACCAGGAGGCTCAGTGTCTGATGAGGGCCTGCTTGCTGGTTCACAGAAGGATTTTTGCTGGGTCTTTACATGGTCTTTACATGGCAGAAATGGAAATGGCATAGAAAATTAATTATTTAATTATTTATTATTTAATTAATTATTTTGAAAAAAAAATTATGTAGGATCTCTGTCTTTAATGTGCTGTACATTGCTATTTAATGCTATAATTAGTAATCCAATGGTAGTTTTTTCACTTTATGTTGCTATATGGGCAAAATGTTGAAATCTTTACCTAATATATACTAAACTGATCTTCTGTATACAAAGAGAATTGAAAATGAATCTTTACACGAATGGAAGGGGAAAGGGAGCGGGAGGGGGGAGGGTTGCGGGCGGGAGGGAAGTTATGGGAGGGGGAGAAAAAAATATTTTCTTAAAAAAAATCATGCTTACTTCCCTGGGTAGATTCACTAACAGTGTACAATTATGATTTAAGAATAATTATCTTCCTGAGGCTACTTTATTACAAAAATATAGCTATATGAAACTCTATCTCAAAAGTAGCTGCTACATGTCTCACACATTTTTAAATTCAAAATCTAATTCCACCAAATTAACCCCATCATTTCCAATCTTAGTCTAACTAGAAGACTGGCCTAAAAAGAGGACTCAACCAATAAGATTTATAATGACCTGAGAGATAATTTATATCCTTTCATTTCTTTAAAAATAAACCATCTATTTTAACATTTTATGATTTAAACATATATTTATCTTGTTAAAAAGTTATTCTATATGCTGGCATATATTGCCCACTTCTATTTCTGATTAACATTTGAAGATTCTTTCAGCATGATTTCTAAGAGTTGCATTTATGTAGAAATGTTCATGTGTATGCTTTCTGCACTCTCAAGTATACTTTATCTGCAAACATTTCCCTCCAGTTTTCCTCCTAATAGAACTTTACAGTGGAGAAATCATTATAGTATCATTTAACACAGGATATACATTATTTACAGGATACAAAGTTTATTGATTTTAAAATGACTTCTTTTTAAGATTTATTTATTTATTTGAAAGAACTACAGAGAGGCATTGCAGAGAGAGAGAGAGAGGTCTTCCATCTGATGGTTCACTCCCTAGATCGCCAAAACTGCCTGAATTAAGCTGATCTGAAGCCAGAAGCCAGGAGCTTCTTCAGGTCTCCCATGTGGCTTTAGGGGCCCAAACTTGGACTATCTTCTCCTGCTTTCCCAGGCCACAGCAGAGAGCTGGACCGAAGTGGAACAGCCGGTACTTGAACCGGCTTCCATATGGGATTCCAGCACTGCAAGCGGCAGCTTTACCCACTACGCCACTGTGCCAGCTTCCCTAAAATAACTTCTTTTAAAAAAAAAAGATTTTATTTATTTATTTGAGAGGTCGAGTTACAGACAGTGAGAGGGAGAGATAGAAAAGTCTTTCATCTACTGGTTCACTCCCCATATGGCCACAAAGGCCGGAGCTGTGCTGATCGCAAGCCAGAAGTCAGGGCCATCTTCTACTGCTTCCCCAGGCCATAGCAGAGAGCTGGATCAGAAGAGTAGCAGCTGGGACAAGAACCAGTGCCATTATGGGATGCCAGTGCTGCAGGCAGAGGATTAAACCATTGCGTCACAGCTGCCAGCCCTAAGATAACTTCTTAAAATAGCATCTTTTTGCCCATCTTGACTTCATTCATCCACCAAACTACACTTACAAACATATTAGAAGCTATAATGTTTTCTGGGATGCATAAAACATAACCTAGTCCCATGGAAGTGCACAATCACTGTGGAAAACAGACACATAAAGGAGTAAAGGCAATGAAGTGTTCAAGGTGTGACAATGGAAGTTTCATAAAGATTCGAGTGTTAGAAGTATTGAAGATTATAATGTGGATATGCAAAGTAACCCATGTATAATTCAGTCTGAAGGAAGTTCATGCAGAGGAATAGCCAACTACCTAGCCCTTAAAAGGTTATTATGTATTCATCAGAATTTTAGAACCTAGATTGTGATCTTGAAATTCACTTGCACACTAAAAGAAAACATTACTAAATTTCTGATATGTATATAGAGAAGAAACCATACAAACAAGCCTAAAAAATGCTGCTGTGGTAGAGAATGAGGAAAATAGCACAAATTACTAAGATCACAGCAAAGGAGGTCAATCAGTTAAGAGAGACATTGCCTGGTCAATGATGGGGCAATCTGAATGTCAAAAGAAATTTTAATTACCACAGATTAATTAAATAAATTATAAATTATAAAATTATATTAATTATCCATTAGTCTAATTCATTTTTTGGAAAATGTGTATGTGAAATAAAGTAACAAAACATTCATCAATTTCCTGTGTTTGTGGTAACATTACTGAATACATAATACATTAAAGGCAGTATCTAGTCCATTTGGGATGTTATTAAAAAAACTATCACAGACTGTGTGGCTTATAAACAACAAAAACCTGTTTTTCACAGTTCTGCTGGCTATATGTCCAGAATCAAGGCACCAGGAGGCTCAGTGTCTGATGAGGGCCTGCTTGCTGGTTCACAGAAGGATTTTTGCTGGGTCTTTACATGGCAGAACAGAACAGGGATGTTGCTGGGTTCTCTTTTACAAAGGCACTATTCTCATTCTTGAGAGCTCTGCCCTCGTGATGGAATCACCTCCCCAAAGTGCCATCTCAAATTCCATCACTCTGGAGATTAGGCTTCGATATTTAGCTTTGTGGGATACAAACATTCAGTGTATAAAAGGCAGCATGCCTTTATACAGTATTCCAACTAATAAGTGAAGAGTAAATATTAAAATTAGAGTATGGGAGCTGGTGTTCAGCCCAGCAGGTAAGAATCCTGCATCCCACATTAGAGTGCCGAGGTTTGATCCTGATTCTGGCTCATCCTGGTTCTGGCTCTTCACTCTAGCTTCCGCTAATGCAGACCAGGCAAGGCAGCAGGGATGGCTCAGGAAATTGGGTTCTTGTCTCCCACATGGGATATCTGCATTGCATTTTTGACTCTTGGCTTCAGAATTGAAAGGGTGCCCTTGTCATTTGGGGAGCATATATCTTCTCTCTCTTGCCCTCACTCTTGCTCTTACTCTCTAAATAAAGTCTAAAATAAAATAAAATTAGAATGCATTGCTCCATTAATTCTAACTAGTGCAAGATGTTAACAATAATATAAACTGTGTGAGCCAAATGGAAAATCTGTACTTTATTCACAATTTTCCTATAACACGAAACACTTTCTTAAAAATGACAGTTACTGGCTGGCGCCATGGCTCAACAGGCTAATCCGCCGCCTTGCGGCGCCGGCACACCGGGTTCTAGTCCCGGTCGGGGCACCGATCCTGTCCCGGTTGCCCCTCTTCCAGGCCAGCTCTCTGCTGTGGCCAGGCAGTGCAGTGGAGGATGGCCCAAGTGCTTGGGCCCTGCACCCCATGGGAGACCAGGAGAAGCACCTGGCTCCTGCCATCGGATCAGCGCGGTGCGTCGGCCGCAGCGCGCTACCGCGGCGGCCATTGGAGGGTGAACCAACGGCAAAAAGGAAGACCTTTCTCTCTGTCTCTCTCTCACTGTCCACTCTGCCTGTCAAAAAAAAAAAAATGACAGTTACTGGGACTGGCGCTGTGGCATAGTGTATAAAGCCAATGCCAGCATCCCATGTGGGCACTGGTTGGAGTCCCAGCTGTTCCACTTCTGATCCTGCTCCCTGCCTATGCACCTGGAAGGAGGCAGAGGATGGCCCAAATCCTTGTGCTCCTGCACCCATGTGGGAGACCTGGAGGAAGCTCCTGGCTCCTGGCTTAGGATCCTCTAAGCTCCAACTTTTGCAGCCATTTGGGAAGTGAACCAGCAGATAGAAGTTTCTCTCTCTCTCTCTCTCTCGCTCTCGCTCTCTTTCTCCCCCTCCCTCCCTCCCTCTCTTTCCCTTTCTCTGTCTCTACTTCTCTCTGTAAGTCTTTCAAATAAATCTTTTGAAAAAAATCACAATTATGGGGCCAGCATTGTGGCAGAGCAGGTAAAGCTGCCACCTGCAAGGCCAGCATCCTATATGGGTGCCGGTTAGAATCCCTGCTGCTCCACTTTCATTCCAGCTCTCTATTAATGTCCCTGGGAAAGCAGCAGAAAATGGCCCAAGTTCTTGGTCCCCTGAACATGTGTAGGAGACCTGCAAGATGCTCCTGGTTTCTATCTGGGTAAGCTCCAGCTGTTGTGGCTATTTGTGGAATGAACCACGGAATAGAGATTTCTCTCTCTCTCTCTTTCTCTCTGTCTCTCATTCTCTCTGTAACTATGACTTTCAAATAAATAAAAATAAATCTTTTAAAATTGAATAATACAACTTTTTTAAATGAAGCATTTTGCCGTTCCAAAATCCATTGTGAATTAATAGCTCTAGTTATGCCACAGCCATGGCTAGTAACTGCACATTATAGCATAGTACAGAAAATCATTAGGAGACAATTCTCCATTGCATTTAGAAATGGCTTGCATTGGTTTGGTTTTCGACTACTTTTCAAGAATGTCTGATAAAGTCACTTCTCCTTCCAACATGGAAGACAGATTGCACAGTAACCTCTTCTATAAACTTGAGATTTTCTAAGCTCAGACTCCCACAATTTTGACAAAAAATCCATACTGTAAACAGCATCCACCTGTTCATACTTCTCAATGACTCAGGAAAATGGGAACCAACATTACTATGAAGCTTATGCTCACTGCTGTGCCATGTGGTTTTGTGTTTTCTGCCAACACAAATGACAGCCTAACTGATGAGCCTACAAACAGTCTAAAATCTCAGGCACTTGATAACTCTTGACAACAACCAGACGTTATATGCTTTCAGCTCAATGAACACACCACCACCTATGGTTACATCAAGAGGATTCAATATGAGTAAGATAAAGTATCTGGATCCCATTGCCAATTGGATGGAACTAGAGAAGGTGGAGGAACATGCTGAACTCTATGATGAGTATGCAACACACAGATAGATAAAATAAGGAAGTACATAAAGATATCCTTCAGTTTACCACATCTCAATGTTTGATATATGAATTTAAGAACCAAACAATTTCAGATTGCACAGGATTCCTCGCTCTGAAATTCTCTGTATTCAAACTCAGGAGCTGAATGTTGGTAAGGAACAATCAATCAACTTAGGCAGAGAGAATAATATATCTAACTTCAAAGTGTCTTCAAAAAGCCTGGCGCTGTTCACAGGTATAAGATTCCTGAATGGAAATTGAGGCTGTGAACACAGGGTACTCAATTGGTGAGAGAAAATGTAGGAATTTAGAATCTTATGTCAGGCAACGGGAAATTTGTGGCACAATATACAAGGAAATTAGGCTGTAAAAAATTTTTTGTAAAAATTTCTCTATGGTTACATTGTATAATGCAACCCACTTGTATAAATGGGTAAAGATGTGAGGGGCTGGTGCAAAAGGAAATTCTTGTCAAGAAGATATGATGAAGGCAAGGAATAGTTAAGAGACATGGTTGAGATTCAAGCCATCTTTCTGAGGTGGAATAATAAATATGTTAGTGACCTACTGATGTTGTGATTGAGAAAGTACAAGAAAAACAAAATGATAGAAGTTTTTAGATTAGTAAACTTGGCCGGCGCCGTGGCTCAATAGGCTAATCCTCCGCCTTGCGGCGCCAGCACACCGGGTTCTAGTCCCAGTCGGGGCACCGATTCTGTCCTGGTTGCCCCTCTTCCAGGCCAGCTCTCTGCTGTGGCCCAGGAGTGCAGTGGAGGATGGCCCAAGTCCTTGGGCCCTGCACCCCATGGGAGACCAGGATAAACACCTGGCTCCTGCCTTCAGATCAGCGCAGTGATCAATGCCGGCCACATTGGAGGGTGAACCAATGGCAAAAGGAAGACCTTTCTCTCTGTCTCTCTCTCTCACTGTCCACTCTGCCTGTCAAAAAATAAAAAATAAAAAAAAAAAAAGATTAGTTACTTGAAAGTTTTTCTGGGCATACCTGGGATACGAAACAAGTCTATGGAGAGAATTTTACAAACACTATATGAACTCTGGGTTCTCTGAAGCAAAACTAATGTTTTCTTTCTTTCTTTTTTTTTACAAATTTTTAAAATGAAATTGTTATCCACAGATCTCTAAAATTTGGATAGAAGGCATGTGTTTCTGATACAATTTTCTATGTGTTTATGTTGTAATCTAAAAATGTCACATTAGCAGCTGTGATTTCACAGATGTCTATGGATGTTAGGTTATATTATTTGTTGCATAGGTGGTTCTCAGTGGTTCTCAACAGGTATGCTTGCTTCCTAGGAAGCATTTGGGAATTTCTAGAGATATGTGTGGTTGTCAGTTTTGGGAAGAGAAACGCTGCAGATACTGAGTGGGCAGAGATGTAGGATGGTGGTGACCAACATGTATGTCCAACAGTTCTCTTTCCCTCATCCAGCAAAGAATTATCAGGGCCAAAATGTCAATAATGCCCAGGGTGAGAAACCTTGAAATAGATTTATTAATGTGAAGCAACTGCTTAATTTTATTGCTTGTAGATTAACTTTTAGATTTTTCTAGAAGTAGTATATATTAACAATTTCTTCTAGTGTATCATTAATATAACTGCTAGAGTATTTATAATGAAAGATACATAGTGTTATAGTATAAATATTATTTTCTTAAGCTGAATTTATCATCAGACATAGTCAAGAAACAGAAAAATAAATTATTAGATTGATAGAGGTATATGGATAGATGGTGATTGGATTAATAAATATCTTCTCAGATTGTCTACTCATATGGGTAAATTATAAAGAAATCCATCCTTTCTCTTTTCTACTTTGTAACCTAAGTTTGCTATGATAAAGCTGTCTATATCAATCTTTTTCATTCACTGTTAAAAAGTTTGCCTAACATAACTTTGAGACAGTAAAGGTATTACTTTATAAACAAACAGTAATAAACAAATTGACATAATTTTCCCTTATCTCTGAAAAGATATCTTTTGCTACAAAGAATGCATTTTCTAGTCCCCAAGTTTTATTCAGTAACCAAGCTAATTTAAATATAAAAAATAACAATGCCTCCCTGATAGTAACAAATGAAAAAAAAAAGGAACCGTCTCATCCTAACTTGTTACATGTGCAGCAGACAAATGCCTGTGATCATTTTTTAAGTTATTCTCATTTATTATGTTCCCTTTAAGCCAACCAGACAAAGATACATGGTGTTTCTCTCTCCTGAATCAACTTTACCACCTTCTTCCTGGGAAAGGATTTATTCATCACACCAGGCATTAGCAATGAGTGAGAACTCTGGGTAACACTCCCAAGGCTGGGGTACTAAGTTCCTGGTGTGATCACCTGCACCAGAGACCTTGATATCCTCCATTCCATTCAGAATGAACGTGGGTGCTGACTTGATCTTACTGCACTCATCATCTTCATCTGTGCCATCACAGCACTAGCATTTTATATGCATGTTACACTCTGCAAAGCACTGTAACACAAGTCAGTCAAGCTGCACAGATTTTTGTGAGAATTAAAGTACAAATGCAATGAGATGTTAAGTTCATGAACTACAAGAATTTTAGGATCAAATAAATATTAATAAAATGATGACATTGGTGACATTTAATTTAATACTACTGAAACTCACCACAGAAAAACTTTACACCTCTCTTTCCTAAAGCTTGCTCTCTTAATCCTCCATTAATTTCCTAAAGCAGCCCTGGCACTACAATCTAACGCAATCTCTATGAGCTGACACAAAGAAATAAAACTTACAAAATAATTCATGGTAAGGTCTGTTTAGCTGATAAAGTTACCTCAAATCTATTTTAGAAAGTGTTAGTGTATAAAAAGATAGATAAAACAAATTAGGTCATGAGGATTAAGTTTCTGCAGAAGGATGTTTTTCTAATACTCAAATCAACTCTGCAGTAATTCACAACAGAACTATTATCATCACTCCTAACTGCCACTGCTACCATTCTTATAACTGATTTCATGTTCTGAGCACCTACTATATAGCTGGCACTGTGTTCAATGTTTTACCTACAATACTGAGTTCAATTGTTATTATCCTCATCTTAACTTTTTAAAGAAAACATACCTAGTTTGATTTGTTTAACTATCTCACATTCCCTCCACAGATGCTAGTACTAACGCTGCATAAATACAAGGCATTTATGATACATTATTATCTAATTCATATAACTATTTCTGTATTATCATGAAATTATCTCTGGACAGTGACACACTAAAAGGGAAAAAGAGGCATGGTACAGGAGAATACTTTGTGTATCAAGGTAATATTGAGAAGCTAATATTTTCTGGCACTACACCAATATTCTTAGTATTTTTAAATCTACAGATGTTAGGAGAGGTATATAAATAAATATTTTTTTGCAAAAGAGAAAAAGTTTAAGATAAATCATAGATACAAATGATCTATATTCTGTATTCATTTTTAATTACTACAAACTACAAATATGCCATTTGCTAAATGTATTTGTCTGAAATGATCACATTTGAATAAAAGCTCTGGTGCTGAAAGATTCTCCCCTATTTAACAGCTCCACATTTTTTTTTTTTTTATTTTAGCTCAAAGGCTGGAAGAAAAGTAATGCTACTAAAACTAACCAAACTGTTATATATACAAGTTTTTTTTTTTAACTGATAAGGCAATTCAAAGCAGAAAATGAAAGTCATTACTATTTCCAGAGGAAACCACACACACAGAGAATAAAGGGTATGAGATTCCGAGTAGTACCGGTGACATTGAAACTTGAAAGGAAAATCCTTGCAGCAGAACTTAATTAAGGAAGCCACTGGTTTCAGTTCATATTCTGTACATGTTTCTATAAACCTAAAGTTATAGAAATGCATTTATTTTTACTTATTTTAAAACTTTAAACTCATGTTCGAAGAAAAAAAAGCAAAACATAATTATCATTATGATTACATATAAGAAATTCATATGAATTAAACAAAATCTTTAATATCTAATTTTAAGCAATAAAATGGAAAAGATAAATTCCTCTTTTGGTGGCACAAGGCTAATGAGATTTTAAAATATTAGAAAACAGGGACCAGCGCTGTGGTGTAATGGGTAAGACTGCTGCCTGTCATGCTGACTTCCCATATGGGCGCCGGTTCAAGTTCCAGCTGCCTTACTTCTGTTCCAGCTCCCTACTTATGTGCCTGGGAAAGCAATGGAAATGCGTGGGCCCCTGCACCAACATGGGAGACCCAGAAGAAGCTCCTGACTCCTGGCTTCAGATCAGCCCAGCTCCAACTGTTGTGGCCACTTGGGGAGTGAACCAGAGAATGGAAGACCCCTCTCCCCTATCTGCCTCTCTCTGCTTCTGCCTCTGCCTCTCTGTAACTCTGCCTTCCAAATAAACAAATAAATATTTTTAAAAAATACTAGAAAATATTACATTTCATATCAGTGCTTAAGTATCATAGGCTCTTTGATTTTTAAATAATATTATATCAAGTATTTTAATACATTACTTGAAAAAACTATAGTCCATCTTTCTCTATGAGAAGTGCATACTTTGGAATTCATTTTGACTAATCTGAGTTTCATTACATCGTTATAGAAAAGAGAGAGAAAACTAATGCCAACAGAGATAAAGTGAATTTAGCATCATAAGTTTCCAAGTTTGGTATACTTTTATTTGCTTCACAGTATTGGTCATGAATTTCAGGTAGCAAAATATGTCTTTTTTTTTAAACAACAATTGCATTCATAGTGTCTAACATTATACTTCATATATATTAACTATTAAATATTTATTAAATTCAGTTAAGAAGGCTAAAGATCATTTTTTTAACCCTTAAGTTCTGACACCAGGGTTCTAAGAGGATGCACACCTGAATATTGCTCAAAATTTTACCTCTGTGGGATTTGTTCGAAATAGACTATTTATTAATTGCCTTATTCAGGAAGTATTCAATAAGGGCTTAATGCCAGGTCTGGCCTTTCTGGAACACTTAATTGAAGACAATATGAAAATCTTTCTAAAAGCTTGGCATGTAACAGGGAACTGGAATAAGTAAAGAGGGTGGGGGCAAGGGAGGGGTGATGAGAGGGTGCAGTGGGAAGTATCACTATATTCTTAAAGTTGTATATAAGAAATACATGAAATATGTTCCCTTTATATAAACCAAAAAAAAGAAAAATATATAAAATGTTACATAAATGTCATACACAATAATGAAGTAATAATTTTGAGAAATTTGAGTGACATACATCAGCAAATTATGAAATAATTAGGGGCAAATAGTTTCCTTGTTTCAATGGTTTAATTTTCATTCATAAATACGGTAGATAAAATGAAGAATTACCAAAAAGAAATAGCAACATCTTGAAAATGTGTAAGCAGTGGCCACAAGGAAGATGGTTAAATTATCCCTAATAAGAAACAAACAACATCTCAGAAAATGACCAAAACTGGGTTTCAGTGATGAAAACAGATACAGGATATGCTTGCAGAATATACTGAAGATAATAATAACCCTAAGCACAATGTCATCTAGCATAAAAGTAAAGAATCAAAGGGAAAGTAAATCAGCATAACATGGATTCAGTTAGTGTGTCTTTATGAGATTATGCTGTATTATTCATTTGTTAAAAATCTGCAGCTAGGGGCCAGGAGAAAGCCACAAGCCAGCATCCCATATTGGTGCCGCTGTGTGTCCTATCTGCTTTACTTCTGATCCAGCTCCCTGATGATGTGCCTGGGATAGCACATCCAAGGCACTTAGGGCTCTGCCACCCATGTAGGAGACACAGATGAAGTTCCTGGCTCCTGACTTACATTTGGCCCAGCCCTAGCCATTGTGGCCATCTGGGGAGTGAACCAGAGAATGGAGGAACTCTCTCTCTCTCTCTGTCTCTCTTTAACTCTAAATAAAAAAAAAAATCTTTACATATTTTAAAATCTACAGGTAAAGAATATACATAACAATTTAAAAAAAAAATTTACTATGTGTTTGAAAGGCCTAGTTACAGAGAGAGGGGAAAACAATGAGGTCTTCCATCCACAGGTTCACTCCCCAAATGGCCACAGAGGCTGGGGCTGTCTAGGAGTCCAGAACTCCATCTGGGTCTTGAATGTGGGTATAGGGGCCCAAAACTTGGGCCATCTTCTGCTACTTCTCTAGGCACTTTAACAGGGTGATGAATCAGGACTTGAATATAGTTGTCTGCCACATCACAACATTGGGCCCTATACGTAGGATTTGTTATTTCATATCTGTGACTCAATAATATGCTAATTTTACTTAATCATTTAGACTGTGCACATTTTTTCCTGCAGTGATATATGTAGTGACATTTTAACTATGTAAAACAAACAGTAGTCCAGCAAGATATCACACAGTTTCACTGAAATTGAAACTACACATTTATTTGGGATATGCATATTTTCTTTTTTTTATTTTTTATTTCATAAATGTGAATTTACAAAGTGCAACTTTTGTATTGTTGTGGCTTCCCCCCCAACCTCCCTCCCTCCCGTGGCCCTCCCCTCTCCCTCTCCCATCCTGCCCTTTATCGAGTTTCATTTTTAATTACCTTCATATACTGAAGATCAACTTAGTATATACTAAGCAAGGATTTCAACAGGCTGCACTCACACAACCGCACAAGGTATAGGGTATTGTTCGACTAGTAGTGTTTTTAAGTTTCATAGTAAAACACATTAAGGACAGAGATCCTACGTGGGGAGCATGTATCCAGTGACTCCCGTTGTTGATTTAACAATTGGCACTCTTATTTATGATGTCAGCAATCACCCGAGACTCTTGCTATGAGCTTTCTAGGCTATGGAAGCCCCTTGAGTTCACCGACTCTGAACTTGTTTAGTCAAGGCCGTGTCACAGTGGAGGTTCCTCCCTCCCTTCAGAGAAAGGCGCCTCTTTCCTTGATGGCCTGTTCCTTCTGCTGGGGTCTTGTTCACCAGGGTCTTTCATTTAGATTGTTTTTTGCCACTGTGTCATGGCTTTCCATGCCTGTGAGACTCTCATGGACCTTTTAGCCAGATCCGAATGTCCCAAGGGTTGATTCTGAGGCAGGAGTGCTGTTTTGGGCATTTGCCATTCTATGAGTCTGGGATATGCATATTTTCTTACATACTAAAGTCATGTAATAAAATTATCAGGCTCTCTTAAAGTGTCATTTTCTTGTTGCTTTCCCCTTCAAACTGAATATTCCTTCGCTTTCTTTCCTCATCTCACAAACTTGATTCGAAACTCCTTTATGCATCACTGTTTTTTCAAGATGTACAGCACAAGCTGCAAGAAAAACAAGTGTAACTGAAATTGTTTAGGGACACACTTCATGAAGATTTTTTTCTAGGGTTTGATGTTTAAGCAAATGGGAAAGATTTAAAAAACTGCCTTGCCAGTTCCCCAAAACTTTACAACAAGAAGCATTAAAAATATATATCTTATACAGATTTTGGTCAAAATGAAAAAAGGCCATGATTAAAAATGAAGGTATTTTCATATAAGAGAACAATATTTGAAATTTATGAAACTACTATTGTCACAGAATATTTCACTCCATCATTTTGTTATAATTTTAAATAAACTATCCTTTAAATGTTGCTGATATAATTTATTTATTGTTCCAGACTATAAACATTTCAAATCATAAACTGAAAATGAACTTTTAGCTTAGATTAAGCCATAAATAAATAAGGGACTTATATTCTTGCAGATCACTGAATCAATCAGAATGAATTGTTAATCATCTCTTCTTAAATTATGCATTTACAGGACCAGAGTGGTAGCCCAACAGATTCAAGTGCTGCAATCCAGGCATTCATCTGGGTTCAGGTTGGTGGCCCAACTGTTCTACTTCCCATCCAGTTCTAACCTAATGCTCTTGGGAAAGCAAAACATAGCCCAATTGCTTGATCCCTTGCACCCATATGGGAGACCTGGGTGAAGCTCCTGGCTTTAGCCTAGCTCAGCATTTGTCCTTACCACCATTCAGGGAGTGAACCAGCAATGGAAGATCTCTCTGTCTGTCTTGGAATCTGTCTTTATTTCTCTATATATAACTGTGCCTTTTAAATAAATCAGTAATCATTTTTTTGAAAACTCTTTTATTTTTAATGGACAGGGGGGGTGCGTCACTCTTTTCAGATTCATAAGTTTTGCAAAGACTATTTCCATTTTATTTTGTACCCTCTCATCCATTGCCTTCCCTATTTTCTCCAATTCACGGAAGAAAAGTAGGAAGGGAGGGAAGAAGGAAGGGAGAGAGGGAGGGAGGGAAGGAAGGGAGGAAGGAAGGGAGGAAGGAAGGGAGGGAAGGGAGGAAAGGGAGGAAGGGAGGGAGGGAGGAAGGGAGAAAGGGAGAGAGGGAGGAGAGATAGTTTCAACCTAGGAAGGAATCCATTCAAAATGAATGCAGACCAACACAAGTAATATACATTTTGTACCAGAAAAGAGTTAAAGGTCTCCTCTTTTATTTGCCATAATAGAGTGCATTATACAAATAGAAAATAAGTATTGAGGAGATAAAGGACACAGGATTCTTGAATTAAAGCAGAAAAACAGAGTAACCTTACATTGCCCAGTCATACTAAGAATGATAGCAAGCAAAAGAAAATTGAGAAGTCAAAAACACATTTAAACAAGACCTCTAAGCAGGCAGTGACAAAAATGAGGACATCTGCAAATGACACCAATAATTATCACAGTAAAAGGAGACAACACATTATATTCAGAGCAGACACACAGAAGGGCCTCAGCCATATGTTATGGTATATATGAGTTACATGAGTTCTCAGCTTTCATGTTAGAAAGAATTCATTTGAATTTGAACTGAAAATATCTCTGTCAAAAAAGCTTCAAGCTCTTTAACAAGGAGAGCCTGAAATCACTGTATATAGTATATATAAACTGTATATATAGTCACCTCTTATATATATATATATATATATATATATATATGTACATATATATTATATAGTCACAATTCATTCTTATTGATTCAGTGATCTGCAAGAATAGAAATCTCATAGTTATTTATGGCTTAATCTAAGTCAAAAGTTCATTTTCAGTGTATATATACTACATATAGTATATAATCACTGTATATAGAAGAATATTTATCTTGGGAGTAGATGTTTGGCATAGGGGTTAAGATGCCAATTAAAATACTCATTTCACTTTGGAGTGTTTCTGTTTGATTCCCTGTTCTGGCTACTGATTCTAGTGTCCCTCCAATTCAGACCCTAAGAGACAGCAGGAAATGGCTCAACTGACTGATTCATTAACACTCATGTGGGAGTTCTAGATTCAATTCTCAGCTTCCAGCTTCAGCCTGGTCTAGTCCTGGATATTGTCCATTTGTGTTCTCTCTCTCTCTCTCTCTCTCTCTCTCTCTCTCTCCCTCATCCCCTGCCTTCTTCACTCCTGCCTCTCAAATTATAAATTGCTTTGAAAAAGCCTATTTTATAGTAAGCTATATATAATTTTATGTACACATTTTTTTCTACAGTTTATTAGGTCTTTCTCAATATAATTGTTGACTTATTGGATTTATAAAATTGAGAGCTATAGAAACTCTCTAGTCATGGTTGAAAATGAGCATCTAAATGGAATACAAGGCAGTTATCTTATTGCCCAGAGAGAGCACCCTTACAGAGGATTGTATCACTAGGGTTCTCTCTGGGTGAGTCTCAAATAACATTTGCTATTTTATTATCAGTGGCCACAACTAGACAGATCCTTTTATCTGTGCAATAGCAATGCCCAAGATAGTTTTGGGATAATAATACACCCTCCATGGATGCTGGAAGGAAGGAAGAAAAGAGAGAGAGAGAAGGGGAGAAGCAGAGAGGAGGAAGTGGAATAATAAAAGAAAAGAGCACTGTAGACCAACCCTGACTTTTTTTTTTTTTTTTTATTTGGAAGTTAGAGCTACACAGAGAGTGAAGGAGAGGCAGAGAGAGAGAAAAGGGTCTTCCATCCACTGGTTCACTCCCCAACTGGCCGCAATGGCCAGAGCTGTGCCAATCTGAAGCCAGGAGTCAGGAGCCTCTTCTGGGTCTCCCATGTGGGTGCAGGAGCCCAAGGATTTGGGCCATCTTCTACTGCTTTCCCAGGCCATAGCAGAGAGCTGGATCAGAAGTGGAGCAGCCAGGACTCGAACCAGCATCCATACTGGCAATGCAGGCAGTGGCCTTACCTGCTAAGCCACAGAGCCAGCCCCTCTGAGCTTAACTACACTTAGCTTTGGTATAAACTATGCCATCTGATTATATAGCTGTGAGAATATTAACTACGCCTTTTTTGTCTTTCATCTTTAAAAGAGAGAAGTCTACTATAGGATCTCTAAAGATTTCCTCCAGCTTTAATTCTAATGTAAAGAAATTGCCACTACATAGCAAAATAAGTATAGGAATGCAATGCTTATTCCTTTTAAATATTTTCATCATGCAGAAAATAAATATTCAATAACTATGTTAACATGAATACATTTATGGGATTATCATAAAACTATATAATGAGTGATTTCAAATTTTAAATATTGTGTATAATGCACATAAAACTTAAGTCAAGAAATATAATACTTCCCATTCTTAAGTAACTGACATTAAGCAAACTAAATCATAGTATCAAAATCTCTTCCAATTTTTGTCTAATCAACTGTGAGTTGACTGACTGTAAAACATTAAATTGTATCACATTTGTGTAAAAGGCTGAAACCAAGTCCCAACATCCATTTTATGTAAGCATTTACCTGAATGGTAGAAAGAGCAAAATAGAGATACAGAGATATCTTTACCATGAGTTCACTCCCCACATGCCCAGAAGAGCTCCAACCGAACCAGATCAAAGCCAAGAAACAGCAACTCAATCCAGGTCCTCCACCAGGGTGCCAGGGACTGAACTGCTGGTGCCACCACCTGCTCCATTCCATAGTGCACATCAGCAGGAAGCCGGAAAGCAGAATGAGCTGGGACTGAAACCCAGGCACTCTGATTTACATCAGGAGTCCCAAATGGCATCTTTTTTTTTTTTTCAAAGACTTAGTAATTTATTTCAAAGTCAGAGCTACACATACAGAGAAGAAGAGCCAGAATGAGAGAGAGAGAGAGAGAGAGAGAGAGAGAGAGAGAGAGAGAAAGAGAGATTGGCCTTCCCTCCACTGGTTCACTCCCCTGTTGGCTGCAACAGCTGGAGCTGGGCCAATCCAAAACCAGAAGCCAGGAGCTTCTTATGGGTCTCCCACATAGGTGCAAGGGCCCAAAGATTTGGGCCATGTTTTACTTCTTTTCTAGGCTGTAACAGAGAGCTGGATCGGAAGTGGCGCAGCCAGGTCTCCAATTGGTGCCCATATGGGATACTGGCACTGCAGGCAGTGATTTTACCCACTATGCCACAGCACTGGCCCCCCAAATGGCATCTTAAATGCTATACCAAATGCCCACCCCTCACCACATTTTTAATAATGATATATTTTTGGAATTTCAGAACTGCACCTGTACTTTTTGTAGAACAACTTCACTTGGAAAGACAAGGTCAAAGGAAAAGTAGTGTATCAACTTTCAGAAAGATGACTTACAAATAAACTACAAGTAGGCCGGCGCCGTGGCTTAACAGGCTAATCTTCCGCCTTGCGGCGCCGGCACACCAGGTTCTAGTCCCAGTTGGGGCGCCGGACTCTATCCCGGTTGCCCCTCTTCCAGGCCAGCTCTCTGCTATGGCCCGGGAGTGCAGTGGAGGATGGCCCAAGTCCTTGGGCCCTGCACCCGCATGGGAGACCAGGAGAAGCACCTGGCTCCTGCCTTCAGATCAGCGGGATGTGCCGTCCGCAGCAGCCATTGGAGGGTGAACCAACGGCAAAAAGGAAGACCTTCCTCTCTCTCTCTCTCTCACTATCCACTCTGCCTGTCAAAAAAAAAAAAACAAAAAACAAATAAACTACAAGTTATACACTGTATACTTAATTGATATTATTTGAGATTTCTTCTATAGGATAAGCTAATTTACTACTAAGGTTATTTATCAATATTAGAATTTCTTATCCAAACATGTGCTTCAATACCTGCACTTCATTTACTTCTCATATACAATTTCCAATACATCATTTGTAACAATATTCAGAGGAAAAATATCTTGCAAATATTACTAGCTAATGCATTTAATATCAATAATCATTTCAGTCTCTAAAAAGCCAGTGTTTGGGATTTTCTACATTCTAAAATACTTTACTTTCAACCAAAATATACCTCAAAAATTAAAGAAGCATTAAGAAAAATTGTCTGTTTCCAACTGGTCACCTATTTCTGAATAATATTATTTTACACCATTTTTTTCCTGTGGAAATCTTTTCTGTACTTTAACTGCATGTGACTAAGAATGTTTTATTTAAGATTCACCTAGCATAAAAATATATTTTTGACAATACAAAAATATTATAGTTCACTTCACCTACACTACTTTACATTCTTCTGTGCAAAACAGTCAGACAAGTTATGGTTTCTTCCCTTGTTGAAATTAAAGTTAACTCATTGGAGGTTTGCACATTAACATAATACGTCCTTTGCATCAACTGTTCCACTGGAGTTCCATAACCAAGCTGAATCAATTAAAATAGATAAATTTCTAATAAAGTAAAACTCTACACCAGAATTTCATCACTCATTCCCTCGGGAATGAACAGAGATACCTGAGGCCAAATTTACTTAATTGTTCCATGATAAAGTCTTGTGTTTAATCACAGACTGCTTCAAAGAATTCCCGGCAGTTTTAATTAATTAGCTTCATTCTTTGTTCATTCACAGAATTGAAAAAATTTTATACGTCTTATCTTGGCTGAAAAGTCATAATTTATTTTATTTTGTTTTTCTATAAGCTTCAGGGTATCACAGAAACAATTTTTACCACTGGGAATGGAAGGCGAATCAATATCTACAATAGTTATTCAGAACTGAGTAAGCCATTCAGAGATAAACTGCAGATATTTCATCAAAAGGAATTTAATTTAAAATAATTTAATATGTTTCAATGATATATATGATTCATGTCTTGGATTTGCTTTTTTTCTAGACTTAATATATATATATATATATATATATATATAATCCATTTGGTAGATTGGGTTGCATATTATCTACATTTTAAATGTTAGTTGTAGTCAACCAGTCAATGATAACATCTAAAATGGTTTAGTTAAAAAGAAATTAAATTGTCTCAACAAGTTTCTTAAAACAAATTACATATCCAAGACTTGCATATTCCAGGACAGGAAAAGAAACAAATTGAAGTCAATTAAAAAATACCAATGTCTACCAATGTGATCCTAGGCAAGTTACTTAATCTGGCTATAAAAATAGAGATTTTTAAGACTGTCTACATATTGTACGCTGACTGAAAGACAGAATGAATGTCTGTAAAGTTTTAATGAGGTTTTTGTGTAAAGATGATTTAAATCAGAGTCACTACTCAAGTGGAATACAATCAAAAAAGAAAGGGAAGAGCTACCATGAAGGGTATGTCCCTCTAACATTGAGCAGAGGTAGAAATGTCTGAACCTTTGGCTAGGGTTGGTACCCTGGTAATGAAGTAGCCAAGCTCCCTAACTCAAAGAGATAAAGTTTCTATTGAGGCTCAATTTTTCATAACAATACCTTCATAACACCATTTATGCACCCAAGTCTTTCCCTTAAACTTCCAGTTACAAGGAGAGAATACCCTTTTGATTTGAAAGGGAGGGATGAACACAGTAAAGCAAGAAGATCATGAAGCAGTCGTGCACATACATGTATTTGGTTTGTGACTTTTGTCAAGCCACATTCTGATCCAGCTTATCTAGGTTAGACTTCATAAGGTAAGAAACACTTGGGCTATGCCACTGAGATTTCATTGCTGACCTGTTAGCACACCTACTGTTCTTTCTAGGTATCATTCCCATCTACTGCTCCTCTGCTGCTCTGAGGATATGTTAATATTCTAAACCACTGAATATCAAGGTGTTATTTAACTACAAAATACAGTCATTTCATCAACTTGTGCAAACCCAGTCTAAAGTGACTGACATCACAATATTTTAGATACCAATCTGATCTTTAAATAGTACCTTTTTATCAAATTTAACCACTGTATCAGAGAAACATCTAATAAAAATTTGTTAGATATGGGGGAGGGGTTAGGATTATCTTCGGTCTTAGAGTAATTAGAGCATTTTAAAATTTTAAGATTTTTCATGAGAATAACAATACAGATACACATATCATCAACTCTTTCTTCCTTAATCACAACCACAGAAACACAATAGACTAAGATAAACAAATATACAAACTCTCTCCATAATATCTGAGTATGCCCCAAAGCTGCAAGAGTTCCATTTGTACATAGAGAAATTTTTTTTTAAATTTAATTAGTTTTTAACAGATTCAATGTGCTTTGCAGATACAATTCTTTTTTTTTTTTTCCTTTTTTGACAGGCAGAGTGGACAGTGAGAGAGAGAGACAGAGAGAAAGGTCTTCCTTTTTGCCCTTGGTCCACCCTCCAATGGCCGCCACTGCTGGCGCACTGTGGCCGGCGCATCGCGCTGATCTGAAGCCAGGAGCCAGGTGCTTATCCTGGTCTCCCATGTGGGTGCAGTGCCCAAGGACTTGGGCCATCCTCCACTGCACTCCCGGGCCACAGCAGAGAGCTGGCCAGGAAGAGGGGCAACCGGGACAGAATCTGGTGCCCCGACCAGGACTAGAACCTGGTGTGCCAGCACCGCAGGCAGAGGATTAGCCTATTGAGCCACAGCGCCAGCCACAGATACAATTCTAAGAACATAATGATATGCCTTTCCAAGAAGGAATTTTTTTTAATTATTAAAAAGATACATATTCAAGATATATCTTTGAAGTAGATATCTAAAATGATTACCTAAAAGAATTAAAAGAAATTGTCAAATTTTCTTAGGTCAAAATAAACAAATTTATAATAGCAATTTGTATGTCAATTTTACATATATATTAATTTTAAAATGAATTTAATCCTTATGGTATAAGAATAACAGTTTTTGTAACTGCCCTAAATGCATGATTTTTCCATATTCTTCCTTATTATTGATTTTAGCCCAACTTTTAGCAAAATTATGCTTTTGGTAATGCTGAAAATTCCTTAATGCAATGTTAATTTTAAAGAAAATTATATATTTTAAAAATATCTTTTTTTAAGTTCTTTCTCTTAGACCATTTTATGAGGCTTAAACAGCCAATAGGGTAGAGGAAAGGACAGTAATTGGATTAATACCCAGCATCTTCTTCCATAATTTAAATACTATTTTATTATCGTTAAACAAATGTTTACTTTTTAAATTGATGTCTTTCTTCATAAGAACATACGTTCCATGTTTATCTATTCACATGTGGTTCCTATCTAAAGCTGTGCCTGACACTATGGTACTTACAAATTGAAATATTAAATTATTGAGACATATTTACCCAAATTCACCATATAATTACTGACTCTCCATTTTTTTAATTGCACATGTCACATAAATCCAATATTATAATTTTTGTTAATATGTGTGTACATACATTCACTGGTATTCTCATTTAGGCAAAACCACAAAACTCATGACAAAGTGACACAGTGTTACCAGTGAGTTTTCTTTATGGTCACATTTTGTGGCATTCTTTTCTGAATACTAAGGGATAAAAATCTGACTTTATGATGTAAATAAAATGGTATAGCTCTATTCTTTGCAAAGAGTTTCTGGACAAGTGATCTGTCCCTTGGGGAAAGGGAGTAGAATTGAGACTAATCTGGCAGCAGGAATGAATTGATGCACCATTTACTTGTATGCTGATTACGTAAGGTAGTGGGAAGTGGACTAGCAAAATATATATATTTCAGAGGCCGGCGCTGTGACATAGTAGATTAAACCACAGCCTGCCACTCTGGCGTCCATATAGGTACCAGTTCATGGCCAGTCTGCTCCACTTTCGATCTGGCACCCTGCTAATGCACCTGGGAAAGCAGCAGAAAATGGCCCAAGCCCTTGGGCCTCTGCACCCACATCGGAGACCCAAAAGAAGCTTCTGGTTCTTGGTTTCACTATGGCCTCACTCTGACTGTTGCAGTCATTTGGGAAATGAACTAGTGGATGAAAGATCTTTCTCTCTCTGTCTCTCCCTCTGTAACTCTGCCTTCCAAATAAAATAAATGAATTTTAGATATAGACAGATATAGATACAGATATAGATAGATATAGATTTAGATATATAGAGATATAGATATAAAGATATATAGATATACTTGTACAAGAGAAATGTGGTCAAATTTACAGAAGACAAATTCCAGAAGACTACTAAGAACCACTGAGATGTTCTTGAAAGCCCTAACAGTAAGTACATCAATTACCTAACTGAGTGGACTGACATGGTACTAACATAGTGGTTGAAATATGTTTTCTTAAGCTTCATTGCTCTGAATGATTTTTTTCAGCTCAAAACATTACACTTAGTAAATCAGCATTTGCATTACCACATGTATTTACTGCCACATGCCCAAGGAAGATACTAACTTCTACTTAAATGCTGTTTATTTGTTTGTTTTAAATAGTGTGAGTATATGAGGGACTGTTTTCTAGAAAGAGAAAAAAAAAGCCAACATCACAAATCATTCTCCTTAATCAACTCAGTTACTCAATGACATATTATTTAAATTAGAACAGCTTGGAAACTGATATTCCACAGTCCTAGCAGTAATTATTGTTCCTTCTTTGGATTTTGATGACAGAGATGGAGTGGGGTGACAACTTTTCTTAACAAAGATGGAATAAGATGGAATAGGATATTCTCCATTTTCTTTTTTATTCAAAATGAAGTTTCTGGTTTAAATGTTTATATTTGAGGGCTAATCCAAAGAAATGCCTTTTTCTTAATGCCTATCAAATAATACATACAGAAATATGGGTAAATATAATTTAACAAAATAAACTTGTGAAATTAATTATTTCTTTTACTTCAATATATCTCTGGATGTGTTTTTAATATCCTGAAGACTAACTTATTCAATATACTTTTCCTTTCCAATTGTTTTTGCAAATTAACTCTGTCCATACTCAACCAAAAACAGAAATATGCAAGCATGTGTACTCTCATACTGCACTAACAGTCTGATTTATCTTCATTGGTTGCAAATGAGGTAGACAGTTGCAAATTCCAAATCACATGAACTTTGATGGATAGTATCAATATATAGAAAAATCTGAGTATCAGAATGAATTATATTTCAATTCATATTTTCTCCAACAAAGGTGAACTGGCATCACTGTAGCTCAAATATAAATAATAGTTTTAATAATTCTTATAACATTCTTGTCAATAAATTTCTAGCTTTGATAGTCCAACGTTTTAGTAATCAACATGTTATTCAATTGAAAGTAATTCCATTAAATACTTACAACAAAAACAAAAAAAGAAACCTGAGCTCACTTGGAAATTAAAATAGCTCTAAAAATACGTAACCCTCACTTCCAAGGATTTTACTTCTATTAAAAAAGTTAAAACATGAACAATGTTGAATACAATAAATGCCATGTGAGAACCCAGGAGACATTTTGTTTACCATTAAGTTTGACTTAGAATTCTGTTAATGAAGGCTGTGAAGAAAAAGCAATAGTGAACTGGTAGAAAATGTATTTTTCTCAGCTGCATTTCATAAGTTTTGTGTTCTCTAGTTTAAATAACTTCTCTTAATAGAATTTGGATGGATGACCACTTTTCAGAAATTACTCAATACACTGCTTTATGAGCAAATACTAACTTGCAATAGGATTGCCCTTTATGTATATGTTTTCCTATGTGTTAGTCAATTATCTTAAGTAAGCAAGTCTATAAATTCCTTCTCTATCAATATATCAGCAGAAAATTTTGAAGCATTGAAATATCTTGATAAAACAACATTTACTCATCCAACTTCCCAGTACAGAAGACTATATCAATTTATCTACAAAAAATGAAAGCCTGCACATGAAATTTATGGTTGGAATATTTGCTCTATTGCACCATTTTATTAAGTATGATTTCAGTGAGAATTTTTTATGAATTCTTAGAAAAAATATATTTCTATATAAATGGATCAAAAGGGGCCAGCACCGTCGTGCACTAGGTTAATCCTCTACCTGAGGCACTAGCATCCATATGGTTGCCAGTTCTAGTCCCGGTTGCTCCTCTTCCTGTCCAGCTCTCTGCTGTGGCCCGGGAGGGCAGTGGAGGATGGCCCAAGTCCCTGGGCCCTGCACCCACATGGGAGACCAGGAGGAAGCACCTGGCTCCTGGTTTCAGATCAGCTCAGCTCTGGCTGTCATGGCCACTTGGGGAGTGAACCAATGGAAGGAAGACCTTTCTCTCTGTCTGTCTCTCTCTCACTCTGTCTATAACTCTGCTTGTCAAATAAATAAATAAAATCTTTAAAATAAATAATAAATGGATCAAAATATGAAAAATGCTATCAACCTTTTAACACAATGTATTCCAGTGGGATTTCTTCTCTTTATATTAGCCCCCTTAGTCTATTCGCTAAACAATATAAAAGTATTTAAAATTCACACACCTCTGATAGTGAAAATATTTTTGAGCATGTTTCCCTGTGTGTTTTTAGTTTGTTATTTATAAACACAAAACATTTATATTTTACATGTGTGCTATTCTACTAATATAACAAAACACCTCAGCACTAATTTACAAGTATTCACCATTAAGTTTAGTGAAACATTAGATTCAACATTGCAAAAATCAGTATTTCCAAAAAATAAACATGCATTTTTTATTTTATAGAAGATTTGTTTGTAAATTTCAAGGAAATTTTGAAGTTCACATACTATTAGTAGCTCATACCTCAAGATGCAAATACATCAAAGATAATATCCAGAAATCCATATTTTATGTGACTTTACCATGTCAATTTTTCTTACTTTCTTGTCAGATTTACATAGATCTTCCATGCTTTAAACACTGGAGTATAGCTGAAGAACAGCAGGAGTAGATGTATCACGTTGGCATAGGTTTTATTTCCCCTCTTGTACTTATATTTTTATTTATCCTCAGTTCAAGACTTAATGGAAGAATTTTCTTTAACTTTCTATTTTGTGCAGTGTTGTTTTAGTTAAATATGGGTAAAAATCATTAGACCAAGAACCTATAATACGCAGCAATAAGCTGAAAGTCAAGCAGTAAGCAAGTGAGGGCAGTACTACTTATCCATCTGCATCATGGGGTTCCTAGCCTTCCTTCAGAGCACCATATATTAAGTGTTTTGAAATGCACATTTAACTTGCAAGCAGATTAAGTAAGTGAACCAGTGTCAACCACAAATTAAAATAGTCTGTGTTTTTATTCTATAAGTAGGATTATATTCAAAGAGCAAAATTCTAACAATCCTGTTGTAAAGAAAACTTTGGAACTCATACTGATACATTCTAATAGAATGAATTTCTACAGGTTTCAGTCCAAACTCTTGGTATGGCATTCAAGTCCACTTTGGATCTGCCACTGGTCTCTATACCACCAATGCAGGCTATGCTGCATTGACACTGAATTACTTCATTTTCTTCAAACATTCTATGCTTCTATTCTGTTCTTTCTGTTTTCTCAGCATGGATTAGCCTTTCTTATATCTCGTTGGGTTTTTGAAATAGTCACATTACTTCCAGCAATTTTTCCCTAACGACTTATTTGTACACACCCAAGCAGAATTAATCCTTCTCACCACTGTGCCTATTCCTGAAGTCCTCTATAGAACTTATAGATATTTGCATTTGCCCCTGAAATCCACATGAACTTGTACACATGAGTTCTTTCATATTTCCATGCTTGAATTCCTATTTTCTAACACACTGAGTAGCTACTCAGTAACTGTCATTGAATGGACAAAAAATGACAGTAGCTATTTTGTCTGGTGGAGAGAAATGCACCAAATTTTATAAAATCAGTTTATAAAATCAGTTGATAAGTTGGGTTTATATACTACTTCATAATTAATTAACATAATATCTAACTCTTGGTGCTTACTAGTAGTGATATGTTCAGTAAAAAATAAAATTACTTCTCATTAATAAATTATAAAATACTTAACAATATTGCAAAAAAAACAAGAAAGAAGTATAAATCAGAAAGGATTTCAATGAATTAGTATACATAAAAACAAATATATATTAAGCGCTTTCCATATGCCTAGCTAAGAATTCATGATAAGACACAAATCCCACCCTCCTATAATTTTAATACTAATGGATGCCACAAGCAGTGATGAGGCAATAACAACTTAGTGACAATTGGTGTTACTAAGAAGTTCTACTGGATGCTGTAAGAATTTGTGAAAGCGTACTAAGGGAGCCAGAGTTTCAAAAAGACTACCATGAAAAAAGTGATCTTTTAAATAGAAAATTGAAGGAAAAGACTGAATCACAGGAATACTGGAAAGTTCCAAGAAAAGTTCCAGGAAAGTTCCAAAAAGAGCTTTCTAACTCTAGAACTGAAGTCAAACTCCTACTGGATGGATTACTGAAAATTAGAATATGATCAGAGGAGGAGGTAGAGAACTGCAGCCTTCCAAGTCATCATCAGCAAAAATCATAAAAGGTGTTGGACAAAAGGAATCCTGGTAATCCTTTTGATAAAAGCAACGTGTTAACAGAGAAGCCTCCTAGGTTATTGGATACAATAGGGCTCTGTCTGAAACTTTTTCCTCGGTCAGACCACTGTGTCACTTTTTAGAAACACAGGTTAATTTTTGAGAGCTAATGGAAGTACAAATGATTTCTGTTCACAGTAATGCAAATGAATTTTTCTCATAATGGTAACATTAATTTCTTTTATGTAGAGAAGATAATTCCAAAATAAAACTTGGTCTGTAGAATATAGTTTGCATCTCTTAAAAGATTAATTTCAGCACTCCTTATTGCTGATCTATGAGGGTTCTTCAAAATTTTGCAAAGAATGAAATTAAAAGTATGTCTATTTTGGTGTGAAACCATTTTGGTATGGAAGATTTGACTTATGAAAAAATCATGTGTGGATTTCAAAAAGTTATTGCATCAAAAAGAGACTCTTAATTTCATTTTGGCACAAATCTTTTGAAGTATCCTTGTATGTCTATCCTTTGAAAATGTAGTAGCAGCTTACATTAAATAAAATCTATGATACATTTTGATTTTATATTGGTATTAGAATTATTATTTTTATCATTTTGCAAATTCTAATTTACACTATCTCATAGAATTTCAATTTTATATTAGAAACAATGGAACTAATGAAAGGATATTGAACACTAAATAAAATGGTCAATTGTGTAGACAATGAGTTAGAAGGTGAAAAAATATTGGGAGAAATATTTGTGATCTAAATTATATTGGGAATTCAGGTGACATGGGAATGGTATGAGTGAAAGTAGAGACAATTGGTATAGACAGAAATGGTGTGATTCAAGAGATATTAAGGAGGAACATATAGTATTGGTGGTAGGTATAGGGGAAGGAAAATTAAGGAAGGATGACTTCATATTTCTGGAACAATAAATTGGGTGGATGGCATTACAAATTATTGAGAAAACAGAGGGCATGGGATAGAAGAATTTCTATTTTCAGAAGAATATTTGCATACATATAGTGTTTATTCAATCTGTAGTCAGGGAACATTTCTTTATTGCTGGCATATTTTGTCATGTTTTATAAAAACACTTTCATAGTTTAATTAGTACATGCCACTAGGGGGAAAAAACACATACTGAAGGTAAAAGAAATGAAAGTCTTACACTATTTGCCATCTATAAAGTGACTGATCCACAGCACATTATTATTTAGAAATCATTATTAAGAAAATAAAATATGGATGTTTGATTGAAAGTATTAGACCTGTAGGTTAATTAAACTTGTAAACCTAAGCACTTAGAGATGAAAGTCACTTACAGTTAACTATTGCATCTACTTAAATGCATTTTAAACATCAAGAATAAGATCTGCTTCCTAAGTAAATATTATAGAAGCTGCCAATGACATTCTTATAACTATAATTTATAAACTACTTAATATCATATTTCCGTTTATGAAAGAGAAGTAATGTGTAACTGATCTATAATATAACATTATAGTAAATTTCTTAGTACATTCAGGTTTCCATAACAAAGCATAATAAATTAAATTATTTCATAAACAGCAGTCATTTATTTCACAGAGTTCTGGAGGCTGGGAATGTCAAGATCAAGGTGCCAGAAGATTCAGTGTCTGGTGAGGGCTGTCATCTTTTGCAAAGAATTCACCATCTTGCAGGAACAAAGAACAAAGGGAGCTTCCTCAGCGGAGCAACTGGTAGCCGAGCATGGGTGCCATTCATGAAGGTAGAGTGTTTATGAATTAATCACTTCCCAATGGCCCCTTTAGTCCATTAATGCTCTCCCTTCAGGTATTAAGTTCCAACATATGCATGTTAGGGGTACACCAATATTTAAATCATTCTATTTTCATTGTGTTTTACATAGGACATTGTGCTTCCCCCAAATGCAGTGTATTATAATAAGTCATCTTTAAATGTCCAGGAAAAATGTTAATGTTCCTTCTTGGTAACAACAATTATAACATTTGTGCCTGAGGCTGTCATGCATTTAAGTGCCAAGGTCTTCAACTCGACCATGAATTACTAAAAAAAAAAAACATTTTGTCTCGAATTCAATGGTGTTTCCTCAATACCTAGCACTTTGATGGATTAATAAAGACATTTAATAAATGTTAATAAAGAATAATACATAGCTAATTCTATTTTATTAGATAAAACAACATAAAGCCATGTTAAAAAATTTATCATATAACACTTAAAGGGTTGTTTCATTGTAAATGTAACATAATTATCTTTTGGTAAAATTGCAAAAAATGCATCCATAATCCAAACATATTAATAAACTCACTGATTACCATTTGGTTATCGGCAAAGAAGAGTTTTACCAATGTCAGAAACCTATTTATAATGTTAGTGCAGACCATGCAATTTTAAAAATTAGTGATTCAGATAGTAATGGTGATATTGGTAACTATCTGAATGCTATAGAAAGAAGAGGTAGGGATGGGAGACAGGCACAGAAGAAAAGACATATATTGAAAAAGGAATCCCTTTCTTATTAGATTTTTCAGTATCTCTAATACTTCTCATGACTATAGTGAATTCAATAATAAACATGGGAGTGGGTCTAAAATTACTTTCTAGAATAACTCCAACAGAATAACCTTAAAGTCTAAATCACTGACCAAGTCAACCAGTAATGACACTGTTCATAATGACATATGTAGCTCATAGCAGGAATGAATGGAGCAGAATATTGAGTACTAAAAATGTCTAAATGGTGCTAACAACTAACTACTCCAGTCCCATAATACTGGTGTTTCATGTATTAAAAAAAAGGAAATGGGGGAATATAAATAATGTCCCCCAAAGTTCACATGTAACCAGAACCTCAGGATGAGACCTTATTGGAAATAGGATCTTTGTAGATCTAATTGCTTTTATTAGGTAACACTAAATATGGGTATGTGCCAATCTAATGAATTTTATTCTTATATAATAATAATAATTACAATTAAAAAGGGGAGAAATGGCACATTGTGGTACAACAGGTTAAGACGCCGTTTGTGGTGCCGGAATCCAAAATTGGTGTGACAGGTCAAATCCTGGCAACTCCACTTCAGATCCAGCTTCCTACCAATGCTCCTGGGAAGGCAGAACAAGATGAACCAAGTACTTGGGTCCCTGCAACTCATGTGGGAGACCAGGATAGATGACCTGGCTCCTGGGTTTCAGGCTGAACTAGACTTGATTCTTGCAGCCACTTGGGAAGTGAAGCAACAGATGGAAGATATCTCTTCTCTGTCTCTGTCTCTCCCTCTCTTCCCATGGCTGTGAGTTTCTGATAGACAGACAGACAGACAGATGGACAGATGATAGGTAAGTAAAGGCAGACAAAATTGCCACAGGCAACAAATAGAGTGATGAATCTCCCATCCAAAGAACAGGAATGATATTTAATAACCACTAGAAGCTAAAAAGGCAGAGAACAAATTCATCTTAGAGCACCCAGGGAGAATGAACTGTACTAATTCCTGCTTTTGGGTACCCAGCCCTCCAGAATAGTGAGAGAATGCATACCTATGAGTAAAGCCACTCTGTTGGTGCTATTTTGTTAAGGCAGCCCTAGGAAACTAGTACACTGTTCAAGTTCTTTATAATGTAGAATAGGAGACTGAGATCTGCTTTAGTAAATGATTTATTCAGTATCATCAGACTCATAATTGTTAGAACCAGTATCAGAAGCTATTGTCCACCAAGTAGTACTTAATAAGTTGATGACTTATTAGAATCACTGCTATTTACATTATATGCACGGAAAACACATATATGAAAGGAAGCATTATATCAAAACTGATTTCTTTTTCACATTCAACCTAAATAACTTCACTTTCATACTTGAGAGGCAGTATAGCCTATTGCTCAGAGGCATGGGCTTTTGGGACAGATTTCCAGAATATGGCATGCTCTACCTCAATGATCTCTCTGGGATAACAAACCTATTCACTGCATAGGATTGTTGTTGAGATTAAATGAGATGATATTTGGAAGCACCTAGGACACAGTGTAGCACAGTAGAAGTTCTAAGTTTGTTGGCCATTTATTATTTCTGAAAATCCTTACTAATTATAAATAAACATTTAGAATAACTGATCTAGGTCAAGTAAACCTTATTTACTCTTCACATAATCTATAGCAGCAATAAAAGTAAATGATAAGAAAATATTCTCACAAAAAAGAGACTCAAAGGATATGTTTACATTATTTTGTGAAATATAAAACCATAACAAATAAATACTAATAAAAATACTTGTTTTAGTGATAAACATGTAAAATACCTCATACATGGTTATTTGATTTATCTAGGGATTATTTTGTTAAATTATTTAGTATATAATTTAAGATATTTTAAAAGCAATTGGGAGTTACAACATCATTCAAATTAACTCAATTGCTCCTGGTTTATTGAAATCATTAAAAGTCAATTAGGTTGTCTTCGTGACAATTTAATTCAGTCGTTTTACCTAACTTTTCTACACACTTTCTTATCTTCCAAGGCTACAAAGGATGAGACAATGACGTGCAGTAAACACAAATGTTTCTAGTTTATTCCCAATATTCACAGGCCATATTTACAAAAATTATTGGCAGGACTGTCACTGTGGCAAACAAGGTGAAGCCTCTGCCTGCACTGCTGGCATTCCATATGGGTGCAGGTTTAAGTTCTGGTTGCTCCACTTCCAATTCAACTCCCTGCTAATGCACCTGAGAACGCAGTAGAGATGGCACAAGTGCTTGGGCCCCTGAAACCCATGTGGTAGACCCAGATGAATCTCTTGGCTCCTGGTTTCGGCCTGGCTCAGCCCCAGCCATTGCAGCCATTTGGGGAGTGAACTAGCAAATGGCAGACCTCTCTCTCTCTCTCTCTTCCCTTCTTTCCCTGTATTTCTGCCTTTCAAATGAATAAATATATTTTTTAGAAAGGAAAAGAAGCATTTAGAAAAAAAAATATTGCCAATCATGTAAATATTCAAAATCCTCAAATGGTTGATAACACATTTAACCAAAACTAACCTTTAAAATTCAAGAAAAGAATTTTTAAAATGAAGCATTCAATATATGGTGTGGATTAAATAGAAAGATTTTATTTAAGTTCTCCTTACATGTAGGAGCTAAAATTTAAAAATATTACTAAAAAGAAAAAAAAAATGCCTGTGTGTATCTGTTTTGCTGTAAAAACAGTGTTTTGTCAGGAAACAATAATTTGACCAGCTTAGAATCCACTACTAAAGTTCATAATTTTATGGGCCACTCCATTTGGTGAGTTCATTTTCTCAAATGGCATTGTAAATTTCTAACATTTATATGTCTTAAAATGTGCTTGATATGGGAAGTAATAACGCAATTACTTTTAATATCTACTGCAAATCTTAATTAAGACTTCTTTATCACCAGGCTTAATTAAAGAAATAATTTTTAAAATAGAAAAATGTTTTAGAGTACAAATATTTATATAGTAACTTAACATCCTAGCCATGAGTTTAAATTGTTAATTTTTAGCACAATTATCATTAGATGCATAAGCTTTTAAAACGTGAGATCCAACGTATCATCATTTAAGTTCTATATCACATTGCTTATTAGTTTGGCAATCTCGTTCATGTTGGATTTTCTGCATGTCTCATTCCCACCATCTATAAAATAGAGGTCCAAACCCGAGGTCCACAAAAGGCCTATGAAGAACCAAAGGATCTAAGAATCTTTGCTGTAGCACTGTTTCTTTTGTGTTGTAAGTGCTCATTATAAGACACTTTCATTAGTGTATTGAAGCTATTTTCACTTTTTGGCAAGTTTATTATTTCGATTCTGAACATTAGAGACCAAATGCTCTTTACTATGTCCCTTATCTAGGCTCTCTTTCATGCATGGAAATAAGATAGGTGTTAAACACATTAATTTACTCCAGTGAGTTTAGTTAATGTTAAATCATTTACCCAAGCAAAAGACTGCTCTTTTCTCTTTCATTTGTTTTTCATTCAACTTACCCTCTCCCTCCTCCACATCTTTCCTTTAAATATGACTACTGGAGTTCTTTTTTTTTTAATCAATTTTTCTGTGTTTTCCAAATCCAAAGTCATCAGAGCTTCAGTTTTCTTGTAATCTATTTTTTAAATAGATCTGAGTTTTGAGCCTGCATTATTACAATTAAGCTGCCACCTGGACCCTATATCAGAGCTCTGGTTGAAGAACCAGCTGCTCCATTTCGGATCCAGCTCCCTGCTAATACCTGGGAAGACAGAGGAAGACGACCCGAGTACTTGGACCTCTGTCACACACATGGGAGACCCTGATGGAGTTCCTGGCTCCTGAATTCAGCCTGGCTCAGCCCGAGAACCAGCAAATGGAAAATCTCTTTTTCTCCATCCCTCCTAATGTCTCTGTCATTCTGCCTTTCAAATAAATCAAATATTTTTTTTTGACAGGCAGAGTTAGACAGTGAGAGAGTTATAGACAGTGAGAGAGAGACGGAGAGAAAGTTCTTCCTTCCATTGGTTCACTCCCCAAATCGCTGGTATGGCCGGCGCTGTGCTGATCCAAAGCTAGGAGCCAGGTGCTTCTTCCTGGTCTCCCATGCGGGTGCAGGGATCCAAGCACTTGGGCCATCCACCACTGCTTTCCCAGGCCACAGCAGAGAGCTGGACTGGAAGAGGAGCAACTGGGACAGAATCTGGCGCCCCAACTAGGACTAGAACCTGGAGTGCTGGCGCCATAGGTGGAGGATTAGCCTAGTGAGCCGCGGTGCTGGCCTGCCCTCATTCTTGATAAAAGATTATTCAGTATATTCACCTGGCAAGGCTTATGTTTCTCTCTCTCTCTCTCTCTCTCTCACACACACACACACACACACATACACACATACACACACTTTTCCTAATTGTTATAACTGCTAAAAAATGCTAAAATGTACTACACTGTTCATTTGAAATTTATACTATCAAGAATATAGACAACTGTTTCCTAACATTATTTCTTCAGATTCATTCTATGTTGCAATTATTCTATTTGTTATTTTATAATATCTATACCATATATATATATATATATATTTCTTATTTTTAAATAATTTAAAATAGCAAGGGAAAATCCTTTTTCCTATCCCGTTTCAATAACACTATTCACGGAAATTTTCCACCAGGAAAACCATTTAAATTAACTACTATTAGTAGAGACCAAAAATTTGGAATCACCCAGTAGGTTTTTCACTGTTAGGAGGCATATGGATGATTTTGGAAGTGGGGAAATTTAATGTATTTCCATTCTAACTTTAGGAACTTAAAAAAAATGTGTCTTTATTGAATGTGGTTAATAATCTATTAAAACACTGCTTTGTTCACTGTCCTAAATCCATCCATGTTTGTTTTTTTTTTTTGAATGCCTCTCTTGAAAACAGATCTCCCCTTTATTAATATGTATTCCATGTATAAAATGAGGATGAAATACAATCATTCATCTCTTAGCATGTATTCACTACCAAATTCACAATATAAAGTAGTATCATCAATATCAGTGATGTTCACAAGTCAAGGAATCCCCCTAAACAATATGAGCAACTTACAATGAAAAAGGACAGAGCATTGCTGTGAATGTGTTTTAACACCCCCTCCAATTCTTTGCAAAATAAAAGAGAGGATTTATCAGATCATTTCCAATCATGAATCTGTCAGCCACGAAACAATCTGTAGGTATTTGAATAAATGCCTTTTCAGGAAATGTGAAACTAGATTTTTGTGTGGGTGGTGAACTGTATAAGGCTTTAGAAACTTTACTGCTCTATTATAATTAGAAAACCATAAAAATGTCTGTGGGACTAACATAGTTAGTGCTGTAGGAGTGACTGCAACTTCAATGTATTTCTGTATATGGTAGGCATTCTACTTATTTTTTACAAAGTATTATAAATGTCCTGAACACATTATCTTGAAACATAGAATATTTGAAACAACTGTACATTTGTTACAAGGTCCAATAAGAACATTCTGATTGCTTATTCTGAGTGTGGTCTTGTACCACATTGTGAAGGTAATAGTTAAAATAATAAAAACAAGAAATAAGGACTTTGCAAGAAGTTACCAACTCAGAACTTTTAGCAAGTTAAATTAAAAATACTCAGCTAGTTACACTCAAGTTATCTGAAGTGGATAGGACGTTAACAAATTTAGAACGAGGCCACTTAAATCTGTTTGCTGGATGCTCAAATGAAAAGTTCAGCCAGGAACATGTAAATGGTTTCCTGGAGCAGTCTCTCATGAGGATATCTAACATTGCAAAGTTTAGAAGACAGATATACAATAAATAAGCAATCATGACAAGACACTGAATTGAGGTCAATGTTGCTTCACGGTGTGTTAAGCCAATCCTGTGATGCTACCACATCAGTGTAGGAATGCTAGTTTGAGTCCTGACTGCTGTGCTTCCAATCTTGCCCCTTCTTAAGGTACCAGGGAAAGCAGCAGAGGATGGTCGAAGCACTTTAGTCCCTGCCACCTACATAGGAGACCCAGTGGAGTTATTAGCTCCTGCTTCAGCCTGGCCCATTTCTGGCAATTGCAGCCCTTGGGAGAGAGAGAGTGTGTGTGTGTGTGTGTATATATATATATATATATATATATATATATATATATATATAGTATGCATACACATATATATAGTATGCATACACATATATATTCACAAACATATATACAGACATATATATATATATACACACACACACACACATACATATGCATCTTTCACGGTCTCTGTCACCCACACACAAACCTTTCAGTTTCTAAGTGGACCACCTAAATCAGGAAGCTAGGTAACAATGGTATACAGTCCCAGTGGACTGTGACAGCAGAAGAAAGGCCAAATAAAAGGAAGCCTAGGGCCCACTACCAACTTAAAAATAGATATCGGGGGAGGGGGGGTCTGGAGAACATTTTTGCATCCCTCCAAAATTCATACATTGAAGCCATAATCCCTAAAATCCTGGAATGTGCCTGTATTTGGAATTAGTCTTTTAGGAAGTAGTTAAGGTTAAATGAGGTCAAAAGATTGGAACCCTAATCCAAGAGGATTGGGATCTTCATAAAAAGAAGAAAGTCTGGGGACTCAAGCTCACAGAGGAAAGACAGTGACAAAAGGAAGATGGTGGACACCTGCAAGACATGGAGAGAGGACTCAGCAGGCACCAGCTCCACAGGCTCTTTGCTCTTGAACTCCCAGCCTGCAGAACTGTGAGACTAATAAATTTATTTTGTTTAAGCTGCTCAGTCTGTGGCAATTTGTTAACGCAGCCCTAGCATCCAAGACAACCCAGCAACCTGATTTATAGAAAGAGAATACTGGAGGAAGGAAGACAATGCTATCACTCTAACAGATTATGTCAAATTCCATTACGTTTTTCATCCTAGCTAAGATTTCTTTTCTTTTTCTAATAAATCACAGATTATAAGAACTCCTAGCACACTATGATTATTAAGCAACTTTATAATTTTTCTACCCAATTATCTATGTATTATATAAACAGATTTATGGAAGGAGATTTGATTGATTATGGTATTTATTTTCATTTCTATAAAAAAAAACAAAACAGCAGAACCCAGTGAGAGACAGAATTACTTACCTACCCATGTTTCTTGAAAAAAAAAAAATCAGATTCAATGCTATGTTTTAAAGTAACAATTTTAAACTTTGTTATCTGTAACTATAAAGGTATCTTTTCACTTATTTTATGTATTAGTAAGTAAAGGAGGAAGATAAGAATGTTATCTATACTATTTTAGCATACATGTCTTGGGTACATCATTGCTTTACATTAAAAATTTAAATTCATTTATTTGAGTGGTAGACAGAAAGAGCCAGGCAGACAGCTTCAACGTGCTGGTTCACTCCCCTAATGGCCACAATGGCTAAAGCTGGGTTGAGAGCTGGAAATAAAATCCAGGTCTTCCATGTGAGTGGTAAAAATTCAACTATTTGAGCCATCACTGCAGCCTCCTAGGGCCTGCATTTGCATGAAGCTGGAGTCAGGAGATGCAGGCAAGTATTAAATCTAGGAACTCCAAAACAGACGTTTAGGTCTCAACAAGTGTCTCAAGCCCTACATCAAATGTCCACCCCTGCTTTAAATTTTTATAGTCAATTATATCAATTTACTTTTAATATCTTACATTATTTCCATACTTAGAAATCCCTTAATATCTAATAGTTCAATATTTACCTGTGTTTTCTTCTACATAAGATTTGGATCATATTTAACTTCTTAATCTATTTGGAACTATTATTTTTTGCTTGAGGTGTAAAGAACACATTTGCATTATATTATCCAAATATTTTTCCAGACAACTATGCATAAGTTCTTTTCAGTGAAGAAGTGTCTACCTTTCAGACACAAGAACTGTACTCGGAAAGTTCTTTAATCCAAAGCACAGCCCAGAGACAAAGCCTTTGATACCACAATGCAGAAAGGAATTGAATTTACACAGAGACAGCAACAGCAAAACCAGCAAAATTAACAGGGAAGGCATCCCCAGGTCATAGATAGAAGTCCTAATACAAAGAATGCCCTCGTTTCCTAATGCCTCATAAAGTTATGTTTCAGAACATGGATATCAAAAATTACAGAGTATGGAATCACTTGAAGCTATTAAGGCCTTTCATTCTTGGGATTCTTCTATTTTAATAGTAAAATTCTTCAAGTGCCACAGTTGCTATTCCAACAGAGAACAGGATGCAACAGGGAACACAGAAGACAAACCCTGAGAAAGGCGCATGCCCAGAGCCATTTCCCAAGAAAGGCACACACCCAAGAAATGGATTCAACAGTTTATTTCCTACACACCTCATGTCAGACCAAAATAAAATACTTTGTGATCAGATTTTCTTTATATAGTTTTCTCTCATATTCTCTCTATAATGGTATGTGTAGTATGTGTGCATGTGTACATATGTATGCATGTGTATATATTCAGTCTACATCATTGAATAAACTCGCCAACAATAAAGTCAGCTGAAAAAGCAGTTGATTTTCAAAGTGACCAGTATAGGTAAAATAGTTCTCAGGAAAACAGGTATTCCCTTTTGGGTTTATTATATAGTGTACACCAGATAAAATAACATCTCTGTCTTGATGTTTACAGATAACAGTTCTTAAAAAATCTGTTTTTAACCTTGGAAACTTTAGTGTCCAGATATACACTAATTAGCACAACTATTTCCTTTCAAAATTCCAAAATTAATGTTAAAATAATATTATCATAGAGGTATTTAGTGGTAAAATATTGTCATCATTAATAGGCAAGATTTATATCTTTCTATAAAGTAAAAATTTGACTATATTATTTATTCATGTAGCAAAAACCTCATATTGAGCTTGGATACTACATTTGTTTTATTATTTATCAATCTTCAGCAATTACTGATCAGTAGAATTTGTTTCTGTATTGGGCAATATTTGAAGTTTAACTTTGGAACTTCCTGCCACAATTTAAGAAATAAAAACTGATATAAGGTCTATAATAAGACATTACCTGTCTTATTGCTGGTTATGGCTACCAGGAAATTATTACCTTGACTTAGTTCACCAACGAAATCTCCTTAGAAATTGAAAGCACTCACAGATGAAGTATAATTAAGGTTTTCTCCAAGCTATAAACACAGGTGCTCACTAAAAAGAAAGTATTAAAGATATTTGTTTAAAGCTGTAGGCTTCTACAAATACTTGCTGAATACTACAATATTTTACACTCAAATCCTAATTATTCAGGTTTGAATAACGATTCCTCATTTGGCTGTGCACTTGCTTGTACAGCAAAAGGAGTTTTCACATAGTTGGTCCATTCATTAATACGTTCTCTTTAGGTGTCAATACATAAAAGATGGGATTTTGTGATCATATGTGTTCAATTTTAACCAGTCAATATAGGAAACAGGGGTGAGCATTGTGGAACAGCAGGATAAGCCTCCACTTGGGACTCCCACATTCCACATCAGAGTTCTGCTTCAGGTCCTGGCTATTCCAATTCCAAACAAGCTTTTTGCTAATGCACCTGCAAGGCAGCAGTTAATGCCCAAGAACTTAGGTTCCTGTCACCCATGAGGGATACCTGGAAGAAGGTCCTGACTCTGGACCATTGGCTTCAGTCTGACACAGTACTGGTTATGGGGCCATGTGGAGAATGAACCAGGAGAGGGGAGATCTCTCTCTGTCTCTTCTTCTTGGTCTGTCCCTCTGCCTTTCAGGAATATAGATACTTAAAAAATATGAAACACAAATGCCTTTCTGAAACATAGATGGATTTTGGATGCCAGAAAAGATCAGAGGAAGTTTCACTGCTTTCGTGGCATTGACAGTTGCTCTTGTTTAAGGACCAAGTGTTACTACGGTGGCTAAAGGTTTCTGATACCAACTTGGACTCCTCTAACTGTGAAGCAAAGGATAAAATAGAAACAGATGATATATAATTTGCAGTCTGACAAAGACAGGAAACATGGGGAAAGGACCTTGGTCAATGTGTCTAGAATCTTGTATTCAAATCCTGTTTACTGCAGTAGCTATAAATATAAACGTTTACCTTTTCTCCATGATTTATCAAAGAGGTGATGAACCAGAATTCCCTCCCTTTCAATCTTGCTAAAAATCACAGTCATATCAGCAACACTAATTCATTCTATATCAAACAAACTTCTTTTAGTTTCTAGATTGTTTCCTCTCTTCAACATTTTGTAACTCCTCTAATAACTTTCAATTGTAAAGAGGACATGCATCTAAACTATTTACTGAAGCAAGTAACCTACTCAGATCTAACTACTGTTTCTCAAAATACAAAAATAAAAAGCCAAATAGTCCAATATTTTGAAAAATTTTAAATGTCCGCCAAAGTTCACAAATTGAATTATATATCTTGGAAAATGCATGATAAAACTACTAAACTTTGAAATCAAAATGAGCTAGTTTTACAATGTTGAGCAGTAATCAATTTGCAAATAATCATGTACTACTGAGAATTTGTTGCTTTACAATTAGGAGAATTACTTCTTTTAAAAAATCATTTCTTGATAACTTGGCTCAAAAAAGACACTTTTTTGTTTTTTATTTTATTTTATTTTTTAAACTTTTATTTAATAAATATAAATTTCCAAAATACAGCTTTTGGATTACAGTGGCTTTTTTCCCACATAACCTCCCTCCCACCCGCAACCATCCCATCTCCCGCTCCCATCTCATTCACATTGAGATTCATTTTCAATTATCTTTAAATTCAGATGATCAATTTAGTATATATTAAGTAGAGATTTCAACAGTTTGCACCCACACAGAAACACAAAGTATAAAGTATTGTTTGAGTACTAGTTATACCATTCATTCACATAGTACAACACATTAAGGACAGAGATCCTACATGGGGAGTAGCTGCACAGTGACTCCTGGTGTTGATTTTACAATTGACACTCTTATTTATGACGTCAGTAATCACCTGAGGCTCTTGTCATGAGCTGCCAAGGCTATGGAAGCCTTTTGAGTTTGCCAACTCTGATCTTACTTAGACAAGGCCATTAGTCAAAGTGGAAGTTCTCTCCTCCCCTCAGAGAAAGGTATGTCCTTCTTTGATGGCCCATTCTTTCTGCTGGGATCTCACTCACATAGATCTTTCATTTAAGTCACACTACATGTATTTCTTGTCATGAACACCAAGCATATTTCTCCATGGCTAATATACTGCGCATGAATTGCACTATATGTGAAGAGCCTAGACTAATAAATCCCTTTGGATTTCCACAAATTCTACTTTTTTAAATACACAGGTCATGGAATTACAGACAGAGAATTAATTATTATGGGGGTTAGTGTTTAGTGTAAATTGTTTGCCTGTGATCCATATAAGGTGGGCAAGTTCAATTAAGGTTGAACTGATTCCAGCTTCCTTCTAATGCACACCCAGGGAGCATCAAGGGATGACTCAAGCAATTGGATCCTAGCAACCCACATGCAAGACCTGGACTGAACTTCTAGCTCACAGCATTGGGTTGGTCCAGCACTGGCTCTCGTGGACATTTGAGGAGTAAACCAGCAGATGACGGTTGCCTGTCTCTCTCTTTCAAACATTTTTAAAATGTCAATTAAATAAACACATAGTCAAGATATCACACAATTGAATATTTTATAATTACTTAACTGTGTATAATATTCATATAGGAGGATATTGATGGGCTGATATGTGTGGATACGTATAGTAATGCACACATGTGTACACATCGTCACCTTAAGAGTATGTCATGAATAAGGAGTAATATTTAGTACCATTAGTACTTATGTTTATACCAACGAAATTTATGAAGTAAGCAGAATGACTTTAATAAGTAACGTTATAATTTAATTTGTACAGTAATGCAGTTCTGTAATTTATTTGTTTCATTTTTTTGAAAGGCAGAGAGGTAAAGAAACAGAGACAGAGATAAAGATCTTGCATAGGCTAGTTACTCCCTAAGTGCAATATCATTGCTCTGTGTTCAAAAATAAACTAAAAGTTTAGTTGTATAATTTCTTTAAAAACGCATAACCATACCTTGGCTGCAGTTGTGGGGAATAGATGAGACATAAATTCACTATTTTATATTGTGAAGTACTATTTAATTTTTCCACTATACCTAAGAAAATATTATACATTATTTAATTAGCATTATCTCAATTTTCCTCACTCACTGGGGAGTAACAAAAATGCCAGTATTATTCAAGTTAACATTTAATAATTTAGAAAAGAATTATAAGAAAAATATTTAATCACATCTCATGGTTTTGAATGTTTTTTTGTTATTTTATTTATCAGGATATTACTGCTTTAATTAAACTACAATAAATCTTTCAGTAAATTTATAATGACTGATAGGTAATCATTTCTGACCTATAGCGGACTTTTTTAAGTAAGAAAACTGGTTTTTCTTATATAACACAATGCCTCTTCTTTATGTGCTTTTTTTGTCTGCCTTAATTAAAGTGACAGAATATATTAGTAATTGATTCTGTGATAAAATAAGTAATTATAATTAATAGGTTTTAAGATCATTAGCATAAATCAAATTTCTACTGGTTTTTTCTTTTGTATTTTCAGAATTCATATTCTTGAGGGGGCAATGTAAAACACAGTTGCAGACTTGCCTTGACTACCTGGGTATACAGAATATTTTCTTTTCTTCTGCTTTATAATAGTCTCCTGAATGATTCTTGAAAAGTTCTGAACATTTCAAATTCCTGGGCTAATATTTAATTTTAACTAGCTGCAGATGCTTTGAACTAAGAACAATATTAACGCATTATCATAAAGCTAAGCAACTGAAAATAGAAGAATCAAGTGACTATGTATAAATTCCTATAAAATCAACATATGCCTAGAAATTTCTGAGGATCACTGCTTTGTGAATCAATCATGTTCATTTATACACTAAATGAATCATGGCTATAAATGGGACACTTAGCTTCAGTTCCTTTTGCTACTTTATAAATTCTTTTTGTGTTCAAAATTGCTTTACTTTTTCAATGTTCATATTTTTGGATTAAAATCATCTTACATGTTTAATATACTCCAGAATATATTTTCAGTAAGCTTAGTTTGGTGTTCAGAAACAAGTCAATGATTCATTTCTATCTCTATTTTATTAAATCTATTTTAATATTGCATCAGTGATTATTATGATCCTACAAAATTATAATATTGTTCTTAGTTTCAGTGTGGGGGAATTAACAGAACATTCAAGGAGTTTAGCAATTCCTTTCTAAAATACTATTGTTGTCTCTAAGCTTCATGTCACTGTCTGGAAAGGAAAACCATAATGGAAATTGTTAAATTAATAAAGGTTTAACATTACTTACCTTTCACATTTTTCACATCAATAAGTCAAAGAAATGCAACCAATAGACACCACTTTGGTATTCATCAATATTACCTTTGACAACCTTCGTGTGTGAAGACTGATCCTCAGGTTTGCACAACTTCGGAGACACATGGACATTGAATTTAAATGGTCAATTACATAACACTGACCTTTGAAAAATGAGAAATTAAAAATCATACTATTTTTCTACTACAGATGGAAAGTTTTCACACTATCAATTGTTGGCTACTTCACCAGACTTCTGCTAGTGATGGGGAAGCTGCTCTGAAAGTACAAACAGTGTAAGAAGGAGGGATGGAGGCTTAAGAAGAAATGGACAGGAAAGTAACATTTTCCTCCCGTTTAGTAATCATTTTCCCTCCACAGTATGGCACATCGAGCCATAATTAAAAAGAATTAAGAATCAAGAGCTGTAAGCAAAATAAATGAGTGCTACAAAGAAATGCAACTGAGACAAGGACAATCCTTCAAAAGCTGAATTTTAGTTGATTTCCATGCTAAGTGAACAATTCTTAAAACCATGATAACGTGATTAATAAAATCAGAAAATATACCTACCAAAATCTATACAAAGACAAAATTACAAATATATATTTTAGTGATATGTCCTTATATCACAAAGTATACTTATTTGTAGAGAATTACAGGAAATAAATATTATGCAGTGTTAACTCTGGGCACTAAAAAGAACAAAAAGTATCCCTGAACTAAATACAACAAAAAGAAATAAATGATATAGAGAATTACAGGAAATAAATATTATGCAGTGTTAACTCTGGACACTACAAAGAACAAAAAGTATCCTTGAACTAAATACAACAAAAAGAAATAAATGATATCTGTCACTGAGCAACTATTCCCATACATGAAAGAAAGAATATTTAGACATGTCTCAATTTTACAATGTATGTTTCAGTGAAAAATAAATAATATAAACACCTGAAATTTTATATGTTATATTAAGACTGAGTTTTCAACATATAAACTTTGTTTTAATGGGCCCTAATTTTTGAGTTATTTTAAAAATGTATATTTCTGAATATTAATTTATATCTAGTCTCCTATACTAACGGGTTATTAACTTGTTTTATTAAGCAATAGTTGTCCAGGTTATTAATTTAATTTTATATATGAGCAGTGGTTGTTAAGGAAAGGGTTATAGCTTCAACCCATACTAAGAGTATACCCCAAAATATTGAAGTGTGTTTAAGGTAATATGTCCTTACATTAATGTGTTTTTCCACATATATGCATATATACATTAAACTCATATTTTCTGCCAAGGGTTTGAATGGTTTTATTCACTGTTATATTTGCTTCCTGTGAACAATATTTATTTTCCATGGCCATTCATCACTGTCACTTGTGCTAAGAGGCTATGTTAAGATTTCTGCCTAATACCCAAGGAAACTAGATTTATCGGTAGGGAAATCTTTAGCTACAGCTACTAAACTGCCATTAGTGGAATTCTTAACAGCTCATTACCACAGGAAGATGTGCTGTGTACAGCACAGTTTAAACGAGAACCACATTCTTTTTTTTTTTTAAGTTATTTGTTCATCTTGCATTTACAGATCTCAGCATAGTAGAATTAACTTCAAAATCATTGCAAGAAAAAAAAATGACAAGATGAAACTCATCTTTTAAACTGTTGTGAAACATTTAAACAAATATGTACAAATTGCTTCTTCCAAGGAGTAGCAATGTCTTATGAGGCAACTTCTCCACATTTAGCCTCAGAAAGAAACGCACCTAAATGGTTCCAATAAAGAAGTAAATGAGATAAATGCAACCTCCTAACAGCCTGGACCATTAAATAGTGCATACTTGGTAGGATTGGGAATTTGCAACTTACAGTTTGGCAAATATTTATATATTATTTTCTAAATAAGTACTAGTACAGTAAAAAAAAAAAGTGGTCAAGAATAATACTGTATCAAGATGGTATATATATCAAGATTGAATATAATCCTCTTTCCCATGCCAGTTCCCATTTATATGACTAAAAATGATGCTAAGATAATTCAAGATAAAATTGATATTGGCAAGACAAACAATTAAAATATTTCTAGACACCAGAATTGAGATGGTAGTGACTTTAGTGAGAAAAGAGAAACCAGAATCTTGGATTCCACTACCTAAAATTCAAGATGAATCAGCTGATAAAAGGAATACAGGTTAGTAAAAGGGATATTACAGGGGGATTGACTGTACTCCATATGAAACCAGTAACGGACTCACCCTTATCCCTCTCTTCCTGTATTCTATCATACACATACCTGTGATAGCGAGAGAAAAACAGTCAAGCTTGTCCCCAATACCCTCAAAAAGCAAATTCTAAAAGTAAAATGAAGAGGTAACAGGGAAAATGTTAGAGGAGAATAAGAAAAAAATATAAGACAGGCAACAAACAGAATCAACATCAAAATAAATAGATAATAATACAAATCAGAAGAAAGTTTAGTATATTGTAAATCATTTTAGTGTGAGTCAAAAGAATCGTTTATTCCCATGAAGCAATGTTTATTATGAAAAAACAGAAGTATTAGAAATTTAAACTGTGTAAAAAATTCAGTTGACTAGCCAAGAGGTAAAAAATAAAAAGAAAGTGGAAATGAAAAAGAAATAGATTGTAAATATTGAGCTCTAATGTTTTGATGGTTGATAATGTAGGAATTAGATTATGATTCTTCTCAAATATCTCAGTGCCAATTCCTTATGATAAAAGATTGAGGAACCACATTACAAAAGCTCAAAAATTGCTTTCAACTCTAAATTTTAGATATTCAGGTAGGATAGCAAAATAAGGACATCCTTAAACAATTCTTTTTAATTAATTAAGTAATAAGTTATAACTTTCAGTAAACATAATTTTTGAATAGAAACATTAAACTCAAGTCTTAAATGGAAATAGGTATGTTATCACTAAGAAAAGGAAATGGAATATTCAGCTTTTCCTCTGAGTTATGTATTTTTTGCAAGTAGAAGTTACTTTTTTATCAAGAAAATAAAAAAGAAAAATGTATTTGAGCTACATAAAAATTGCTTGTGAGATAATAGCATAGCACACAAGAAGCAAAGATCAAAACAAGCATCCAATAAAGAAATCCAGGCTTTAGAATTAGTGAACCAGCAGATCCAAGATGTCCGAATAGGGAAAAGATTTGTTGATTTTGATAATGGGAAGAGGAATTGCATTCCCAGGGGATAGTAGGATAGAATTTTGCAGTGGAAAGTCTACAGAAAGAAGAGAGACTATTCAGCAGTGGGGATGGTACAACCATGCAGCAGCAAGCAGGATGCCACAGGTGAAACAAAAAGCGGCTGATGAGGACACCATATTCTCTGAGCAAGGTGAGAGGGACTTGCAGCAGCCTATGCCACTGGTGATATGCCAGAGGGAGTACCTCTGGGTCCCATCTGTCTTTGAATCTGGCCTGAAGTGTTAGCAGGGGCCAGGGTGCCCATCTAACCTTGTGAAAGGAGAGTACATTGCTTTCTTTTGTCACCAAGGTGTCTGTTCACTAGCAAGGACAAAGCATAATCTTAATAAGGAGAGTAAACGTTGCTGTGGCCTGCACATGACTAGGGGCTTTTAACAGAGGGATAAATCTGCAGTCCCCACAGACTTTGAGTCTGGTCTGGAGAGTTGGCAAGGTCAGGGTGCCCACTTAGGTCTGTGAAGGGAGGGCATATAGCCGCCCCCGCCCCCCCCCCCCCCCCCGTTAAGGCATTGTCCTTATGTTCCCAAGGTGGAGCACCAACCCATCTCTGTCTGGAAGACAGCTAGCTCCAGAAATGCTGCAGCTTTCTCCAGTGACGGGGAGGCTCCCAGGGCTGAGACGAGATCCCCTGCTCTCTGTGTGACAGCCCTGTACCCAGTGACTGTGGAAATCTTTTGTGTGATAGGGCATGGGGTGTGGCTGGGTCTTTGGGAAATCACTGGGTCTGGCTCCAGAAGGTTGGAGTACTTGAGTACTGGGGTGGGTCATGACAGAGGGCTCTGCACTCCCAATGAGTGCATAGATTTTTGTGTGGTTCATGTGCCTGAGTGGATGGAGTGTGCAGACAATGTGGGCTCACACTGAAAAATTGGTTCTCCTTGGCAGAGAGGGGTGAAGGCTGTGATCATACCCTATCCTCTGCTGACCATAGAGGAGATCTACCACACCTAACTTAGATGTCATTCTGGAATTTTCCCCACACTTGAGCACTGGCCTGAGTTCCTTGGCTACACCCACCACAAACCTCTGGATATTCACTGAAGGGGCAAATAACCCACTAAACCATAAAGGTATTTTTCAAAGATCAAAGCCCTTAGAGGAAAGAAACCAACAAGTACTTCCACATGTGCCTAAAAATTAAAAGTAGAAACATAAGAAACATGGACGAGGAAGACAATATAACTACCCAAAAGGAACACAACAACAGCTGACTCGGCAAGGCAGAAGAAAGAATATGTGACCTAGAAGACAGATGTTTGAAAGTATCTCACTAGACCAAGGGAAAAAAAAGAAAAAAAAATGAGAAAAAAATAAAAGTAGTATTTGAGATTTATGGGATACCACCAAACTACCAAACATACTGTCTTAGAAGCTCCCAGAAGGTATGGAAAGAGTGAATGGATTAGAAGACCTATTTGGTGAATCACAGTAGACAATTTCCCTAATGTGGAGAAAGTCAGTAATATCTAAGTATAGGAAGCACATAGAACTCCTAATAGGCATGACCAGAAAAGATATTTAACATGGCACACACTACAATCAGATTTCTCATCAGAAACCCAACAGGCTAGGAGAGAATGGAGAGACATAGTCAAAGTCCTTAAAAGAAAAAACAACAGGGGGCCGGCGCCCTGGCTCACTTGGCTAATCCTCCGCCTGCAGCGCTGGCATCCCATGTGGGCACCGGGTTCTAGTCCCGGTTGCTCCTCTTCCAGTCCAGCTCTTTGCTGTGGCCTGGGAGGGCAGTGGAGGACGGCCCAAGTCCTTGGGCCCCTGCACCCGCCTGGGACACCAGGAGGAAACGCCTGGCTCCTGGCTTCGGATTGGTGTAGCACGCTGGCCGTAGCGGCCATTTGAGGGGTGGACCAGCGGAGGGAGACCTTTCTCTCTGTCTCTCTCTCTCTCTCACTGTCTAACTCTGCCGGTCAAATAAAAAATTAAAAAATTTTTAAAAAATTTAAAAAAGAAAGTGAAAACAACAAGCAAAACTACTATTAACCCAGAATAGTGCACCCACTGAAACTCTCATTTATAAGTGAAGATGAAATACCTTCCAAAACAAACAAAAGTTGAAAAGTTGTCCCCACTTTTCCAGCCTTATAAAGGATACTTAAGGGTATGCTACACAAAATAGAGTCACCATCATGAAAGAAAGTGAAGACAGAAATTTCAGAATAAAAGTACAAAGGAAATCCAAAATACACAATAAGAATATTCAAGGAAAAATGGAAGGATTACATCATTACTTATCAAAGACAACCTTGAATGCAAATGACCTAAATTCCCCAAGTAAAAGATGCTGACTGGATGAATGGATCAAAACTAAAACCTCATCTATTTGCTGCCTACAAGAAACACAACTCAGCAACAATGACACATGCAGACTGAAAGTGAAACAATGAAAAAATATATTCCATGCTAATGGAAATCAAAAATGAGGAGTTGCCATTCTAATATCTGAAAAAAAAATAGACTTGAACACAAAAACTGTTAAAAGATACAAAGAAGGTCAATGAATAAGGGATCAACAGGAAGATGAAAATATAGTAAATGTATATACACCTAATAATAGGAGACCTGACTACTTAAAACAAATGTTAATGGGTAAAGGGAGACATAGTCTCCAAAATATTAACACTGGGTGACCTCAATATGCCACTTTATTCAATGGCCAGGTCACTAGAAAAACATCAATTAAGAAACAAGAGAGCTAATCTACACTATTGACCAAATGGATCTAAATTGATATCAAGAGAACATTTCATCCACAGCTGTAGAACACACATTCTTCCCATTACTGCATGGAACTTTCTCTAGGATAGACTATATGACAGGCCATAAAAAAAGTCTCAACAAATCAAAGAAAAAAAAAATTGAAAGTGTATCATGTATCTTTTCTGATCACAATAGAATAAGCTGGAAATTAACAACACTAGAAAATATGCAAACACATGCAGACTAACAACATGCTCCTGAATGAACAGTATTTCACAGAAAAAAATCAAAAAGTTCCTAGAAATGAATAAATATGACAAAACACATATCAAAACTTATGGGATCAGAGCCAGCATTGTGGTATAGAGGATAAAGCCACCACCTGCAGTGCTGACATCCCACATGGGTGATTATTAAAATCTTGGCTGCTCTACTTTTAATTCAGCTCCCTGCTAATACACCTGGGAAAGCAGCTGAAGATGGCCTAAGTGCTTGGGCCCCTTCACCCACATGGGAAACCAGGAAGAAGCTCCTGGCCCCAGGCTTTGGTTTAGCCTAGCGTTGGCTGTGGCAGCCATTTGGGGAGTGAACCAGCAATTGGGAGATCTCTCTCTCTGTCTCTCTCTCTCTCTAACTTTCAAATCAATAAAATTAATCCTTTTTTAAAAGATGTATTTATTTATTTGAAAGTCAGAGTTACACAGAAAGAGGAGAGGCAGAGAGAGAGAGATCTTCCATCTGATGGTTCAGTCCCCAGATGGCCGCAATGGCCAGAGCTGTGCTGATCCGAAGCCAGGAGCCAGGAGGTTCTTGCAGGACTTCCACGTGGGTGTAGGGGTCCAAGAACTTGGGCCATCTTCTACTGCTCTCCCAGGCCATAGCAGAGAGCTGGATCGGAAGTGGAGCAGCCAGGTCTCGACCCAGCGCCCATATGGGATGCTGGCGCTTGAGGCCAGGGTGTTAACCCACTGTGCCATAATGCTGGCCCCAAAATTAATCCTTAAAAACAACTCATGTGATACAGCAAAAAACACTGTGAAGAGGAAGTTTATAGCAATTAGTTAAAGGCATCTAATAAAATGTTTTAAGAATACATCTCAAGAATACAGAAAAATAAAAACAAGCAAAATTCAAAATTATTAGAAGTAAAGAAATAATAAAATTGAGAAAAATAAACAAAATAAAAACCAAACTTTGATACAGAAGATCAGTGAAATGAAGAGCTGGTTTTTGTGAAAAGTAAATAAATAAATAAATAAAATTGATAAACTATTGGCCTATGTAACCAAAAAAAAAAGAGGAGAGGGAGAGAGGATAAAACATAAATTGATAACATCAGGGATGAATAAGCAGATATTACAACAAATACCACTGAAATAATGAAGAATCATCAGGAATTACTACAAACAGGTATATGGCAAAAAATTGGAAAACCAAGAAGAAATGGATGGAATCCTGAACACATACAACTTACCAAAATTGAGTTATGAAGACACTGAAAACCTAAATAGACCAATAAACAAGATGGAGATGAATCAATAATGAAGACCCTACGAACAAAGAAAAGCACAGGAACAGATAGCTTGACTACCGCCTACTATCAAGCTTTTAAAGAAGAATTAAATCCAATTATTTTCAAACTATTCAAAACAATTGAAATGGAAAAAAGTTTCCTAAGCTCCTTCTATGAGGCCAGCATCACCTTAATTTTAAAACCAGAGAAAGTTACAACAAAGAATGAGAACTTTAGAACAATATCCCTGATGAAAGTAGATGCAAAAATCCTCAACCAAATATTTGCTAGTCAAACCCAACCACACAGCACAAAGATCATTTTCACAGACCAGGTGAGATTTATCACTGGTTTGCAGGGATGTTTCAACATATGCAAATAAATAAACACGATATGTGACATTAACAAATTGAAGAATGACTATGTCAATAGATACAGAGAAAGCATTTGATAAAATACAACATCTTCTCATATTAAAAATCTTAATCAAACTAGGTATAGATGAACGTACCTCAACACACTCAAGGCAACATATGATAAAATCACATCCAGCACCATACTGAATGGAGAAAAGGTAGAAGCATTTCCACTAAGATCCACAACCAAAAGAAGATGCCCACTCTCACCATTACTATTCAATATAGTTCTGGAAGTTTTAATGAGAGTCAAGAAAAAGAAATCAAAGGGATATAAAAATGAAAGGAGGAAGTCACATTATCCCTGTTTGCAGATGACATGATCCTTTATATGGGATACCAAAAAGACTTCACAAAGAAATTATTGGAGGGCGGCACCATGGGTCACTTGGCTAATCCTCCACCTGCGGTACCAGCACTCCGGGATCTAGTCCCAGTTGGGGCACCGGGTACCAGTACCGGTTGCTACTCTTCAGTCCAGCTCTCTGCTGTGGCCCGGGAGGGCAGCAGAGGATGGCCCAAGTTTTTGGGTCCCTGCACACACATGGGAGACCGGGAGAAAGTACCTGGCTCCTGGCTTTGGATTGGCACAGCACCGGCGGTAGTGGCCATTAGGGGAGTGAACCAACGGAAGGAAGACCTTTCTCTGTCTCTCTCTCACTGTCTATAACTCACTCTCTCTCTTTCTCTCTCTCTCTCTCACTGTCTAACTCCGCCTGCAAAAAAAAAAAAAAACAAATTATTGGAACTCATAAAATAGTTTGGGAAAGTTACAGGGTATAAAATCAACACAAACACAAATCAATAGCATCATATATACAAACAATTCCATAGCTGATAAAGAAGTTATAAGATCAATCCTATTCACAATAGTTACAAGAAAATTTAAATATTTTTAGATAAATTTAACCAAGTATGTGGAAAATCTCTACAATGAAAAATACAAAAAATTAAGGAAAGAAATAGAAGACACACAAAAAAACAAAAAATTCTTCCATGATCATGGATTGGAAGAATTAATATCATCAAAATGTCCATACTATCCAAAGCAATTTACAAATTCAATGTGATCCTAATCAAAACACCAAAGACATTCTTCTCAGGTCTAGACAAAACAACTTTAAAATTTATATGGAATTACAAGAGAGCCTGGACAGCTAAAGAAATCTTAAACAATAAATATAAACTGATTTTCTGTATATAAAGAGAATTGAAAATGAATGTTAATGTGGATGGAAGGGTAGAGAGAGCGGGAAAGGGAAGGGTTGCGGGTGGGAGGGAAGTTATGGGGGGGTGAAGCCATTGTAATCCATAAGCTGTACTTTGGAAATTTATATTCATTAAATAAAAGATAAAAAAATATAAACATGAAAAAAAATACAAACCTTGGTTATCACAATACCAGATGACAGGGTTGTAATAATGAAAACAGGCTGGTACTGGCACAAGAATAGATACATAGACCAAGAGAACAGATAAGAGACCCCCAAAATTAATTCAGGCATCTACAACCAACTAATCTTTGACAAATAAGCTAAAATCACCTGTATTAGCCATTACATAACTGCAGTTCCTCATTTAAAATATTTCCCTTAAATTATAAGGAAAATAATGACAGAAGGGAATAAAAAATTAGGAAGGGAACAAAAACATTTAAGTGCTTATCTCATTTCTCATGTACATTGACTACTGTTGTCATTATTGAAAAGAAAATCATGGGGATTTTGCAAATTAGAAGTGATTAAGTATTTAATAAAATCTTTTTTTATTATTTCCAAAATGGAAACAATGAAATGCAATCATAAATTACTAGCAGGACATATTGCTGAAAAAGTATTTTGAAAATTGCTCTATAGGAAGTTGGTCTGATTATGCTGTTGATGATGAGTTAGTGCAGGGAGTTGAGGAGGAGAATGACATGGTAAAGTAATTTAAAGAACAAGGAACATATATATATATATATATATATGTGTGTGTGTGTGTGTGTGTGTGTGTGTGTATTATAGAATGTCTTCAGGAAAAGAGAGAAGTTCAAAATTTTAACAAGAATTCATGCATGGGACAGACATTAATAAAAGAACAATAATGGCACAAACAAGGAGGGGAAAATATTAAAGAGATGAGATATTTTTGAAGATAAGGAATTGGACATTGGAGCAGAGGGATGATGAAAAAGAAAGACATTAAATATTGGCAATATCTTTGCATTTATTAGCTAAAATAATAGTAACCCCATAAAAAAGAAACAGAAAAATAGAAAAGTACAGCATATTAAGATATAGCTGAACAAGAATTAAGATTATGCCTCACTAAAGATCTTGTGTTGCAACTAACGGTCTTGGTTGAAATTTAGAAGTCTTCTGCTTACTTTTTATCCATGAGGGGAACTGAAAGATAATTTTGGAGATGGAAATTGGAATGCAGAAAGTTCAGTTCAGGCGATGTAGCTACAACAATGCTGATAATTATACAAGGTCACAATTTCCTATAGAAAGGACAATGAGGACTCGGGGGGACAGAAAAGTAAATAGTATGAAAATATAGTAGGGAAGAATCAAGTATTTTCTGGATATCTACTTCATATCTAACTTGAACTTTGTTAAGTAAGTTTTCATAGATGCAAAGTGAATACCATTGTGCCCATTTTACAAAAAAAAACTAACTAAGGTTCCAAGAAGGTAAGGAACTAACTGAATTTTCCTGCTCAAGTGTTGCTAGAGTAGACTTAGAACCCAGGTTCGTTTGTACAGCAGCTGCACTGTCTGCTGAATACGACAAAGATCACACGGGTTGTTTGAAGATCGAGCAATTCTAGAGTGCTGTCTTCCAATTTTAGAACTAAAGGACACGGAGCATGATCAAAGCATTCCAAAGCATGTTACATCAATTGTTCAATGAGTCCAGTGAACCTCAGTGGGAGCGATTCAAAAACTTCAATCTGAAGACTTGAAAAACTCAAGGTACTGTTGACATGGCATTTGTTTTTCATTTTAAAATCTAATTCTAGTGTAAATCTTTAATTGCCATCTCTCCATGAAAACCTGTAATGACCACATCCACATCTTATCTCTATCAAACTCTATAATTTTTAGCAAATAGATTAAATTTAATTCTTGGTTCACCAATGAACAGTGACTGGCAGATTGTTTATTGTCTTTTTATTTTTAATCCAAGTATAATTTGAGATGAATAAGACATCAGAATCAGTCTTCAGCAGATTTATGATATTTTTTTCTTTTTTCCACATTTATTTAATAAATATAAATTTCCAAATTACAGCTTATGGATTATAATGGCTTCCCACCCCCATAACTTCCCTCCCATCCACAACTCTCCCATCTCCTGCTCTCTCTCCCATTCCATTCACATCAAGATTCATTTTCAATTATCTTTATATACAGAAGATCAATTCAGTATATATTAAGTAGAGATTTTAACAGTTTTCACCCACACAGAAACATAAAGTGTAAAATACTGTTTGAGTACTAGTTATAGCATTAATTCACATTGAACAACACATTAAGGACAGAGATCCCACATGAGGAGTAAGTGCACAGTGACTCCTGTTGTTGACTTAACAAATTGACACTCTTGTTTATGACCTCAGTAATCTCCCTAGGCTCTTGTCATGAGTTGCCAAGGCTATGGAGGTCTTTTGAATTCACCGACTCCAATCTTATTTAGACAAGGTCATAGTCAAAGTGGAAGTTCTCTCCTCCCTTCAGAGAAAGGTACCTCCTTCTTTAATGGCCCATTCTTTCCACTGGGATCTCACTAGCAGAGATCTTTCTTTAGGTTTTTTGTTTGTTTGTTTTTGCCAGAGTGTCTTGGCTTTCTATGCTTAAAACACTCTCATGGGCTCTTCAGCCAGATCCGAATGCCTTAAGGGCTGATTCTGAGGCCAGAGTGCTGTTTAGGACATTTGCTCTTTTATAAGTCTGCTGTGTATCCTGCTTCCCATGTTGGATCATTCTCTCCCTTTTTAATTTATGATATTTAATATTTAAATTTTACCTTCATTTTGATTCTAGATTTGCTGTCCTTGTCAGGGAAACTAAATTAATATGAAGACAATTTTGCTAAATCTGTGTGAATTTTTTAACAAATCATGTCAATTAGCATCAATATCACCACCATGAACATAGAGCAGTAGCAAATTTTAAAGTTGAGTAATTTATTTTTATACATATTCAAAGAAGTAAGAGTGAAAGACTATGGCCCAGAATGTCCTCAAAGGAGAGCAAAGTGGTCTAGTACAGAGACATAGGAGACAACAAGAGTAGGATTGTTATTCAAACTCTACCACTCAGGGCTGGCACTGTGGTGCAGTGGGTTAACACTTTGGCCTGAAGCACTGGCATCCCATATGGGCACCAGTTCGAACCCACCTGCTCCACTTCCTATCAAGCTCTCTGCTATGGCCTGGGAAAGCAGTAGAAGATGGCCCAACTCCTCGGGCCCCTGCACCCGCGTAGGAGACCCGGAAGAAGCTCCTGGCTCCTGGCTTCGGACCGGCACAGCTCCAGCCATTGCGGCCAACTGTGGAGTGAACCAGCAAATGGAAGACCTATTTCTCTCTCTCTCTCTCTCTCTCTCTCTTTCTCCCTCTCCCTCTCCCTCTCCCTCTACCTCTCTCAATCTGCCTCTCCTCTCTCTGTGTAACTCTTTCAAATAAATAAATAAATCTTAAAAAAAAAAACAACAAAAAAAAACAGCTCTACCACTCTAAGGCCAGTTGACTTTGGGCAAGTGTGCACATTCTCTGAGCCTCAGTTCCTTCAACGTAGATTAGAATAAAAGTCTCTATATCCCAGTGTTAGTGAACATTAAATTAGATTATCTTTGTATAACAGGTTATGAGTACACTGCACAGCTTCTTTAAGTGCCTGTCAAATGTTAACTATTATCCATAGCATGACTATTATTGACAAGATTATTCACCATATTGCTTTGAAATCCAGATATACATTGACTGTAGTATCTTGTGATGACAGAAGATAAGCTTTGGGAAATTTAAACTATAAGACAAAAATATATTGTAGAGATTAAAAAATTAAGATGGTACCATTCACAATCTTTTTTACACATTAACAGCAGATTTTAAATCTTTATTTTTAAGGCAGAACTTTGAGTTACTGACTTGACTCCTTTCTCCTTCAAATTTTGGAGTCTACTTCCAAAAACACAGCATCCACCACAAAATAAGATACCTATAAAATGCAAGAAGGAAATCTCATTTGTCTCTCACAATACTAGTAAATATATTAACTTGAACCAAACTGAACATCCTATGCATCCTGACTCCTACTGACACCTAAAGTTCCTTAAATCTTGAGCCATAAAATGCTCTTTCAGCTGATTAATTCTTGATCCATGCCAATCAAGGATAAGTCTGCCAATTCATTTATAGGGAACCATTTCTAAGCCTTTTCTATCTTTTTTTTTACTTAACTGAGTAGTTACAAGATTTACATATTTCAATTACTTGCCACTGCAAATAAAAGAAAGCAACATGAAACTTTTGAGCCAAATTCCTAATACCTTTCAGCCAGACTCAATAACCCATGGAGGAATAGCTGGAGGAATATCTGGTTCTATCTATTGCAACACTGAAAACTGTTAATCAATTATAGGTTTTTTATTGTTACTATGCACCCCCCAAAAGGACATGTATTAAAATTTGATTTGTATTTTAATCATTTTGACCTTAACTATATTTTATACATGTGTATGTAGGTATATATATATATATATCAATATTGTCAATATATAATTTGGTTAAGTCAATTTAAAAAATATGTGCATTTTGAGATTTACCAAAATTACATATTTCCATCTTTTAATTCAAAAAATGGCATATCTTTTCACTGTCTTTTCCCTATTTCTCAGAGGTACTGCTAAATGATTCATTTGCATATGGACTAATTATTTCTATTTCTATTATTTGCCTATGTGATTAATTCAACTGGTACACATTAAATTATTAACTAAACAAAATATATTACTTTCAATTCCATAAATAAGCCCAAGCATAGACATCAACATATATAGTCCTTCAAATGCAAAATGCACACAAAAAAATCTAATGGGCTGGCAATCCTTCTGAACTTCTCAGTCAAAATCATGGTGGTAGGAGGGCAGAATAAGGAACCTTACAGTCATGACCTCCAGAGGGCAGACCTCGAACATATAAAGTACCAGCTTCCACAGCTCAGTAATGGTAACTGGGTCTTGAAACCATTCATATCTACAGGCAAATACTTTTTTGGACATCTACAAAATGCTAGGCACAGATAGTAAGATGGAATCCACATGGGCAATGACTCAGTGTAGAAATCAGAGTATGATACAATGTTCTGCAACTCTGGGAGATTCCAGGGAATACATACAAAGGGCATTCATATTAATGGGTAGTTTCCTGGAGGAGGTAGATAACTAAGAAGAATATAAATTAGACATAAGATTTCAAATGAATATACCAAATGTTAAATATAGTAGATACATAAGCTTCAGGTAAAATATATAGAACATATATATGTAGTTCAGAAAGACTCTTATAGGACAGCGATAATACCTGTTAGATTTAAACGGTACTAATAACTTTTTTGTTTTTGTTTTGTTGTTGTTGTTGTTGTTTTTTGACAGGCAGAGTTAGTGAGAGAGAGAGAGAGAAGAGAGAGAGAGTTATAGACAGTGAGAGAGAGACAGAGAGAAAGGTCCTCCTTTTTCCATTGGTTCACTCCCCCATGTGGATGCAGGGCCCAAGCACTTGGGCCATCCTCCACTGCACTCTCAGGCCACAGCAGAGAGCTGGACTGGAAGAGGAGCAACCCGAACAGAATCCGGCGCCCTGACCGGGACCAGAATCTGGGGTGCCAGCGCCGCAGGCAGAGGATTAGCCCAGTGAGCCACGGCGCCAGCCACTAATAACTCTTAAGATAAGCACAAAGGAAAATAAATATTGATAGTTGATTTTACATATTTTATTTATTCTCATGTGTTAAAAACATCCTAAAAGTTATGTATTAGAACTGCAAAGAAGTGCTTCCATGAAACTATGGCCTGCCCCTACCCCTGCCCTTAAAAACAAAAAAAAAAAAAAAAAAAAAAAAAAGAAAGAAAGAAAAAAAAAAGACAATACGAATATTAGCCTAATTTAAAACTAATGATCAAAAATAATCACCTAACCACTGGACCAAGAAAATAGTACCTGAATATGCTGTGGAAAATAGCATTTGGAGATATTTCAAATATTATAAATCCCAGGATCTTTATAACTACTCTTTATCCTAGGAAAACATTTTGAAAATACATGTTTCATTAAGTTAAAAATGCTTTATATAAAAATTATTTCTACTCATGAACTATATAAAGGTTTTACAAAATGATTCTTGTTTTTAGAATGCTAAATTTTAAAAAGGATTCTAAATTAACAAACCTCAAATTAAGGTATAACTCAAAACTCTAAAATATGAAATAATAGTTCAGTATGTAATAATTCAGTATTTTCTTGATTTCATCACCCACACAGCACTGAAATCACTCCAAATAACATGAATAATATTATAAATACAGTTAAATAATCCAAAAGCATTACAGTTGTTAGGGAGATGTGTTACCCTTATCCTTGATTTTGAAAAGTTTGACTTGAGACTATCAACTTGAAAATTTTAGAAAACATCTAAAACCCAAATCAAAGCTAAGCCCCGCTTGGCCCCCTGGCTTACAATCTGTGGCGCAGACATGCCAGTGTCTCAGGCTTTACTTCCTAATGGGTGTGCCCCATTGTTCTAGACTGATGATTGAAACAAAAGCTATCTTTGGTAATATCTCTATACCTGTATATATCTTGCCAATTTAAAAGAGAAATGGAGAATTCCATTGTCAATGTTGTAGATGAAATAATTCTGTATTTCATCAATTCTAAGATGCATATCCCTTCATATTTTTACTTCACTGAGGATGTTATCCATACTAAAATTAACAAGAAGCCCCCAGTTTAAAATATTTTTGTTACTTAGAATAACAATTCAATTTAATATGAATCACTTCAGATTTGCTGCACTGTATTTAGCACAGGACAACCACAAAACACCAATAATGCTAATGCTAACAAGTGGTTACTAGCTAACATTTGTTGATTGCTCTCAATGTGCCAGATTCTGTTTGACTCTATTATCTATACTAAATAATTTAATCCTCAAGATCATCAGTAACAGAGAGGTTAAGAAAAGTGTGGTTAAGCTGACAGCAAATCTGTTATTCTCCTGGAATTCAGGCCTTCCTTCTATTTACACTCCCAAAAAAATCTTTTTAAATTCATCAGGAATGTATTTTTTACTATTACAATATAACTTACTCTATCTTAAAGTTATCAAAAATACTAAAGGAATATTAATCTGCATGTGCTTTTATTTTTTTAATTTTAATGTTATCATTCATTACACCATCATAAAGATTATATATTACCAGTTCTTATTATGGTAAATAACCTCCTTAATATTTATATTTGAATATAATTATATACCAAAAGAAATACCCAAATATCAATCTTTTTATTCTTTTTTCAATCAATAGGATAATGTGCCACATTTAAAAAATATTTTACCACTGGTCATCCCAAATCACCTGCTTCTAGAAATATTTCCGTATTTGTTAATGATTTTATGTTATAATTTATGCTTACCTAATCCTTATCAACTACACAATTCTAAGTAAACAGATTCTCTACTTAAATTTATGATATTAAGAAGTCACCTAGAAAAACCATCGATGAGGGACACAATTAATAAAAACTGTCACTTAATCAATGAGTAATTATCTGATTTTCAACACAGGCAGTATTTCCAAATTTTAAAAAAATATATATATATATATATGTACATCATTACAAAATATTAGGGCCTTCCTTAATCAAGAAAATTAGAGTAATTCTTAATATAAAATACTTCATTGTATTGTAGTAACCAGCAGTATTGACATTGGACTGTGCATATTCTGGCTTTTTGGAAAAACATTTGATGAATGGGTGAATGTATGGCTGAATAAATTAACGTTAAATAAGTATATTCATCTATCTTTTATTTATAAGCCACTCAAATTGATTTTTTAATTTAAAATATTTTTCATTTTTTGTTGAATTATATTTTTACAACTCTACCAATGAAAACAACACTAACTTTAATGTGATTCGTTTATCCCTTAATCGGCATTATTTTGTTCTGTCGGTCTACAGGGAGTTCTTAAATGTGATAAAATGTGAAGTATGATATATCAAAATTATGTTAAAATGAGCACCCTGAATTAACCAGAGTGTTTGATTTTGGATACCCCTGCCACACAGTCAAGATTTATTTATTCAATTATGCGATCACTCACTGGTCAAATGTGTTCTAATTTCATTATGTGGGGCACTGAGGACTTGAAATAAATGAAATGGTGAGTTTCTCATCATTGAGGAGCTCATAGCAGGTGTTTATGGCATATCATAAAACAATGAATAAGCAAAAAAAATAGAAAGCAATACACATGTAGTGGCTATACTCAAGAATATACAGAGGTAAAAAATCTATGATTGTGTTTGTTTTCAAAGTTCATTACATTGTAATATATCCATCCTGTATTAATGAAACTACAAGCCTTAAAATTATTGTCAGACTTATAGACTATATTAGCTATACTGAATAGGTAGTGTCACCTACAATACCTCACAGGAGGTAGGCAATACCTCAACGATGTCAAGCCCGTGAATAGAATCTTTCCCAAAGAGAAAATCAGGAAACTGACAGCATTTGGATGAGTGTATTTATTCCTAGGTTCTTTCTATTCAGTCATCTAGTTACAGCCATATAAATCAGCTGCTGCTCCCATTTCATCAGGGAACAAAATCCATGCTTGACATGACATTTGTCGTTGTCTTTGTGGACAGAACTCTGATGATTATATTTATACTGCCCATGGCTTGTTTTACAGATTTGCAAGATGTTGTCTATCAACAGAAAGCTTAAAATAAAGAGGATTTACTGAAAATAAATTTATTATGTATTCATCAAAATAAAAAATAATTGAAACCTTCTTATAGTTACTATTGAAATACAGTGTGTTGGATTGGTGTCCCCTGCCCCAGCACTCTAAAACACAATAGTTCACCCAGAGCCTGTCAATGTGTCCTGATTTGGAAAAGCATCATGGTGAATGTAATTTAGGTAAAGGATGTTGAGATGAACTCAACCTGGATTCTTCAGACAGGCTCTAAATGCAAAACCAAATGTCCTTATAAGAGAGAAAACAGAGCAGATTTAAAATAAGCAGAAGAGAAATCCCTATGGAATGATGCAGCCACAAGCCAAGGAACACTTGGAGCAACTAAATACTCAAGTGGAAAGAAAGCATCCCCCCTCACCCCCTGGAGCCTGCAGAGAAGACAACACCTTGATTTTGGTTTTCTGGCTGTCAGAAATTTTAAGAGAATAAATCCCTGTTGTTCCACCAAATGTGTGATGTACTGTTACAGTAGCCATAGGAAACTAATACAAAATAATTTTTAAAAGTCTTCCAATTGATAGAAAGCAGTTGAAAGTTGAGAATGAGAATGATATTGAAATGAGATTGTGAGGTTTTATCTAGGATTAAAATTCAACTTGAAGATGCAGTAATGAACTGGGCTCATCTCTCTTTCCCCTTCATTTCCTATCTCAGTGCCTGGTTTCATTGCATGCAACTTATCACATGATACTCTTTTTTAGGGCTTGGGTACGTGTCCTATGTTGGACAATCTTCCACAGAAATTCATGTCTACAAAAAACTGTGACTATGAACTCATTCGGAAATAGAGTCTTTACAGATACAATCAAGTTAAAATGAAATTACAATACTATAGTGGAACCTAAGTCTATCTGATGCTCTTACTAAAGAGAGAAATTTGGACCAGAAGCCACAGGCACAGTGGAGGAGGGGACTGAGAATGGCATGCCAAGGATTTCCAGCACACACCTGAAGCTACAAGAGGCAAGAAAGGACTTTTTCCTAGAGCCCTTAAAAGGATTATGGTCCTGCTGACACTTTGATTTCAGACTTCTAACCTCCAGAAGCTTGAGAAAATAAATTTCTGTTTTTTCAAACGACACAATTTGTGATATGGGAATAGTACTTTCCTCATTTTTGAATGTGGAAAACAACTTGGATTTAAGGTCCAAGGACCTTAACTTTTAACTCCAAAAACACTGAAAAAAAATACTGTCTTGATCCAGCTCAGATTGCCACTGTGGGTGCTGGCTGGAAAACAGTTGTGAGACAGAATTCTGAAGTGCATCAAGAATAGCCCCCATTAACTAGAGAAGGCCAGCCAGGAAGATTGTAGAATGTGAACTTGCATGGTCTATGTGGCACATATTCAGGGTCTCCCGAAAAGAGGTAGGTGCCAATTTTAGGGGAGCAGTGCATCCTGGCTAACTAGATCAGGGTAAGAACATGGGGTCAAGTGAGGTCAATAGTGTTGTGTTACATAGCTGGCATCCAGCAAATATTTGCTGGAATAAGCAAACATTTCTCATTCATATGACAAAATTATGATAACTCTGAATGAAAAAACACAAAGTTATTTTAAAGAAAAAAAATTATTTTATGAAACAAATCCTATTTAATTAATTCAAGAATTTTTATGAAAATCTACTGTGTACCATATATGAGACGAAGGGTGGCTAATAATGAAATGCAAAAAGAAAATGTTCTTTTGCCAAAGAGTTCACTGTCCAATTGGTGAGACAAACACAAAAACAATGCCATTTGAATTAGTTTAGAGATACAGACTAAGTGCTTGAGAATTAGTGAAGCAAGTCTATAATTCTGTTGAGGTGATATGTGAACTGCTTTCCGAAGAGTAAGCATGTAAATTTTTCTTTGAGAAGTACATTACAATTTGCCAAGGGTTGGAAATATGACTAAGCATGGAGCATTCAAAGAACATTACATTATTTTAGTGGTACTAAGGTTTACTACTGGTAAAAGAATATGCAGAGTGTAAAAGGAGAGATGACATCAATAGTAGACCAAAAGGTGATACTAATAGCCTTAGCCAAGAGACTTACTTACAGGAATTAAGATGAAGCAATTGTTTCTAGCAATAGCACTAAACAATGATGATCCTTAAGATAAGAATCTCTAAAGTTCTGGCATATTTTTCTCCAAAATGATGAAGTTATTTCTAACTAGCTTTAGCTATTCAGAATGGGTGACTCTGAAAAATGAATATTTTAAAATTGAAAAAATCAAGAAGGCTTCGTGAAGGAAACATTACTAAATGTATATCTTTAAGAGGCTCATGTCCTCCAACTTCCAAACAGAAGACCAAAATGAAAAGGAGAATAATTAATATTGGCTGTGACATAATTTAATAATTTAATCACAGGAAATGACACACACTATAAACAGGTCAGTTAATTATTTACTGCTAATTCATTAGGAAAAGAAAAGAAAATAATTCCATATCTGAATTGAAGATAGTATTAGCACAAAAATGTCAAGGTTTTAAACCTGAAGGTTTGTCCCCCACAAATCAAGGCAAATGTAGGCATATTTTTAAACTAATATTTTTGTGTACGTTATTTTTTAAATATCAAAAGTTATTTTGCTTTTTTGAGACATGAAACATAAATGATGATGGAAAGCAGCCAATCTGTTAAGATAAAGATCCATTCAATAATAACAAAAGGGGCTGGCATTTTGGTACAGCTGGTTAACCCATCCCTTTTAACAACAGTATCCATGTCAGAGTGTCATTTCCAATCCAGCTTCTCTCTAGTGCATTGGGAAGGCACCAGAGGATAGCCCAAGTTTTTGGACCCCTGCAGCCCAAACTGAGACACAGGTGAACTTCCTGGCTCCTGACTTTGGCCTGGCCCAGCCCTGGCTATTGCAGACATTTGGGGAGTGAGCCATTAGATGGAAGACTTCTCTCCTACTTCCCCCTCCCACAGTGCCTATGTGTGTCTCTCCCTATATCTCTGTTGTTCTGCCCTCCAGATAAATAAATACGTCTTTTTTTTTTTGACAGGCAGAGTGGACAGTGAGAGAGAGAGAGAGAAAGGTCTTCCTTTTCCGTTGGTTCACCCCCCAAATGGCCGCTGTGGCCAGCGCAGCACGCTGATCCGAAGCCAGGAGCCAGGTGTTTCTCCTGGTCTCCCATGAGGGTGCAGTGCCCAAGGACCTGGGCCATCCTCCACTGCCTTCCTGGGCCACAGCAGAGAGCTGGACTGGAAGAGGAGTAATGGGGACAGAATCCGGTGCCCCGACCGGGACTAGAACCCTGTGTGCCAGCACCACAGGCAGATGATTAGCCTATTGAGCTGTGGCACCAGCCAATAGAGCTGGGGTGCCAGCCAATAAATACATCTTTAAAACCAAAGGACACTGTGGTCAGCACTGTGCTCAGTGGGTTAGGTTGCCACCTAGAGTGCCAGAAACCCATATGGGTGCCACTTTGAGCGCTGGCTGCTTATTTTCTGATTTCAGCTCCCTGCTAATGCACCTGGGAAAACAGAGGAGGGTGGCTCAAGTTCTTGGACCTCTGCACCCACGTGGGAGTCCCAGAAGAAGTTCCAGGCTCCTGGCTTCAGTCTGGCCCAGTCATGGCCTTTGAAGTCATTTGGGGAATGAACCAGCAGATGGAAGATATTTTTTTCTCTCTCCTCCCCCTCACTTTTTCTCCATCTCTCTTTCAAATACATAGATTCAATAAATACACTTAAAATAAAACATTATTTTTTTATTTTTTCACGCATATAGAAACTCTTTCTGTGAAATGGTTTTCATCCTTTCCCACAAGCATACTTTAATGCTAAGGAAATGTTTTAAATTATCAAAAATCATTTCTTATAGCAAAACACTTAATATACACCAAGCCATTCCTGTTACCCTGATTTTAACAAGCCTGAGTGTTCATGTAACACACTAGTAGCACTCACTAGTGCTGCGCAAGTTTGAACAATGAAGTCCATTGCAAACTGTACTCTTACCTTCCTGGAATACAGCTCAACACAACTTGCTTTAAAATAATTCTACTCATTTAAGTTTTCATGTTTAAACAGCAAAACATTATGTAAAGTGACTTAAAATGAAACTGGACAATAGAATATATATTCTTTAAGATAGAACATAGAAATCTGCAGGAGTCACTGTGTACTTACACCCCATGTGGGATCTGTCCTTAACGTGTTGTCTAATGTGAAGTGATGCTATAACTAGTACTGAAACAGTATTTTTACACTTTGTGTTTCTGTGTGGGTACAAACTGATGAGGTCTTCACTAATTATATACTGAATCAATCTACTGTATATAAAGAGAATTGGAAATGAAAAAAAAAAAAACAACCTGGTGTTAAATTGGAAATGGCATAGAAAATTAATTAATTTTTTTAAAAAACTATTATGTAGGATCTCTGTCTTTAATGTGCTGTACATTGTTATTTAATGTTATAATTAGTACTCCAATGGTAGTTTTTTCACTTTATGTTGCTATATGGGCAAACTGTTGAAATCTTTACCTAATATGTACTAAATTGATCTTCTGTATATAAAGAGAATTGAAAATGAATCTTTATGTGAATGGAAGGGGAAAGGGAGTGGGAAAGGGGAGGGTTGCGGGTGGGAGGGAAGTTATGGGAGGGGGGAAGCCATTGTAACCCATAAGCTGTACTTTGGAGATTTATATTCATTAAATAAAAGTTTAAAAAAAAAAGAAATCTGCAGGTAGGTGTTTAAAAATTAAAGGATGGATACTACATGCTATTGTAAACAGGTCAAGCATAAGCACTCATAGATCTACAATATTTAGAGTGCAATTTGATTGATTAAATCTGGGCATGGCTTTTTCAAAAGGATTTATTGTTTAATTAGAAACTCTTCTACCCTTTCTCACTGTTCCTCCTCAACAAACAACCCAATGAATATACGGATTACAAAATCAGAAATTTGGAACAATTAAAATGAGAGAAGCTCAGGAAATAAAACACTTAGCCTTAGATTTCCTGTTTTTATTTTTATTTTTGTACTTTTTGATAAAAACTCACTATTGTGGAAAGCATACACAAGGAAAGCATTTATTTTCATAAGGACAAATACTGAAATGAACTGATGTTTTCATTCAAACCCTGGCACACATAATACTGATGTCTTTTCTTTCCAAGTGCTTACACTCCCTTCCTATCTTCATCAGATGAACTCATAGGCATCCAGTTTTCTCTTTGGGCTATACTCAAAATCTCCTTTCTCCATCAGTGTTCTTGTATCTTCTACAGATCTTTAAATACTGTTGATCTGCTTCTCTTGTGTATTACTGGTAAAAATTTTTATTATATATTATGTACTAAATATGTTGCTATAATACTTAATGAATAAAATCGTGATTCACTAAACATTATGAGTAGGCACAATGCAAACTATTTATATTCATACCTAAATTACAAGTTAATGTATATATACATATTATATAATACATATGTATATATACATATATAATGTATATATACACCCATTCTGTATATAGAATGTGTATATATAAGTATATATACAAGTTAATGTATATATACTTGTATATAATGTATATATACAAGTTAATGTGTATATATATAATGTATATATATAAGTTAATGTATATATATAATACATGTATATATAATATATATTCATGTATTATAATTTCATTTTTCATATCATAGAACTTATATCAGTAAATAATTATCCTAAGTTCACTCAACTCATACGTATTTATTTTGTATTTTTCTTCCTCATCAACATCTGTTCATCAGAGATAATATATAATCATCTTAAACCCTGAGAGGCTCTCAATAGATGCCTATTTAATAATATATTTTCTATAAATTAAATATGGCAATCTATATTACTTTAAAAATCAACTTCCTGGAGTGCTTTTTGATGTTATTTTGATTTAAAATATCAGATGTTTTAAATTCCCTATATAAATAAGCAGTTATTATTATATGTTTTGCTGTGTTAAGATTATGGGTCATATATTAAATGATATAAAATAATAACTTTTAAAATCACTTCAGAGGCTTTACAAAACACTTGCTGTGGATCAGGTTTCAGGGAGAATGTGTGATCCCTAATATTTTTCAGCTAATCAAAATGTACAGTTATCAATTTTCAAAAGTAATCATATGTTATAGAAAGATATTTTTAAAGGCAGCTGCCCTCTTGCCATTTAAAAAGAATAAATACCGTTTTAACAAAGCAATGAATGAGTTTTATGCAGTGTAGACAGATCATGCAATATATATTAGCTTTTAAAAGACCTCCAATTGGCCGGCGCCATGGCTCAACAGGCTAATCCTCCACCTAGCGGCGCCGGTACACCGGGTTCTAGTCCCGGTCGGGGTGCCGGATTCTGTCCCGGTTGCCCCTCTTCCAGGCCAGCTCTCTGCTGTGGCCCGGGAGTGCAGTGGAGGATGGCCCAAGTCCTTGGGCCCTGCACCCACATGGGAGACCAGGAGAAGCACCTGGCTCCTGCCTTCGGATCAGCGTGGTGCGCCGGCCGCAGTGCGCCTACCGCGGCGGCCTTTGGAGGGTGAACCAATGGCAAAAAGGAAGACCTTTCTCTCTGTCTCTTTCTCTCACTGTCCACTCTGCCTGTCCAAATAAAAAAAAAAGGGGACCTCCAAGATATGTACCATCATCACTGGTATTTTGTTAATGAGGAACTTGCATAGGAAAGGTACACAATTTGCCCAAGGGTAGGCAGCTAGGAGGTGGCAAAGCCAGGATCCCAGTGCAGCTCTAAAGTTCATGATCCTACCACCATTCACTCCTGCCTCATATACTCATCTTTCACACTTTTTCATTTGAACTTGTAGTGTCTTTTCTCCTTCAATAAATCCCATACCATCCAACTGTTCTACTTGTTTTAAAACACACAACAGTAAACAACTGACCTTAATTCTCAAACATGTTGCTAGCTTTTCATTAAAAATAGCTGAGTGTTGAATATACCAAGGACCATAAAATTGTTTCTGCACCTTTTATTGATATATAGCTTGTACCTTATTACTTGTTCCTCCCTTTAAATATTTTTGTTTTTTTTTCCAGCTCACTGCCAAAGAAATATTTCTGTAAACTGAAAATCTATTTCCCATCTTCAAGGACTCACCATTGTCTATGAGGTTGCCTGAACCCATAGCAGGGATTAAAACAAACAAGAGATGTTTTCTATAATTAGATGCATGACCTACTCCCAAATTTTCCACTCCAAAGTTTGTGCTTAGGCCCCTTTGCCTGCATTGATCCTGAGTTTCAGTTCTCTCTTCCTACACAGAAGCCCCTCTCAATCATTTCACACGTTTTTCAAAAGGCCTTAGATTTGTTTCTGTTCTCCCATCTCCTCCTCCCAAGGGATTTGAATGTCCATGAATATCATTCAATCTACCAACTCAAAAAGAGGGAGTACCCACAATCATCAGTTTTAAAATGGCTCCAGCTCTCTCCCATTTTCCACCACAAAGTCTAACATTTCCTTTAGGATCATAATCCCCTCTCCTCTTACTGTGAGCTTCCAAGTGCCAGTATTTGAGGCCTTTGACCTTGAACAGTTTTGGAGTGCAAAGATATAGGGCTGTGAAAGAATCCTTCTGCATTCCATACTCTAAGAAGAACACAATCCATTTTTACATTGTTGGTGACCTTGCTATGTTTTACAACAAAATTGAGTATTCTCTAAATAAACAGGAATATCTTTGTTCCAATTTTGAGACCTTGGATCTCTGAAGAACAAAAATAAATAATGCATACAACCGACATGCACTGGCTACTAGAAATAATGTACTGGAGAAAATAAACTACAAATGTCTACAACTGCTAAACAGTTGTTTTCTTTCAACAATGGGTGGAGGTTTTTTTAACCTCTCTTTCTCTCTCTCCCTCTCTCTTCTTGCAATTTGTATGCCTCCTACTTGGTTTTCATCAAGTTCACATCAGGGGAACCCTTGGATAATCAGATAGAAACAGGTTCAACATAGGAAATGCTCAATAACCAGTGGGAAGCAGACCCAAATCCTTAATAACCAATGAAAAACAAGGTAAATCAACAAAGAAAAAATACAAAAGAATTAAAAGATAGAGAAAACAATTAGAGATAATCAGTTAATTATAGAGAAATAAGTTCACATTAAAAACTGTCATAGTTACATTCTTCTGTAATATATTAATTTCTAAAGGCTTATTTTGGATAAATACATCAAGAATAATCTAATACTACATTCTGCTAGATTAAAAATAAAACTAGTATCAAATATTAGTTAACATGCTTTAATCTTTGTTCTCTAAACTGGATTTAACAATTTTTCAATATAATGGGTTTTCCCTGAATTTCAAGACTGTATTTATGGGGTGAATGAAAGTCCGCATGATGAAATCTGAAGAAAAACAGCAACAACAACAAACAAGCAGGCTTGTGATTTATATTTTTAGCCACTAGGTTTTTACTTACAAAGAATTTAATTTGACCTATCTTCCATAGAAAAGCTGCTTCATTTTATTGTATTCATGGGCATTCTCAATATTTTCATTCAGGAGATTCTCAATTTTTGTACTCTAACATCTTTAGTGGCCAATGGATGAATCCTGGGTAGAATGGTATTGTGTGTGGCTCAAAGTAGCTTAAACAAAATAAGTACTTTTAACTTTTATAAATAACATTTAAATATCTTTACAATATGATAAAAATCATATATATTCTCCTGAAATTCTTTAAGGATATTGCATACTACAGGAAGATGTGTTTTATTATGAGTATAGTACTCCAGCTTTAGAATAAAAATCACGCAAACTCAGGTTTTGTTCTTTATGATACTGAACGACTGTTATTAAACTCCTCTGTGCTCTTTTCTCCAAAATAAACCAGATTTAAAATACATACATTTGTCATATAGACTTTAATGATGTTAAATAATTTTTAACAATGAATTGCAGTGAATATAATCATTTGTTTATTTCCCTAGCTGAAGCTTTATACTAAGGATGACAACTGCCTTTACTGAGTGGCAACTATGTAGCAATGCTTCACATGCAGCTTTATGTAAGTCCTCAATACATCCTCAAGAGAAGATACTGTACTCGTTTTATAAATGAGAAAATGAGACACAGGAACATTAAACGTCTCTTTCAGAGATATTCTGCAAGCTAAGATAAATTTTGCCTTTCTTCTGAGGTATAAAGCACATGTTCTTTATAATAAATAAGCAATGCTATCACATATACAAAATAATATTTATTCCATATATACTTTGCCTTGGAATATTCAATGGGATATTAATAATGTTTTGGACATCAACCAAGACTCTCAGTAGCTGGAAATAACCAGTATATCCAAAACATCTTCAAAATTTCATGGATTGCACAGCATTGTGTCATAGGAGGTAAAGCCAATGCATGAAACTCTGGCAACCCATAGGGGCACCCATCCGTGTTCCAGCTACTTCATGTCTAATCCAGCTCCCAGCTAATGGCCTGTGGAAAGAAGTAGAAAATGGCCCAAGTGTTTGGGCCCCTTCCACCAATGTGGGTTACCTAGAAGAAGCTCCTGGCTCCTGGCTTCAGCTTGGCCCAGCACTGGACATTAGAGACATCTGGGGAATGAACTAGCAGACAGAAGATCTCTCTATTTCTCCCTCTCTCTCTTTGTAAACTCTGACTTTCAAATAAATAAATAAATCTTTAAAAAGCAAGTTCATGGACAAATGTGTATTATGAAAACAGTACACAGGGATTACAAATATTTTTACAGAAAAATAATTCTATGTTTTAGTTGCCCATTCTTATGAACTTTCTGAAGCCTCCTAAAATTAGTGAGTCATGTGATGTATCCCCATTTTGGCACACAGTGAATCTATCTCAAAACACTTTTCTCATGTACATTTTTGTCCATCTAGAATTTTACTGATAACAAGTGCTAATGGTCTCTAATGAATACTAGCAAATATTTCTACTTTTGACTTCTAACATACACTGATAAGAAAGATCTTTCAATGTGGAGAAAGAGGCTTGCCATTGCATTTCATGGCTCATCAAGGAAATAGCCACATGAGATATTAACACGAGACTTAGCCAAGTAGAGTCAGAAATGGAAAATATAACTTATGGCCAAAAACAGTGGCCAGAGGACAAGAAGTCCTAAAATAAGTATAACTAAACTGAAATAAATTATTGCCAGCCATGAGAATAGTTTTAGGCCAAAGATTTACCACATACCCAAGATGAACAACAAATCCTTTCAAATATTTGTTTAAGAGCATAACCAAGTTGTAAAGGGAATATAGTTACCAGAGATAATAGGGTCACCTGACTAGTCAACATGTTTGGAGTTTCACATACCCAATAATTCTCTCACCATTAGCCTTATCCTATGATAAAGTACACACAGAATTGCTCTACTTTCCAATATTTCATGGGGATTGGACATCTTAAACACAGCACAACATCACCAACTAAATGCAGTCTATGGATTCTATAGACAGAATATCTTCTTCCATAATGCATTTGGTAGTAGAACAGTATAGAGAAGCCTTGAAATATCATCTCTAAGGAACTAGAGCTTAAAGTCCACTTGTTTTTTCTTACAATTTGTTTGTTTCATAAATACCTTCATAAAGCTACTGAAAGTAATATATACTCATATACTAGATGAGAAGAAATGCATGCACCTGGTGAAATTCTTGAATAGTTTCAGAGTATTCCTAAGATCCGCATAAGCATGAATAGTAAACCTAGTCAAAGACTCTCTGGCTCTGCATTTATCAGTTATTTTCAAGATATCTTTCAATGAATGGAAATGCTTCCTCCCTGCTTTTAAGTTATTTCCCAGCATTCTTAGGCAGTATTCTAAGTGTGCTTTAGGAAACAGCCAGCACTCCAACTGGTAATTTGAGGATACTTTAATAAAGGGACTATTTGTACAGGTATACACAGGGTTTAGTGGAAGAAATAAGAAAGGGTTAAAAATCCAATGGTAGGTAACTGTGGGGAATTACTACATTAAGGAGCATAGGAAGCAGAGCTCATAGAAGCTCATTCCATCTCCTGCTGCTGCCTCCATCGGTGTACACCAACAACAGAGGCCAGAGGACAAGAAGTCCTATTGATGCAATCCACAGAGGTCAACTTTTGAAGGCACAGAACAGCAGAGAGAAGGTAGGGACAATGAAGAATATACAAGAGATCAGCACAGCAGCTTTCTTCAGAAAAATAACATGGTTTTGTTCAGGAAGGCCTTAGAAAAAAATTGATGAATAATCTGTATGATGCCACCCTACTACATAGTCATTGTTAAAGATCAGCAATGGAAACTTTTACATATTTCTAGGAAATAAACCTTACTTTTCCATATGTGATTATTTATTCATAATCTATCTGCAAAAATTGATGTGAGGATATTCACAGAAATGCAAACATAAAGTCTGTAAGATAATATAAATGACAAATGGGAAAGGCAAGGGGAACATAAGAAACAGAAAGATGATAATGATATGAGGTCAGGGAATAATTCTGTTTTTCTGAAGTACAAAATAAACTAGAGACAGGGCCCATATTTAAGTATTCTAGCAATCAATGTAAAGAAGGTAACATTCATAAGGCACATTTTGAAAATATAAAGAACAAACTTCTTGCTCAGGAAAGTATGATGTCTACAAATGGGAAGGTGATTGTTAAGTAGATACTCGTGGAGAATTCTGTTATCTAATGAATCCTTACTGCATACAATATTTGCAGAGCATGGGTTGGTTGTGTATTGCTTAGGGCTTAAGATGAAAAACTCCTTTATTAAAGCAAAAGAGTTATCATTATACTAGGAGTGAAATTTCTTCAAAGTTCAATAGAAAACGAAACTATTCAATAATCTTCTACTTTGTATTTTCACTCTTAAAAACAAAGGCTGACTATAACACCCTAGAATGTAGTACATAGTAAACATTTAAGGAAATGTCTTTATTAAATGAATAAGAAACCCAAGAATTATGAGCCTTCTTTCCTGTTCTAATTGACATTTCCAGATTCAGTGAATCCTGGGCCACTTTTTAATGAAAAGTATCCCAGAATTTTATAATGTTTCCCTGAGAGTTTTCAACATTATTTTTCTAAAGCAAATAAAATACATCTGCCTCTTCCCATTGTACTTGATTAAAGTGTTACCCACAATAGTATTCTCAAATTCCCTATGTTTCTTAGAGCTTCTGTGCTCTCTGATCACTAAATTAAAAGCAATATTATTATTAAGTGCCACAAATTTTTTTCTGCACAAATTTCTACCTACTATCTCTAGCTATGTTAGTGACATTTGTCTTATTAATTACTTGTATTTACTAAACACACAATTGGTGTCAAAGAAACAATATCTGCTTTCAATTACATTTTAGTGTCATTTTATTCTCCAATCTTTGGGAAACATCCTACATTACTTATGACTGAAAATTTCAGCATTTTAGTCCATACTTAGTACTAAGCACTTTTTTCAGAGAATGGAGTCTGTATATTTTGATTCCAAGTTTATGAATCTGGTTAGAATATGAAAACTTGGTATCCATAAACATGTGTTAGTTTCTCAAATATTATAGTAAGATAATGGATTTCTTACTCTTACAGATGCCTAATTTTATCATTTCATCTTTCAGATATTCTGACCTACAGTTCTGATTATAAATCCTTAGAATTTTTGAATTCTTACTGGTAGGTACAAACATTACTTGTATGATGCCCAGGCTTTAACAGATAATCCCAATGTCATTTATTTAAACTTATTTGACAGGTAGAGTTATAGACAGAAGGAGCAGAGAGAAAGGTCTTCCTTCGATTGGTTCACTCCCCAAATGGCCGCCACAGCCAGTGCTGCACCAATCCGAAGCCAGGAGTCAGGTGCTTTTTCCTGGTCTCCCATGCAGGTGCAGGACCCAAGTACTTGGGCCATCCTCCACTGCCCTCCCGGGCCACAGCAGAGAGCTGGACTGGAAGAGGAGCAACCAAAACTAGAACCTGGCGCCCATATGAGATGCTGGTGACTCAGGTGGAGGATTAACCAAGTGAGCCACAGTGTCGGCCTCCAATGTCATTTTTTTTAAAAGGAAAGCTTAAAAAGTATTATTTGAAGGAAGATTAGGAGGGTCTGTTTGGGATTTTTCTTTATAGTTTTATATTGTCTCTTTCAAAAGTTTGCTATAATAATTGACATGATCACCTAAGAAATAATTCATTTCTTTGGGTTAAGAGTACTCTCTGTGGGCTGGTGGTGCCACGGCTCACTTGGCTAATCCTCCGCCTTGCGGTGCTGGCACCTCGGGTTCTAGTCCCGGTTGGGGCACCAGATTCTGTCCCGGTTGCTCCTCTTCCAGTCCAGCTCTCTGCTGTGGCCTGGGAAGGCAGTGGAGGATGGCCCAAGTGCATGGGCCCTGCACTCTTATGGGAGACCAGGAGGAAGCACCTGGCTCCTGGCTTTGGATCAGCGCAGCGTGCCGGCCGTAATGGCCATTTGGGGAGTGAACCAATGGAAAGAAGACCTTTCTTTCTGTCTCTCTCTCTCTCACTGTCTAACTCTGTCAAAAAAATAAATAAATACTCTCTGTGAAAAAGTGAATCCCCCTAGTGGAGGAATTTACCTTCATGTGACATTTACACAATTAGATGACAGTTCTTTATATGGATGATAGGAGGGATATGTTGGTGGGCACAAGTTTGAATCATTTCATTTATCATAACATTTTTCATTAATGTAGAATTTAGAGCTCAATAATTTTCTATAGAAATCTCTGTCATGGTGCCAGAGCTGTTGGGTAGTGGCTAAGTCTCCACCTGTGGTGCCAGGGTCCCATATGGGTTTTTGTCACGCTTGCTCTGAGCCAGCTTTCTGCTTAGGGCCCAAGAAAGCAATGGAGGATGGCCCGAGTGTTTAGGCTCCTGCACCCACATGGGAGACTGGAAGAAACTCCTGCCTCCTGGCTGCACATAAGTCCATCTCTGGTCATTTTGGCCAATAAGAGAATGAACTAGCAGATGGAAAACCTCTCTCTCTCTCTCTCACTGTAACTTCACATCTCAAATAAATGGATTTTTAAAAAATCTAAAAAAAAATAAACCTCTTGTTATGGAATATTTGCTGGGCCAGTACAGAAAACAGCATATAAATCATGGAAATACTCTTCAATCAGATTTCCAGTCTGAACATGGCCCAAGTTTTTATGATCATCTGATTAGTTGTATTCACATGTCTCTCTTTAAGCTTATGCTCTACATCAGAATTCTTGTTCTGGGGGCTAGCGTTGTGGTGTAGTGGGTAAAACTGCTGTCTGCAATGCCGGCATCCCATATGAGCACTGGTTCAAGCCATGGCTGCTCCACTTTGATCCGGCTCTCTGCTATGGCCTGGGAAAGCAGTAGAGGATGGCCCAAGTCCTTGGGCCCCTGCACCAGCCTGGGAGACCCGGAAGAAGCTCCTAGCTCCTGGCTCCTGGCTTAGGATCAGCCCAGCTCCAATCATTGGATGGAAGACTTCTCTTACTTTCTCTCCCTCTGCCTCGCTGTAACTCTGCCTTTTGAATAAATAAATAAATCTTTTGTTTTTTTTTTTTTTTAAAAATTCTCATTCTACTTAATTTTTTAAGACTATTGTCACTCATTTGGAAATTTGATCACTAATGTCTTCTCCAGTTTGGAAATTCATCATTTTTTCAAACTGCCTCCCTGCCTGCCATCTCTCTTTCTCTGTCTCTGTCTCTGTCTCTGTCTCTTTCTCTCTCTTTCTCTCTCTCTCTCTCTCTCTCTCTCTCTCACACACACACACACACACACACACACACCTATGAAGCAGAATTTTAAACATCCATCTCTTAAAGTAGAATTAGCCAAGATGCTGCAACTGATAAGTGAGAACTGTTTAATACAGAAAGTACTGTAATGGAAAACTACATAAAATAATAATTGTACTCTAAAATCATGGATAAAATTAATGCACTTTGTTTCTGTATTTAGTAATTAAATATATGCGGTTTAAAAATGGAGCATGCAGGCTGATGTCATGGCTCACTTGGCTAATCCTCCACCTGCGGCGCCTGCACACCGGGTTCTAGTCCGGTTGGGGCGCCGGATTCCGTCCCAGTTGCTCCTCTTCCAGTTCAGTTCTCTGCTGTGGCCGGGGAAGGCAGTGGAGGATGGCCCAAGTGCATGGGCCCTGCACCCACATGGGAGACCGGGAGGAATCACCTGGCTCCTGGCTTCGGATTGTCTAGCGCGCCAGCCGCCATGCACTGGCCGTAGCAGCCATTTGGGCGTGAACCAACGGAAGGAAGACCTTTTTCTCTGTCTCTCTCTCATTGTCTAACTCTGCCTGTCAAAAAAAAAAATGCAGCATGCAAAAATACTGATAGTGATAACGTTGATTTAAAATTGCTGTTTAATTTCTTTTTTGAAACAAAGAAAAAATGTATTGATTTGATAAAGAAGATTTCACCAAATCGAATCTCTCCATGTGTGTATTGAAAGAGCAGTAATACTTAATTTGGGAAGGTAATACAGCTTTTTCACAATATCTAGAGGATGAAAAATATTTTTGTGATAACTTTTAGAGCATAATATAAAATATACAACAAAAATATGTACAAAATGCTGGTTTTTTTGTTTGTTTGTTTGTTTTTAGAAAAACACATCAATCACAATTTCTGGAAAGTAATTAAATAATTCATGTGGCATCTTCACTAAACAACTAGTTTTCATTGGTGTTTTATCACCCAAATTTTAATTGGATAGTTTTCCATTCCATTTTTTTCCTTCTCTTCTCCCCTTTTCTCTCTCACACACACATTCCACACCCAGGATATTCTAAGTGTGATTTGACTTAAATCTTTGCATTTCAAACTGCATAATCACAGCATAAGTGTGCAAAAAAGTGTTTTCTTTTTTAGTTATATATAATCTTAACCCAGATTAAATGACTACAAATACAGACTAAAAGCATAGATACAAATTATATTTTGGCTCTTTTCTTTTATACCATCTTGTTCCTTTTTGCTATCTCTGTTCTTATTTCCAAAACAGACTATGCCTCTTCAAACTAGTGCTTTGTGAAGTATTCTAAAAACAAAAAGAGCTTTGTTAACTTTATAACAGTATTATTTCTAGTAAGATATCTCCCCTATTTATGACAATCCCAGATAATTAATCATAATAACGATGAATACAAAGAAAATCCTTTGTTTAATCATTTTCATGAACAAGTTCTAAGATAGAAACAGGCCCAAGTTGTTCCTTAGATCTTCATACTTCTTAGAATTTCATGCCAAATGTCTTGTAAGTCATTTTGACATTCAAAAGGAACTAGATCAAAAAGTTTCTGTTTCCCTTTCTAAAATAATTTTTCCTTATTCTTTTACTGACAGTCTAACAACACTTATCACTTCCTACTCACCTCTCACTCTCTTCATGAGTTGGCCTAAGAAATCAATGGATAAATCAAGTGACATAGTCAACCACATAAAAGAAAAAAAAAAAAAAAAGGAATCATGCATTCAGACTGGAAGATTTTACTGAACAGCTGGTCTAAAACCAATCCTCAGATCTGAACTCCAAAGAACAAGGTTCCAGTTGGAGCCCAATGTAATATGAATAATAAAATGTATATCAAGATGTAACAGTAACCAAGAATCTTGATTTCAGGAAAATTTATGTTTAAATTTCATATCATTTCACTATGTTGTGTGATATTAACAACATTATTAGGATTCCCTGAGCTATCTCTTTTATTAAAAAGTCCATTGACATCTTTTAAAAAAATAGTTATTGCAAGGAAACTATATAATGTTAATTTAAGCATATAGTAGATATCTAACAAATGAGGGCAAATATCCTTGTTGGTGTCAATGATAACAGTTTAGAGAAAGGGAAGGTCACGGCAGCTTTTAGACAAACTGGTACACGGTGATCCTTGAAGAATAAATATGATTTATAACAGAGAATGAGGAGGGCATTTGCATCAGTGCAGAGAGGATATTCTCAATGTGAACTACTAGTACCATATCAACTATGAGAAAATACTTGAAAGGGATTATGATAGTCATCCAATTTACAGATCAGCTCAGAAGCATCACCAAACACATTTTAAAATACTATTCTTTGTTTAACAGTCAAGAAATGAACTCAGAAAATGATTTCCATCATTGTGCTTTGCATGTTTCTGTATTTATGGGGAGCATATATAGTGACATATAAAGTCTTGTCCAAAGAGAAAATATTTTTTAAACTGCTGATATTCAAGTGCACTCCTGAAAATTATAGATAATTCCCCTTGCCCACTAGAAAACGTGAACATTTTACTTGTGCTTGTGATACAGTTTTTTTTATCTGAGACACCATATCATGAACTTATATACCAAAATCTGTTGTATTAATTATATCTTAAGCCATAATACATTAGCTTATCAAGAATTCATCAATTTAGAAAATGAAAGCTTCCCTGAGAACAAATATTCCAACTGAAAATTAGAAAATATATTCCTCTCTCTTTTCTAAGATAAACCATAGACTCATTAAATGAAGTGAGGATCCAAAATTCATAATAAATTCTTCTTTTTAATCAAAATATAATTAGTGATATATTCTACTGAAAGGTCAGTCTAGAAAATAAAGTATATTCAACTTGCTATGTTGGTGTGATTTGGGAATATCTGAGCTGCTCTGAATCTTAATTTATTCTTTGTACAACCGGAATAAGAGTAACTGTTTCTCCCATAAAGCTACAGTGAGCATCAAAACTAAGAATGAGCATGCAAATACTTTGGAAACTATAAAGCATGATGTAAATATTATCATTAATGTTTGTATTAAATGGATAGGTAAGCCAAAGCAAGCAATCGTACTAAATGTGATGATGGGAAAATTTTAAAGGACAAGTCAAAAAGAGGCCATTAAAATAGCAGCGTAATGCTTATACAATATTTATGAATCAAACAATGAGTAAATGTTAATAAATATATCAGTATAAGGTATACATTGTTAAAGTATCACAATACAAGATTTTAGTCATTTTAAATGGCACTGATAGTAAAATTTAGTATTGAAAGCTATCTCAATAATTTTATTTAAAATAATACGCATGGAGTCAGTGTTGTAGCATAATGGGTTAAAGACACCAACTGCAATACCAGCATTTCATATTAGTGCACGTTTGAATCCACTTCTGATACTGCTCCCTGCTAATGGCCTGGGAAAAGCAGTGGAAGATGGCCCAAGTGCTTGAGCCCCTGCCATTCACTTGGGAGACCCGGCTGAAATTCCTGGTTTCTGGCTTCAGCCTGGCCCAACCCTTGCCCATTGAAGCCATTTGTGGAGGGAAGCGCAGATAGAAGATCTCTCTGCCTCTCCCTCTCTCTCTGTAACTCTTCCAAATAAATAAATAAATTTTCAAAAGTAAATAAATTAATACATAAAATTACCTTTGAGCCTCACAACACAGTATTTCATAAGTGGATATCAAAGACTATAACTATTTTAGAAAGATGACTAAATGATCATTTTATTGAATATAAATTCTTATATTCAATAAAAATGTAGGAAAGGGGATTTAAATTCTATTTATTTTGGATTTTTAAAACAAATTGTATTAGTGTTATATTTGAAATGCAGAGAGACAAGAACAGACAAACAGAGATCTCTATCCACTGGTTCAATGCCAAAATGCCTGAAACAGCTAGGACTAGGTCTGGCTGAAGCCAGGAGTCTAGAAGTCAATTCATTTGCCCCAGACAGATGGAGTGACTTGAATCATCACCTGCTGCTTCCCAGGGTGTACTTTAGCAGGAAGCTAGAATCAGAAGTACTCAAACCCAGATGCTCTGACAAGGAATGTAGGTATCCCAAGCAGGGGTTTAGCTGTGCTAAATGCTGGCTTACTAGATATTTGCTAGAAGCAAAATAAATAGTGAATTATTGTGAATATATCACTTAAAATATATTAAAAACTTTCTAATTAGAAAATATTAAATACTGGCACACATGACACTAAATTGTGGATACAGTCTTTCAAAACTAAATATCATTCTCTTTCTAAAATATCAAAATATCTCTTTCCATGTTGTTGTTTGGGATATTTGTTTGCATTAGCTCTTCCTAATATTTGGCAATGGCTGAAATTTAGTTAATTTATGCAATTTCAGATAGTCTGTAGGAAAATGACCTTCTAGCATAACTTCTGTTTCAACACAAATAAAATGTAATCAAGACATGTGAATATTTTCCAAACTAACTTTTTTAAGAAAGTAAAGAAAGTTACATTCATTAAAATCAGAAAAGAAAATTGCATTTTCATTAAAATAACTTATTACTTAATAATGCTACAATATTTAATTGAAACTAACAACTAATGCTAAGAATAATTTTTAACACTTGTATTTGCAAATTGCTCACTTATCCATCAAACACTCATTTAAACCACATTAAGATAATATGTGCAAGGCACAATTTATTCATCTGTTAGTGGGAGGTAGAATCTGCACTATTCAACATTTTGGGCTTTAGTTTATTTATCTATTAAGTCTGGTTAATCACGAGTAGCACTGGTGACAGAGGTATAAAAATACATATTTTGAAATATTTTTGTTAAATTGAAACACAGAATAAAAAATGTTGGTGAGAAGTTGATGTACGTATACCCATTGATACAGTACGAATCTTAGGGTCTTAATGGTTGGTTATATGACAGAAATTTCCAGGTTCATAAGCCAAATTGGGTGCTTCTTTTATAATTTTATAGAAGTTCAAGTGTTTATGCCTTTTTTTTTAATTAAGCAATTTGAAGTTGTCCATAAATAAGATCGATATTATTTTAAGTATAAAAGCAACAGATAGCAGTATGAGTACTAGATTTATCACTGATCAAATCTGTCATCCCATGAGAATGTGGATAATTAAGGATCTGTGGGACTTTTTTAAAAACACAGAATGAGTATGATGTCTCTGTTCTAACTCCTTGACTTTGGTTTCCATCTCTCTTAATTCAATTTTGATTTAATCAGTTGCTTCGAAGGACAGTATTCTTTCATGGTGATAAAGAAGAACACTATAACAAGTTCTGACCCATAGTCACAAAAAAAGAAAGCTAGATACATCTCAGATTTACATAATCGTCCTCAGAACTGCAGAGTCCTAGCCATGATGATTTCTAACTGTGGAGCATCCTGAACATTGTATTGAGAGAGCAGGAACAGAGACTCATCGTATGAATCCTGGCCATAATGATCTAGAAAAGCTCTGAGGTTCTTCAAAATCTGCAATAGCAAGGAGCTCAAGAAGATCTGGCAAGAGGGAGTGACAGGAATCGCGAGGTGCTGTCTGTAGCTGGCAGACAATTCTGGAATCTGTCTGTGAACACCAGCACTCTCTTCAACTAATCAGAAATGCCCCTGGTTTCTTTTTTAGCTTCAATTTCTGTGTGTTTTGTGATGCCCTGTCACATCAGTAAGAAACGTACAATTTTGTGACACACTAGAGACCTAACAAGTTTGGTTCCTCTGGATTTTTAATACCTCAAGCCCTTGTAACTGAGGAAGTGACTAAGCCAAACCCTTCAAAAATATACCCACATTCTAATCAATCCACTGTATTAAAAGAAATTAAACTGTTATCCGAGGTTTTACCTTCTTGCAAATGTCTCCTCTACCTGACAATGGTTAGCGGTACAAAAACAATTATGATGCATTCCTTGTACAGTTTTTAACGAGAGCCCTGACTTTTAAATTTCAGAAACGCAAATTTTCTCATAAATGATACAATGGAATGCGGATCAAAAAGCATTCTTAGTTGGTTCCAGTAAATCATGGAAAGTATTTTTGTCTTGTTTTCCATTTCAGGCAGGCAAACACAGCAGGTTTTAAGGGCTGGCCACCACTGTTTTTAAGAGCTACTGTGTTTTAAAGCTAAAAGAGAGCATGCAGAGAAGGCATTAAGGACAATTTTGAAAGTTTCCCTTTAGTTCCCTCAGTCTCCATAATGGTACCCTTTCTGGTCTTCTTCACTCTTCAAAAAGGCCATCTACCCAAGTTTCCTGTACTTTCTCTCCCCCCCCCCCCCTTTATGGCTGAGACCACTCATAAGAACATTCATTTTTATGTAGTGTCAAAAAGACTTGACACAAACAAATTTATGTGAAAATGTAAAATTGTATTGCAAAAAGTGGGTAGGAAATGGACACTGTATAGTAGGATCATATGGAAGCTTTTTTACACAATGTATGTATTTATTTATATTTTAAAGATTTATTTATTTGAAAGGCAGAATGACTGGGGGAGGAGAAGCACAGTGAGAGAGAGAGAGAGAAACTTTCTATTCACTTGTTCACTCCCCAGATGTCCACAACAGTTGGGGCTGCAACAGGTTAAAGCCAGAAACTACACAGGTCTTCTACATGGGTGAAAGGGATCTAAGTACTTAAACCATCATTTGCTGTTTCCCAGGCACATCAGCAAGAAGGTGAATTGGAAGCTCAGAAGCTGTGACTGGAACTATTGCTCTGATATGGGACGTGGATATACAAAGCAGTGGTTTAACCTGTGCCCAACACCTACCCCAATATGGTCAGATTTTTACATTTAGTAGAGGCTCAGAGCATACTCAGACATAACTAACTCCTATAGTTTAAATTATAAAGGGTTTGATATCTATGTAACATTTTCTATGAATAACATTTTTAAATGCTTCAAGATTGTATTTAGGGCTTAAGTTCCTAAGGCAATCAGCATGCACAAAAAGATACATTCTGAATATTCATGACATCATGCTTTCTACAATTTACAACATCTAGGATATAGATTCTAAAAGATAAGAATGCAAACTTGATTTGAATATATTTCTTTCATATCATCTCTCAAAAGATTGCTTCTAATCTATTTTTTTAAATCTATATCCGTATTTCTGAGGTTTCATTAAATGGTCTGACTTTTTTTAACCTTTTAGATTTTATGTATTTAATATACAGAATAATATCTAGTATTTATATCTAGTATTTAATCTATATCATATCTGAAATGATGTGACAGAATTTGAAATCAAATTCTCACAAGCATTATTTCTCTAATGTATCTGAACTTTGCTCTCACATAAACTTTTTCAGGTTCTGTATTGTACGACCAGTGGGCACCATCCATGTATCCTAAGGCATGAACATTTCAAGTAAATAGCAACCATTGGGACCACTACTGTAAGTGGCATCCCTGGGCACCACCTACTGTGTTTGCCAAGTCATAATTTTGACTTAGTCATCATCTTGTACAAATCACTTCCATTTTCTACTCCATATCCAAACAATCAGTCCTATCTAGCCTACTTCAAACATAGTCTCCTTTTCCTAGTTTACCTTGCATGTTTTAAAAGAGTCCTGCAATGGCCTCCTAACAAGATGGCTTCTCTATCACTACTTTCTTCCCTATCTTCTCTCTTTCCTTGTTACTAGTTTTCTTGCTGCATTATAAAATTCCTCAATCTCCTGGTGAAATGTTTTCTTTTGGGATAGTTGGCTTCTTTAGTAAACAACTATACAAAACTCACATTATTTTCCTAGGAGACTATGATGTTTTAGTTTGGGGTCTTCCATAAGTCAACCCTAAATCACAGATTCAAACATAAATTGGTTTTTGATGAGGTAATTCCGGTAAACAAGATTAGAGGAATAGGAAAGCGTAAGAATGGGATAGCACCAGAAAAGGACATATTATCAATATGGGGCCAGCGCTGCAGCTCAACAGGCTAATCCTCCACCTGCGGCGCCGGCACACTGGGTTCTAGTCCCGGTTGGGGCACCGGATCCTGTCCCAGTTGCCCCTCTTCCAGGTCAGCTTTCTGCTATGGCCCGGGAGTGCAGTGGAGGATGGCCCAAGTACTTGGGCCCTGCACCCCATGGGAGACCAGGAGAAGCACCTGGCTCCTGGCTTCGGATCAGTGTGGCGCGCCGGCCGCAGAGTGCCGGCCGCGGCGGCCATTGGAGGGTGAACCAACGGCAAAGGAAAACCTTTCTCTCTGTCTCTTTCTCTCACTGTCCACTCTGCCTGTCAAAAAAAAAAAAAAAATATATATATATATATATATATATATATGGTTATATATGTTAAGTTCTTTTGAGACCCTGTGGGTCTTCAAAGTATATATACCTAAGATTTTCTTTTTAGCACAATGGCAAGTGAACACGTGTATTAATATACCAAATTCAATAATTGGTTGTGGACTAATCCTAGAGGGACATTAATTCTCTACCATTTCTGCTGCCTAGACTGTAGCAGAACAGGCAAAACCTCCAGGAAAGAGTCATAGGAGTGGGTAGCATACTATGTGGCCGCAAAGCTACAAAATTCTAAGTACTGAGAAGATATAGGTGGGCAAAAGGGAAGACATATTGAGGTGTATCTCTTAATCTTCTCACATTAAATGCCCAGCTAACTTTTCACACTTTTACAAGCCACTAAGATGCAAAATTTTCTACTTTTCTCAGACATGATAGATATTTTTGTAGTTCCTTCTGGCTTCATTCTTTGCCCCAGAAAACTCATGGGCTTTATGACCTTGCTAAAATGTTACCATATTCATGGTGTTAGTTCCTTTCCAAGATTCTAAATTATTACAATGTACTGCAAAATGCTATAAATTTAAGTAAAATGTCAATCATTTGACCAATCACCCAAATGTTTCCAAGTAGACCCATTTCATCAGAGTATGAAGCTTGATTTCTGATTGTCTCCTATGCCATTCTACAGTAGGGGTCATGACGCGTCACAGTAAAAAGTATCAGAAGTAATAAGGGTGTCTGGTGTACTGTAATCACTGTATGAGTGCAATACTTGCTATTGTTAGTTTAATTCATGTAAGAATCACTCAGAAACCTTTTAAAAAATGCAGATCCCCAGCCCACAAACCTTAAAACTCTGGTTCGGCAGCTGGGCTCCAGGAACCAGTCTGGAAGCGATCACACCAAATGACTCGCCGTTTGACAGTTCGTGGTGGGATGTGAGACCTCCAGGGATAACAGGGATGCTCTCAATTTATACTTGCTCTGTGGTGTAATTACTAGCAGTGACTCCTTTCACATCCAAATGTGTCCCTTGCTTGAACCAAAAATTCAATGGCCACTTTAATTATGGACCATACCCTGTGGTTACTGTTTTGAAAAGAGTGGTTGAATGTATATGTCACCAGGTTTTCAGGAAACTTACATTTTTACACTTAATATTAAATCACATAACAGAAAAAACTCAGAGGCAGAAGAAGACACAATGATGGTTATCATGGTGGTTTCCCTGTCCACTAACCTGTTTCCTGCTGAACCAATCCTCAGTACACAAAGTGAAAATTAACAGGGATCCTAAAGGGAAAGAAACTTTGCTATTTCTTAGTATCTCCTTTGAGCAGGAACAAGAATGACTCTGCTGAGTAAAATAATATTGCTAAATGTCATTTTAGAAAATAGACTGTAAATCAAGATTCAGCTCACTAATGAATGTGTAGAATTTTCAAACATGCCATTTTCAGTGCAGTGTTGACACGTCTCCTCAGATAAAAGATAATGACTCCTGCTTGGCTTTTCAGTGAGTTACATTTCTATAGTTATGTGGTCATTGGAAGTGACACTGCAGATCTGCTGTGTTTGTTCTGAGTTGCTGTGTTGTGGTTATAGTGCAAAACTGAGAAAGACTAAAGCACATCAAATGTATGTGTCAAGTTACTTTCCCACTTCTTTTGCCTCAGGCTGATTAACACGAATTAAATTTCTCTCTAATAAATGCAAGATGTTAGAAAGCAGTATGGAAATGACACATACGGATTCTGCTGATTATGATTTTTAAAAATTCCAGCTCCTTGAATGATTCACTAATGCACAAAATTTCTTTTACTCCACACTTTCTGAGAGCTTAAAAAGAGGAGATAACGGAATATTACAGGCAGTGATTTTTTTTTTTACTAGCTTTAGCACTGGGACTGTTTATTTTGATAGGTTAAATATGCAAATAAAGCAGATCTATTTAGTAGGGGTATAACTTCAAGAAAAAAATTTCAGCAAGCTGTTTTTAATAAGAATGGAAAATAAACAAGCATTTGTTTGAAATCAGCACTAGTCACTTACTAAAAATGCATAGATTCATACTGTTATGTTCAAATACAAACAGGAACCAGTTTACTACAGCTTTCTTTACCATTTTTTATAAGTTACGTGTTTAAGCATCTACTACCATTCTACCAGATGAAATATCTTAGATATATACATAATTTTCAAAAGGTAGTATCTAGAGAAAAACATAGCTTTCTTTAATCCAAATAAAAGATGAATAAGAAAAAAAGTTATTGTTTAGTAGCATATGATTTATGGGGAGGGGATGTTGTTACTTTCCTTATTCTACAGATTTTTGATTAGTTTAAAAATAAAGGAAAGACGGGGGGTTTCTGACGTAGCAGTTAAGGCCCCGGTTAAGACACCTGTTGGCTAAGCTGCCCCTGTCCCCTGTGGGAGTGTCTCAGTTTGATGCTCACCTCTGACTCTTGATTCCAGCTTCCTGATGACGTAGACTCTGACAGGCAGCAGTTACAGGTGAAGTGCTGGGGTTCCTGTCGCTCATGTGGGAAACCTGGGTTGAGTTCCCAGTTCCCAGCTTAGCACGGTCAGCCCAGCACTAGCTATTGCAGGTCTATGATGTGTCAAAGAGCAGATAGGGGTATTCTCTTTCTCTCTCTCCCTTCCTACTTCTCTCTCATAAAGATATAAATTTTTAAAAAGGATAAATATGCAGATAAACACAAAAGTAGTTCCTGAAAAAAAAATGCTTAGAAGAGATGCATATATGGGATCAGAATCAGAGTAAGACAGGAGGGTACATAAGTTTTAAATTTTCATAGAAATGAAAAGGAGTGAGGACAAAGAGCAATAAAGAAGACCAAAGTCAAAACCAAAAACATCTCACAGCATGAATAATTTTACATCCACTAGAGAGCTGATCGGGAACTGAGGAAAGGATAGCGAGGAACACTAAGCCTATTCATTAGTGCCTTATCTATCACAGTTTAAAAACAAATAAATGGTAGGGAAAATAGTGCTCACAGAAATATTACAATATTCCATTTTGGACTATTTGGGGTCAGATTTCTAGTCTCAATTTTTTTATTTATTCCTTGGATATTGTTAGATTTGAAATTTAAATAATATATTAGTGATGTCAAGATTAGTTTACTTATGAAGGTAGGGGAGGGCACTTGTGGGCTCAGAGAAGAGCTGGCTATGTATCTAATCATTTGCATGATTATAATATTTTATTAAGTTTAATAATGCAGCTCAAGGCAACCAAAATAATATACCAGATTATTAAAATTGATAATAAACAATTAAGAACAAAACTCCTCATATATTTTTCAAAGAGCCTGCATGTTAAAATATTAAAGGCAGAAACCCTGTCTTAGATTTATTTTTAAACACAAGAAAAATATGTAACCTTCACAATTTGGCTTTTAATATTTATAAATTAACGATAATTTTTAAACAAAATATTTTAATTTTGGTCTAGGAAATGGTAAAATAAAAACTGTACAATTCTAAGGGTAACATTTACATTATGAGAATCAACAGTGGTAATAACTTAAAACAGTGACATGATATTAAGAAATAGTTAAAAATGAAGGCTCTAAGGTCACAGAGACCTTAGTTTTATTTAATATCAGCTCTTCCACTTATTAGCGATTTGATCTTCAGTAAATTATTTAACATCTCTATGCTTGAGTTTACTCATGTGTAAAATAGGGATATTAATATCAAATGAGGCTGTAAAGATTCTATAAAGAAATGACATAACAAAAGTACTTAATGCCAAAAAATTGTGGAAAAAAAAACTCAGTAAATCATAATCAATAGTGAATCACTGTGCTCCCTCATTTAACTGCAGAAGAAAACAAAATCCTTTAAACTACTGCAGATTTAATGAAATGTAGACACAAAATCCTCTTTCTTGTCTTTTAAAATCAGTAGGGGTTATGAGCAAACAAGCTACTGACCTATTCTGTAGATAGTATGCTTCCCACTGGTTGTATACTTAATAAAGATAATTATCCACATATTAAAGAAACCCTTTGTGTCAGATTCCTAATCTTTCCTTCTTCTCACTTTTACATGCCCCTCCAGAGAGACTTCTCAGTAGGAAATATCAATTATGCATTTTCCCTATCTTACCTACATTTTCTATTTATAATGGCTCAGGAGTAAGGCAGACAATTAGCTCTGCTTTTGACTATTAAGCTATTCCAATGAGCAAAATATACAGAAAAGAAATAAATATCTAATAAGTCATATGGCTTCATTAGTTGACATTTTGATAATTTTCCCTCTCCTTTTTTAATTCTATGGGGATCAGAAAGAGCTAATCGTTATGAGTCTTAGCTAACTGACAAAATGAAAACTATCTTTTAGACTGATTGATGGGGAAATAAATCCATGGTGATCAGTACAATCTAATTTACTTATTTCCTATTTCAAAAAGGAAGCTACTGAAAGAATAAAAACTATAAAAAATGTATGCATTTAAAGGAGTAGACAATGGCAGTATATAATTTAAAAGTAAATAAAATTATATTATATGTAGATTAATAAAGAAAATCTGGCCGGCACCATAGCTCAATAGGCTAATCCTCTGCCTTGCAGCGCTGGCACACCAGGTTCTAGTCCCGGTTGGGGCGCCGGATTCTGTCCCAGTTGTCCCTCTTCCAGGCCAGCTCTCTGCTGTGGCCCGGGAGTGCAGTGGAGGATGGCCCAAGTCCTTGGGCCCTGCACCCTATGGGAGACCAGTATAAGCACCTGGCTCCTGCCATCGGATCAGCATGATGCGCTGGCCGGGTGGCCATTGGAGGGTGAACCAACGGCAAAAAGGAAGACCTTTCTCTCTGTCTGTCTCTCTCACTGTCCACTCTGCCTGTCAAAAAAATGAAAAAAAAAAATCTGGGAAACTATTTTAATAAATTGTGGTTTTCTTTATTAATATTAATATACTATCTCTAATTTCATAATTACAACAGAAGTTATATAAATGTAAGTAACTTGGAAATGGCATATTGATATGAGCTGCTGATAAAGGGTTAACTCAAAGAGATAATGTTACTTGAACAAGTGCGTTACAATATTTTTCAACTTCGGTTTTGTTCTGATGATTTTAGGAAATGACTCCATCAAAAATATACTAACTTCCACTCCATTCTCATCGAACATTTTCTACAAAGAGTAGAACACTATTTTAGATAATAACTTAGATAAAGGCATTATTTAAATGTTTATTCAGAGGCTAAGAGTTTAATAACAGAAACTTAACTCTCCTCTTTTAGCAACACTCTTAAAGGAAAGATCTTCCTAAAATTCAACCCTAAATCAATCTTTTGTTTCAAGCAATCAATTGTTCCCTAACTGCAATGGAATGAAGCCCACACTTGGTGGCATAATTTAACTCTACTTGTGATGGCTCTTATTTGATTCTCTGCCTCCACTCAGCTCCCAGAACTTAATACACATTGTCAAGTAGCCTATAGCTGGTTGCACATCCCATGATCCTTTCGAAAAACGCCATGACTTTGCATCTGTTAGTCCTTCTCTCTAAGATGTCTCCTTCTCCACTCACTCCCAACTGGTCCTACCTATCTGCAAAACTGTCATCCTGTAGCAGCTACAGCTCAGGTGTGAACAGCAGTTGGATCACCAGTTGTTATCTTCTGTAACATCAGAAAATACATACACTTCACTCGTTGCCTGTATTACACTGTTTTATTTCTATTTCTACATTTATTATTATTCTCTACTAAAATATATAATCTCTGAGATTAGAGAGTGACATTATATTTTCCTCCCACTAGAACAGGAGCTAAATGAAGCCAAAAAATATCATTTTGATCACAGCTTATCTTCAGGATCTTATATCCCTGGCTTATGGTTTGCACTCAGAAAATACAATACTTCAGAGTACCTGAGCCAAACAGCCATAAAATAAAAAGTTCACAAATTGAACTCATCCTAAAAATAGATTTTATGTTTAGGTTTTTTATTTCATATGTATGAAAAGAGACCAGAATTTCTTAGTGATCATATATACGTATCCAACCTGGGGCATACACAGCTAAAACTTTCATGAACATATCCCCAGTTCCTCATTTACTACAGAGTGAAAATTTTATCAATTTTACATCAACAATTGATTAAAATGCCAAGTATTTAGTTCAGCTACAAGTCAGCAAGCTAATAATATGGGAATTCCTCTACCAACCTCATCACTATCTTGAGACATAAATTGAAAAAGCAAGTTAGCTACTGACCCCAACAATTCCTTTTCAACGCCTTCCCTTGAACTGTGAGAACCTCCTCAATCACAACTTGATTTTAAAAAGTAAAAGCTGCTAAATCCTAGTTCAACAACTTGCCTTGTTAGAACAAAATACCATACTATGAAAAGCAATTTTGGCTGGTGCTGTGCCTCACTTGGTTAATCCTCCACCTGTGGCGCCAACATCCCATACGGTGCTGGTTCTAGTCCCAGTTGCTCCTCTTTCAGCCCAGCTATCTGCTGTGGCCCTGGAGGGCAGCGGAGGATGGTCTAAGTCCTTGAGCCCCTGCACCTGCATGGGAGACCAGAAAGAAGCACCTGGCTCCTGGCTTTGGATTGGCACAGTGCTGGCCGTGTGGCAGCCATTTGGGGGGTAAACCAACGGAAGGAAGACCTTTCTCTCTGTCTCTGTTTCTCACTGTCTATAACTCTACCTGTCAAAAAAAAAAAAGCAATTTGCAGATTCAATGTGATCTCAATCAAAATACCAATGACATTTTTCACAGATCTAGGAAAAAATGATGCTAAAATTCATATGGAAACACAAGAGACCCCAAATAGTTAAAATAATCTTATACAGCCAAAACAAAGCTGGAAGCATCATAATACATGATTTCAAGACATACTAAAGGGCAGTTACAATCAGAACAGTCTGATACTGGCACAAAAACAAACTTGAAGGCCAATGGAACAGAATAGAAACTCCAGCAACCAATCTCTGCATCTACAACCAAATTATCTTTGACAAAGAAGCTAAAAATCATTCACTGTAGCAAGGAAACAGCGATGTGGAGATTGTATTCAATGTGAAGAAGTGTGAAACTAGACCCATTCCTAACACCTTTCAGAAAAATCCACTCAAAATGGATCAAAGACCTAAATATATAACACCATAAATTACCAGATAACATTGGGGAAACCCTGCAAGCCATCGCCACAGGCAAAAACTTCTTGGAAAAGACCTCAGAAATACAAGCAACCAAAGCCAAAAGTGACAAATAGGATTACACCAAGAAAGAAGCTTCTGCACTGCAAAAGAAACTCTCAGTGAAGTGAAGAAACAACTGATAGAATTTGGAGAAAATGTTTGCAAATTATGCAACTGATAACGGGTTAACATCCAGAATCTACAAAGGGCTCAAGAAATTCAACAATTACTTCACAAACAATCCAGTTAAAAAATGGGCAAAGAATCTGAACAGGCATTTTTCATAAGCAGAAATTCAAATGGCCAATAGACACTTGAGAAAATGTTCAGGATCACTAGCCACCAGGGAAATGCAAATCAAAAACACAGAGATTTTACCTCATTCCAGTTAAAATGGCTCTCATACAGAAATCAACAAATGATAAGTGCTGGCAAGAATGTGGGGGAAAAGTAGCCTAGTCTGCTGCTGGTCCAGCAAATGGGGAAGACAGTATGTAGATACTTCAGAAATTTGAATGCAGATCTACCATATGATCCAGCCACCCAACTCCTGGGAATTTATCCAAACCAAAAGAAATCAGCATCTGAAAGAATTATCTGTACCCCCATGTTCATTGCAGCAAAATTCGTAATAGCAAAGAAATGGAATCAACCCAGATATCCTTCAACTATTGACTGGATAAAAAAATTGTGGTATATATATCACTATGGAGAACTACTCAGCTGTAAAAAAAAATGAAATTCTGTCTTTAGCAACAAAATGATGCAACTGGAAACCATTAAACTAAGTGAAATAAGCCAGTCCCAAAAATACAAATATATGTTTTCTCTGATCCTAGGTACCTGAAATACAATGTACTGGAATGAAATAGACATTTTCTGATTCAATTATTGTTTACAGCCCTTGTCTCTTCTGTTGAGGAACAGTGTTTTTTTTCTTTCCTTTTTCTTCATAATATTTGTTGAAATCTTTTACTTAGTGTAGAATTAACTACATGATCATTAAGTAAACTGAAAACGGATATTGTAAAAATTAAGAGTGGGAATGTGAGAGGGAGGAGGAGGAAAAAGTGAAATGTGGATGGGAAGGGAGCGTAGGGGAGGAAATGTCACTAAGTCCCTAAATCGGTATATATGAAATACACGAAACTTGGATAACTTACACAATTTTTTTTAAAAGATTAAAAAAAAATTGGGACTAGAACCAGAGCTGATATGGAATGCCAGTACTCTGAGCAGCTGCACCAAAAAGCTGGAATTCTGTTTCAGATTCTTAAAGGAAGGACACACAGTAGTGCACAGAAGAAGGGAGCTATGTGCCAGACCTGAGGGTAATAATGAACAGATTCCAGACTGAGTTCATATTCAATAGGTATAACTCATTTATGTCTTCTAACAAATCCTAGTGTTAGCTTGACTGGTGAATAGAAGCAATTAATACATTGCACAATAATCTTGGTAAATAAAAAAAAAAAGAGCAACATGAAGGCTGTGATATTTTCTGATGAGAAAGTTGAGAGTACACTTTTTAATCTTGCTTTAATTAGGAAGCATATACAAGCAATCCTTAAATATATGCCATGATACCAGACCCTCCGGCACCATAAAGAAATATAAATCACAGACAAACAATTTTTTTCTGTTTATGATTATATGGTATATGGTATACATGCTTAGATCTCTTTAAAAATACTAATAACTACCCCTATAAAACTTTATAATTTTCTGAAACACTGGGGATATGAGTCGGAGTTGTGGTATAGTGGTTAAAGTTGCCACCTGTGATGTTGGCATCTCATATGAGTGCCTGTTCAAGTTCTGGCTGCTCCAGTTCCAAACCAGCTCCCTGCTAACATGTCTGGGAAAGCAATGCAAGATGGCCCAAGTGCTTGGCCCCCTGCAATCACACGGGAGATCCAGATGAAGTTCCTGGCTCCTGGCTTCAGATTGGCCCATCTCTGGTGGTTGTGGCCATTTGGGGAATGAATTAGCAGATGGAAGCTCGCTCGCTGTCTTTCTGTGTGTGTGTGTGCGTGTGTGTATCTGTGTCTCCCTCTTTCTATAACTCTGACTTTCAAATAAATAAAATAAATCTTAAAAAAAAGTCTGGGGATAAAAGTAAATATGAAAATTAAATATCAAAGATACTAGATGTACAGTTAGATTTTATCAACATGGTATACATGGTCCAGAACAATTTGGAGTCTGTTTCCAAGCAGAGGAACTTGGAGCTACAGTAGAGAAAGTTATTCAGCTACTATGTTTTTCTTTTTCATTTTTGATAACAACAACAATTTTAATAACAAAAGTGACAGAGCAAGTGCCCATCTGCTGGTTTACTCCCCAAACGCACATAATGGCTAGGGCTGGGACCAAAGCCTCTGAATCTAAGAACTCAGTACAGGTCTCTAATATGAGTGGCAGGGACCCAAGAAATGAAGACTTAATCAATGCCTCATAGAGTCTGTACTACCAGCAAGCCGGAGTCAGGATCTAGAGATGAGTATCAAACCTAGGGACTCCAATAGGGAAGATGGGCATCTTAACTGCAGCATTCTTAAATTTATTAATTAATTTCCATTTTACCTGGAAAGCAGAGAAACATAGATATTGCATAAGCTAGTTCAATCCTTAAACCGCAATAGCAAGGGGTTGGCCAGTCTGAAGCCAGGAGCCCATAACTCAATGCGGGTCTCCCTCATGGGAGGCAGGGACACAAGTACCTAAGTCATCTTCTGCTATTTTCCAGGATGTGCGTTAGGACCAAGCTGGATTGGAAGTGGAGTGGTCAGGACTTCAACAAGAGAATTCCAATATGTGATGCAGGCATCCCAGTGGCACTCAACCTCTGTGCCACATGCACACCTCTTCAGCAGAGTCTAAACCTCCAGGCTTAATGCCCATCCTTCCTAACATCAGCTTTAAATCGCCAATCATCTTTGGAGTGTCTCATTTGTTTTCTGTTTGGTTTTGGTTTTATTCAATAAAAGGATATATTTCACTTAGAAGAAAACCAACAAAATGCAGAGGTGGAGGTTAGCATCCAGCCTGGACTTTTCCTTGTCTCTGAGTTTTCAGGTCCTAACAACAACATGGAAATCCGCTACATTAGAGCAGGAATGTGTCTGCGGGATCACAGACACGAGGCAAGTCAGCATCAGAAAGCCAGCAAATGGCTAAGAATTAGCCAGAAAAGGTAACTGTGGTATCTCAAGAAAACCAAAATTGTTATTTTTAATAACTTTTCTAAATGTAATATAACATTTCCCAAATTACACAAACAGTACTTATTTCCTGCAATAATCAAGATGTAACTGGGACAGTCATTGTGATGCTGTGGGTTAAGCTACCACTTGGGATACCTGCCTCCCATATAGAAGTGCCTGGACAAGAGTCCCACCTCTGCTTCTAATACAGTTTCCTGCTAATGTACACCGTGGGAAATTGAAGATGATGGCTTATGTACTTGGCTCACTGTTACCCAAGTGGGAGACCCAAATGGAGCTCCTGGTTTCTGGTTTTGGCCTGGCCTAGCCCTGGCTGTTAAAATATCACTTGTTCGTTCTCTCTCTCTCTCTGCCTCCCTCCCTCCCTCCCTCAAAAATAATAACAATGTAACTAATTATACTGTTAAATAACATGCAGGTTTTCTGTCTGTATGTGAGTTAAAAGAGACACACTGGGTTTTCCAACTCAGAAATCAGGGGACAAAAGCAAAGCAGAATTTAAAACCACACTTTTCCAAGCAACACGGTAAATTTCATAGAGCTGAAGTAATCATTTGATATTCTAATCTATATAAGAATACTAGCCAAAACAAGAAAATTTAGATGGGCATCAGTGAATGGGATAAAACATTTCCCAAAACACTGATTCCTAGGGTACCATGAATAATTTTTAGGATCTCAGGTATTCTGGAAAAACTTTGCCATTATAGTTCTTTGTTTTTAATTATTTTACAGGAAAGTATTGAAATCTCTTCATATGTATACATATACATATACATATTTAAAATGCTCACTATATCCCATATGTCATTTTCATAATGGTGATAAAATAATTATGGGATAACTTTTATATACTACATAGAGGTTTCCTATACTTCTATGTTGGAGAATTTTCTATATTTCCCTCTATAAATATAACATAAAATTCATTATCCTAGGCTATTACATTTACTTTTATTAAACATTTATTTATTTATTTCGAAGTCAGAGTCCCAGAGAGAGAGGAAGGGAGGAAGGGAGGGAGGAAGGGAGGGAGGGACTGGGTAAGGGGAGAGAGAGAAAGAAACAGATTTTGATCTTCCATCCACTAGTTCACCGGCTAGATGGCCTCCACAGCTAGGGCTGAGCCAGACAGAAGCCAGGAGCCAGGAGTTTCATCTGGGTCTCCCACATGGGTGGCAGTGGCCCAAACATTCAGCCATCCTTTGCTGCTTTTTTCAGGCCATTAGCACGGAGCTAGATAGGAAACGGAGCAGCTGGGACTTGAACTAGGACCTGAATGGGATGCCAGTGTCCCAGGCTGCAGGTTTGCTCACTGTACCACAACGCCTGCCCCTACTGTAATCCATTTCATTTAAATTACTGGTTTGGTTAGAATTATTGACCCGTCATGAGAGATAGAGAAAAGTTAGACATACATCTTACTGAACAAATGATTACATGATGAATTACTGGATTAAGTATTCAAAATCTGATAATTCTTCATTATAAAATTTGTTCTCAGTTTTTTATATTTTGTGTGTGTGTGTGCAAATTGTTGAAATTTTTTCTTAGTATAGACTTGATCTTCTATGTATAAAGTTAACTGAAAATGCCTTTCTCTCTGTCTCTCACTGTTTGTAACTCTGTCAAAATAAATAAATAAAAATCTTTCATAAAAAAAAGAGGGGGGGGGCGGCGCCATGGCTCATTTGGCTAATCCTCCGCCTGCGGCGCCAGCATCCCATATGGGCACTGGGTTCTAGTCCCGGTTGCTCCTCTTCCAGTCCAGCTCTCTGCTGTGGCCCAGGAGGGCAGTGGAGGTTGGCCCAGGTGCTTGGGCCCCTGCACCTGTGTGGCAGACCAGGAGGAGGCACCTGGCTCTTGGCTTCGGATTGGCCAAAGCGGCCATTTGGGGAGTGAACCAACGGAAGGAAGATCTTTCTCTCTGTCTCTCTCTCACTGTTTGTAACTCTACCTGTCAAAATAAATAAATAGAATCTTAATGGAGAATGGGACTGGGAATGGGAGATGGAGGAGGAAGTGGGGTGGGAGGGCAGATACGGTGGGAAGAATCATATATTCTTAAAGTTGTACATATGAAATTTGTACTCATTAAAGAAAAGGTTTCTAAAAATACATACATATATATGTATATGTATATATATTCATATATATAAATCTGAAATCCTATCATTAATCTGAAATAGCCCTGCATTTTCATATTTGCAAGGCTTTTTCTTGGAACTATAGTATCCAACAGCATCTTACCTTTATCAAGTCCCCATGATTTTCAACAAAGCATATCAAATACATATTAGAATGAGGATTCAAAAATGTTTTCTGAAATACTTATACCTCAGATTTTTCTTCTATTTAATTACATATGCTCTAATTTTCAAAATAATTATGAGTGGATCATTAATGTTTTTTTTTCTTTCTCCATAATAAAAAGAAAAGAGACTTTTCTAGTCATTGTGTTGCTTAGGCACCTTCCAATTTCACTGTATCAAGAAACTGTGATGTTGAACTTACAGAAAAAGCAAAGTTTGTTTTACTTATGGCTGATGTTACTCAGTTAGGTGTTGGCTTGAAATTTAAAAAATGAGAGTCATAGAAAAATAATTTTATTTCTTAGTTATTAAGCAAATACACTTTCTTGAGCTTTTTTCTGGTTCCATCGGACATGAACATTTTCTCTATGGAATGATGAAAACAGAAAATTAAAAGTAAATACAATATAAAATACAAGTATAAATGAGTCTGTGTGTATATTATTAACCATTATGATACAGATTTTGTTTAGAGAAAAAAGCCTACAGTTTCTTTTAAACTGGTAGGCTTTGAATTGTAGTGAATTTAAATGATTAATATCCTTCCTACCCTGATTCTATCTCTAAACAAAATAAAAATTCAATTATTTGCTCACCTGTTTTATGAATATGTATTAAATTCTCACTGTGTTCCAAATGCTATGCTATTTTTTAGAGGGTATATAAAATGAACAAAATAATTTCTGCTTTCATGATCCTCAAGCAAAGGAAATAGAAGGGAATCAATGGTAAATCCAAACATCTAGTAAAGAAAATTCATGAGCGTTCAGTATTTATTTGTAAATAAACAAGCAATTTGTGTACACACACAAAGTGTATGTATGTGTGTATACATATATATGCATATGTGTATATACATATATGTGTATTTCTGTGTGATTTATATGGACTGTATATTACTGAAGAGTACTGACTGTATATCATATACTCACTACCTTTGAATTTTAAAATTTTTGAGGAGTTAGAAAGAACACTAGTTTCCTCATTGTATTATTGAACTGACCTCTGACAACTGGAATACTCCAAAATTATGTGGAAGGTCTTAAAGAGAGGATGTTTTCAAGACAACATTTTGCTTCTTTAATACACAGTTGTTCTTTCATTACAGATTGAGGGCCACTATAACCAATATTTGAAAAGAAAGTCACAACATAATTCATGAATTTGTTTTAAAGTTTTAAGAACTTCTTGTTAAATAGGGCTGAGCATTGTTCAGTAACTCTCACGCTGAATGGCAATAATCAAAGACAACTTTACATGACAATTACCATGTACCAGCTTCAATGGTAACAGCTTCATATGCATTTTTAATTTCCTAACAATGTTGCAACATAGAAAATACCACCTCTCCTAACTGGTGAAATGTTTCAGAATGGTTAATAGATTCAGCATATGGGACTGTCTTCACTCTAAAGCTCCTTGTACAATAGAGATGTCAAATACCCACAAAAAAAAAAAAAATCCACCTCAACCCAACCATAGTTTTCTAATTGTATTTAGCAACATTCTAAACAAAAGAAATCCAAATATTTTCTACCCCTAATAGAATGATGTGAAGAGAAGTGTGTAAGTATGTAGTTTACAAAATTTGTGAACCATTTTTCCATGTTCACTTTTTCCCTAAGTTCCAAGAAAATAAAGATCATAAAAATAAAAAAGGAGATATCTTCAAAATGCCAGTTCTATAAATATTTTAACTCAAAAACTATAATATTAATTTTGTCACATTAGAACCACCTAGATCATAATGATTTAGCTTGAATTTACTTTAAAATGTACACTGCTTTGTTAATAGTTTATACTAAAGTTTAATTTTTGCTAATTGGAGTAATATGCCATGCTTTTGGTAAATTGAACCACTGTATTCCCTACCCCATTCTCCAACTGATTTAAAGAAATGCCTTGCATGTTTTTCTCAATTGTGTGGCTTATTTTACCCCATAAAAAGCTGATGTGAGCATTCAAGAGAACATTCATGAGAATTTAAAAATGCATCTCTTGGGTTGGGCCTTTGGCTTAGTACTTAAGATGTGCGTGTGTTGTACAGAACTGATTGGGTCAATTCTCAACTTCAGCTCCTGATTGAAGATTTTCACCAATGTGGATCCTTGGAAACAGCAGGCGATGGCTCCCTGTCACCCATGTGAGAGACCTGGAGTTAGTTCCCAGCTACTGGTTGCTGGCCTTGGCCATTGCAGACATTTGGGGAGTGAACCAGCAGTTAGTGCATCTGTCTGTCTTTCTCTCACTCTGTGAAGGTATCTGCCTCTCAAATAACTAAAGAGTAAATAAATAAAAATTCACCTCCCTATATAGCAATGTGTAATTATTAATACTGATATTTTACAGCCTGCTATCTCAACAGAATCAACTTCAGCACAGATTGTAGTTCCAGAAATGTAGCCCTTTTCATTTGAAAACAACTTAGAGCAGTAGGGTATCACTCTAATTCCTCCACAGACTCTTCTACATTTACATCCCCACCTAGCATAGTAACTCCTATGTGTGTTAATCATAGACACTTGGGAAGTTTATATGCACTGAGCAGTGTAACTAAATAAACTTCTTTGTGAACTTTTCATTTTGGCCTTCAGGGTGCTTTTGACCCCTTCTTTTCTCCCTGGGAGCAGCTTCATGGACCCTCCATTGCAACCAGATTGAGATCATCTTTCATTGCTCTCTTCAAATTTTGCAAATATTTTAAAAGAATGTATTTATTTGAAAGACAGAATGAGATAAAGAGAGGAGAGACAGAAAAAGAGTTCTTCCTTCTGCAGGGTCACTTCTCAAAGGGTCCTAAAGTCCTGGGGCTGATTCAAGCCCAAGCCAGGAACCAAGAACACTGCTCTATTCTCTCACCTGAGTGGCAAGGGCCCACATACTTGAGCCATCTTCTGCTGCCTTCCTAGGCACATTAGCAGGGAGCTGGATTGGAAGCAGAGTAACTGGAACATGAACCTGTACTCCGATATGGGATATCACAGCTGACTTAACCTGCTGCACCACAACTTGTCCCCAACGTTGGCACATTTAATTACCTTCTCCTCTACCTACATAGATTCTTTTTACCCTTCACCTATCCACTCATTAAATATGGCTGAACTACTCTGTTGTTTTCTGAATGCACAAACTTTTCACAAGGTCTTTCAACAAGCTCTTAAAGTGACTCTGGGAGAAGTATAGAACAGGGCCAGCAGAATCCTATACCACACCTCATGGCTCAAATCCCATGAGATATGTGACCTTGACCAGGTTACCTAACCTCTCTACTCCAGTAGGTATTCCCATCTGTAAAATGGGTGAATAACAAGAGAGTGGAAACTGAATGTATTAACATATATAAAGTATTTAGAACAGTATTACATATAGGTGTACTATCATTTTTATAAAAAAAAATGTTAAGTAGGTTATAAAATTGAGGCTGCCTGGCCAGCACCATGGTTCACTAGGCTAATCCTCCACCTGCGGTGCTGGCACCCCGGGTTCTATTCCCGGTTGGTGCACCAGATTCTGTCTTGGTTGCTCCTCTTCCAGTCCAGCTCTCTGCTGTGGCCCAGGAAGGCAGTGGAGGATGGCCCAAGTGCTTGGGCCCTGCACTCTTATGGGAGACCAGGAGGAAGCACCTGGCTCCTGGCTTCGGATCGGCACAGCGTGCCGGCCATAGTGCCCATTTGAGGGGTGAACCAACAGAATGAAGACCTTTCTGTCTCTCTCTCTCTCTCACTGTCTAACTCCGCCTGTCAAAAAAAAAAAAAAAAAATTGAGGCTGCCTATCATTAGTTGCCAGTGTTTTGTGCTCCTAGTTTTTTTTTTTTTTTAATAATCTCTTCAGAAGATGTTTTATAAGTAAACATATTAAACATATTTCTGGGCTATAAGTGAGGAAAAATTCAGGTTATATTTTGGTATTAAATAAAAGTTCAGCAACTATACCTCACTTAGAAAAAAACTGCTCAGGTATGTTAAAGCATAATTATCACCATTTCAGTTTGGAGAACTGTTCCATGTATTACTTAATTTTGAGCCTGTTTAATTTTAAAGTGTTTAGCTGGTTTAATGATGAGAAGAATACAAAGAGAGACAAAACTGAAAAAGAAATAGCAGCGACATGGATCATGCCACATAAAAAATGTAACAATGAGTGGCATCACATATTCAAATTACTGTGTTCTTTCATGGCATATGTGGCTGAAAAATAATAAATTATGAAAAAAGGGAACCAGAAAATAATAGTATCCATATAGAAAATCCTATTCTCTACAAAAGCTCAAAGACATCTCTCTAGTGTCAAAGGCATGTCCTTCAATATTTAACTTTTTCACTCTTTGTTCCCTATCTCAAGTTGAACAATACGTTAATTACCAGATGAAGCGTTATAATTACTCTAACAGCTCCACTCTTACTTATAATTACTGCATCAACACTTTCTTTTTCATATGCTTCAATCTATACCTATTACATTGTCATGATGAAGACACATTAACATTATAATACCGTATAATTAGCTGATGAGCAATTAAATTATTCCACTGCTCTTGTTCCTCTTTGCCAAGAGGTTGCTTCCAAGCTCTATTATCTCCTCTTTCTCTTCAGTTTGCTTTAGTGGTTCTTTTGCTCCCTAAAACAAAGAGCCTCCTAAGCTGTATTCAAAGCATTTTGATTTCAAATTCATAGTGAATAAGTGCTCAAGTTGGTAATGGCTGAAGAAATAAACTGGCATTTTAGGCAAGTTTAAATTTATTTTCATTTTTGTTCTGATAAGGAAGAATTACACATGTGTTAATGCAATAAGACACAGCAACATCATTCTCTCTAAATATGGATTCTTGTTGTTTTAAAAATTAAAATTTCCCATAATGTACATTAAAACTCTTTGGACTAAATTAGGTACTATCTGAAATATAGCCCTCATGAATTACTTGACACATCCTTGAAATTAAGTTTTTACAGACACTTTGAAGCCTTAGAGACTGGAAACATAAAACAGGATCACAAATGCTTTTATAGCCAACTGTGACATTATATTGCCCAATGAAAGCAATCAGGCGCTTCACTTTATTATTTCCCCTTTGTTTTTCCTTAGGGTACATATGGCTATCTGACTTGTCCAGCCGGAAAGTAATCTGAATACATTTTCCTTTAAATGCCCATGACCTGTCATTTTAGCCTGGGCTTCTGAGGTTACAAGAACTGGATCTCTCACCTTGTTGAAAGACTTACTTTAGTTCACATAAACTTGTAAAACCAATTAACTAACAATTTTAATGAGCCCCAAAACTTGGTGTCCAAGTGGTTTACAAATGTGATCATGTGCTGCCCTCTATATTGCAAATCAGTTCAGTTGCTGTTTAGTACATATTTTTATGAAAAATAAAACTTTCTTCAACAATTACTTTGAAGAAACATTATGAGCTATGAAAGAAAGGTAGAATTCATTTCATAAGCAAGGCCTCCGTCAGTAAAATGACTTCACTGTTTTAGCTCAGTTTCCATAGCTATGTAGCAAAGGAAAGTCCAGGGAACACAAGGATCTCATATGCAGAACGTTGCCTCGTCACTGAGAAGAGTCAGGTGAGCTCAGCCAATGTCAGAAAGCCATTCAGAACTATTACTACCAATACATTCGAAAGTAATGATAAACAGGTTGCCTCTGACTTGATATAGGAAAGTAAGTGCTTAAGAGACAATTACTTAAGCATTAATCCTTTGCTACTCAAAAATCCTTAAACATACACGATATTTGCAAACTAACAAAGATTCAAATCTCAAGCTTTCACAAAGGTATGTTATTTATTTTGCTTTAGGTAAAAAAAATTCTCCTTCAGATAAACTGCATTAGCATTGCTATTTGTTTTGAATTATGCTAGAAAAATGAAGTATATTTAATCACTAATGAATGAGAGCCTCTAGGTAGAACAAAGAGGTAGGCTACACATAATATCAGATGTAACTTGGTCTACTAAGTTCAAAATATCAAAATGCAATATAGGGATAGGGAGTTGGATTAATGGTTAAGACATGGCTTGAGACACCTGCATCTGCATTCCATTTCTAGCTCCTAACCAAATTACAGCTTTATGCTAATACATTCCATGGCAGGCAGCAGGTGATGGCTCAAGTACTTGAGTTCCTGCCACTCATGTAGGAGACCAGAGTTGAGTTCCTGATTCCCAGTTTAGGCCTCACCCAAACCCTGACCATTACAGAATGTCAGGAGTAAATGAACAGATGGGATATGTCTTTCTCTTGCTGCCTCTCAAATAATCACTTTATAAAAAATGTAATAAAGATTAACATGCCAGGATTTTAGATTAAATCTGGCTGGAATCATTAGAGACTCCTACTTGAAATTTAAATTATTAATCCATTGTAGATAAGAATCTTAGGGGCTAGCACTGTGGTACAGTAGGTGAAGCCACTGTCTGCAACCCCAGCATCCTATATGGGCATAGGTCCAAGTCCAAGTTATCCCACTTCCAATTCCTCTCTGTTAGTGCATCTTAGAAAGCAGCAGAAGATAGGCTAGGTACTTGGGCCCTGCCATCCACATGGGAGACCCAGATGGAATTCTAGGCTCCTGGCTTTGGCCTGGCCCAGCCCTGCCCGTTGCTGCCATTTGGGAGTGCACCAGCGGATTGAAACCTCTCTCTCCTCTCTCTCTCTCTCTCTTTGTAAAACTGCCTTTCAAATAACTAACAAAATAAGTGTTAGAAAAAGAATAGGAGCCAATGTTGTGTTATTGTAAAACATCTGACATTGGCACAATGGCATTTCACATGAGCATGAAGTCCTGGCTGCTCCTCTTTAGATTCAGTCCTTACCAATGTGCCTAGGAAAGCAGAAGATGCTGGCCCCAGTGCTTGGGCCCATGCACCCATATAGGAAATCTGGATGGAGTTCTAGGCCCTTGGATTGGGCGTGGGTCAGCTCTGGCCATTGTTCCCTTTTCAGGTAGTGAACCAGGAGATGGAAAATTTCTCTTTCTATCTCTCATTTTCTCTCTGTAACTGTATTTTAAATACATAAATAAATATTTAAATCAAATAATCCTACAGTACTTTCCATTATTTGCATATGGTTAAGGTACCTCTTATTTTTGCCTCCAATACAAGGCTCCTAGCATACATTTTAAAAGCAAAGAGAACAAGTAAATGAGATTCTGGAGGAAAAGCTTGGCCCTTACTACCTGTGTGACCTTGAACAAGTTATTTAATCTTCTTATGCCTATTAGAGGCCATAAAATGATAGAAGTGCCTATCATGTAAGGTTAACAGAAGGAGAAAATTTAATGTAAAGCACTTAACACAGTGGCTTGTATAATGTGATCACCTAATAAATATTAAATATTATCATTGTTCACTATTATTAGCTTAAAGGTTATTTTTCTTTCTGTCTTGGAAAACATGTTGTACAAAGTTCAAAATCACCAAGTGCCAGAATTTTTCAAAAAACACCTAGAAAAGATCTTAATTCTTGTAATCCAAGTGCCTTAAGTATACTTTTAAATGTATACTGTTGTGTATACAGTTTAAAAGTATACACTTGTGCCCCGACTCCCAGTAGCATGTTTTTCATGATACTAATTTATATAATAGATCCATGATTTGGATTACAGTCTTTTTTAAAAAATGGAATTTTACGGCCAGTCCAATTGAGCATGTTCCAAATTGTTCATCTCCTCCCTCTCTTTTTCCACTCTTAGATTTAACAGGGATCACTTTTCAGTTAAAATTTAAACACCTAAGAATAATTGTGTGTTAATTACTGAGTTCAACCACTAGTACTATAACAACAACAACAACAACAAATACTAAAAAGGATAAAGTATTACATTGTACATCTAAAGTCAGGACAGGAGCTGATCAGTTCATTGTTGCTTATAGTGTCCATTTCACTTAACAGGTTTCCCCTTTGGCGCTCAGTTGTCACCGATCAGGGAAAACAAATGATATTTTTCTCTTTGGGACTGGCTTAATTCACTCAGCATGATGTTTTCCAGATTGCTCCATCTTGTTGCAAATGACTGGGTTTCGTTGTTTCTTACTGCTGTATAGTATTCTATGGAGTACATGTCCCATAATTTCTTTATCCAGTCTACTGTTGATGGGCATTTGGGTTGGTTCCAGGTCTTAGCTATTGTGAATTGAGCTGCAATAAACATTAATGTGCAGATGGCTTTTTTATTTGCCAAATTAATTTCCTTTGGGTAAATTCCAAGGAGTGGGATGGCTGGGTTGTATGGTAGGGTTATGTTCAGGTTTCTGAGGAATCTCCAGACAGACTTCCATAGTGGCTTAACCAGTTTGCATTCCCACCAACAGTGGGTTAGTGTCCCTTTTTCCCCACATCCTCTCCAGCATCTGTTGTTGGTAGATTTCTGAATGTGAGCCATTCTCACCGGGGTGAGATGGAACCTCATTGTGGTTTTGATTTGCATTTCTCTGATTGCTAGTGATCTTGAACATTTTTTCATGTGTCTGTTGGCCATTTGGATTTCCTCTTTCGAAAAATGTCTATTGAGGTCCTTGGCCCATCTCTTAAGTGGGTTGTTTGTTTTGTTGTTGTGGATTTTCTTGATTTCTTTGTAGATTCTGGTTATCAATCCTTTATCTGTAGTATAGTTTGCGAGTTAGAAATGGTCGAGTTAGAAATGTGCCAGGGGATTCCAACACAATCCCATCAAGATGGTATGTACCAATGCCATCGCACTAGTCCAAGTGATCAATTTCAGTTCACAATTGATAGCTCTGATAGGTCTAAGAGTCAAAGAGATCACACAAACAAGACAAGTATCTGCTAATACTAACTGATAGAATCAAAAAGGGAGAGAAAGATCCAACATGGGAAGTGGGATACACAGCAGACTCATAGAATGGCAGATGTCCTAAACAACACTCTGGCCTCAGAATCAGCCCTCAAGACATTCGGATCTGGCTGAAGAGCCCATGAGAGTATAGCAGGTATGGAAAGCCAAGATATCATGGAAAAAAAAAGAAAAAAAGACCTAAATGAATGATCTCTGTGAGTGAGATCCCAGTGGAAAGAACGGGGCCATCAAAGAAGGAGGTACCCTTCTCCGAAGGGAGGAGAGAACTTCCACTTTGACTATGACCCTATCGGAATAAGATCAAAGTCAGCGAACCCTAAAGGCTTCCATAGCCCTGGCAACTCATGACTAGAGCCTAGGGAGATTACTGACGCCATGAACAGGAGTGTCAAATTGTTAAGTCAGCAACAGGAGTCACTGTGTACTTACACCCCATGTGGGATCTGTCCCTAATGTGTCGTCTAAAGCAAAGTGATGCTATAACTAGTACTGAAACAGTATTTTTACACTTTGTGTTTCTGTGTGGGCACAAACTGATGAGGTCTTTACTAATTATATATTGAAGTGATCTTCTGTATATAAAGAGAATTGGAAATGAAAAAAAAAAAAAAAACAACCTGGTGTTAAAATGGAAATGGCATAGAAAATTAATTAATTTGAAAAAAAAATTATGTAGGTTCTCTGTCTTTAATGTGCTGTACATTGCTATTTAATGCTATAATTAGTAATCCAATGGTAGTTTTTTTTCACTTTATGTTGCTATATGGGCAAAATGTTGAAATCTTTACCTAATATATACTAAACTGATCTTCTGTATACAAAGAGAATTGAAAATGAATCTTTACATGAATGGAAGGGGAAAGGGAGCGGGAAAGGGGAGGGTTGCGGGTGGGAGGGAAGTTATGGGAGGGGGGAAGCCATTGTAACCCATAAGCTGTACTTTGGAAATTTATATTCATTAAATAAAAGTTTAATAAAAAAATGAATTTTAATCACAAAAATTATAGCATGAAAACTACTTTTAAGTGTATAATCTCTTGCAGACCATTTGTACTCTTGCCATTATTGAGGATATAACCACAGGTTTTTTTATTCTATATGAGGAAACCAAGATCATATTTCAGTGTTAATATTTCTGCACCATTCAATTAAATTACTGTTCTTTTGCTAATCCACATAATCCTCTCCTCTTCTTTTAAACAGTACCAGAATTAATGTATTTCTTTCACAATTTTTTTCATTTGTTTATGCATTTATTTCCATCTACTTGAAAGACAAAGAGAGAATGGGGAGGCAGGGGATCATCTGTCCTGCTGTTCATTCCCGAAGTACTAAAAGAGCCAAGGCTGGGCCAAGTGAAGCTAGTTTCCTTCTGGGTCTCCATTCTGGGTGTCAAGGACCAAAGCAACTGATCCATCATCTCCTTCCTCCCAGGATGCATTAGCAGGAAGCTGGATCAGAAACACAGTGGCTGGAAGTCAAATCAACAATGTAATATAGAATGTGGGCATCCCCGCTCCACCACAATGCTTGCCTCTATAATGAGTTATTATATCCAATGATTTCTGAGATATTTCTCCCCTATCCAGGACTGCTGTTCTTCTATCTCAATGAATTTTAACATCTACTGGATTATCAAACACTCTTCAACATTCTTTTGAAGACTGTATAAATTCTCAAGCCCAAGTAATAAAACTTTGGATGAAAGTATTCAGTATCTCAAAAGAATATGATAATTATGGCTTGCTAAAGCTGTCTGGAGGATCTTTCTCCTACATTACATAAAATGGATACCCTCATGATTGACAAACTCCTATCTCTAAACACTAACAGTTACAGGAAAAGGAACCAGAGAACACAGTAACTGAAGCTGGGAAAATTTTTTTCCAATTTTTTTAAATCCTTTTTCTTCTCAGTTCCAACTGTTACATGTTGTTTTAGGGGAAAATAACAAACACTAACATGGCTTTGCAAAATAGTTAGGAAATTAGCATCATCAGTGCCTAACAGTAATGGAGTCAAAGATCTACAGAGCTTTTGACACTTTATTTCCAGTCATGTAATATTAGATACCATGATAGCCATCATAAGTTTACAATGCTTTATTCTCACGGCTATTTTTATTTTTTTAATATGCCATGTGACTCTCATAGCAAAATATTAGTTATCAGAGCCAGAATTGTGGCACAGCAGGTTAAGTTGCCACCTGTGATGTTAGCATCCTATATCATTGCTCTACTTCCAATCCAGCCCCTTGCTAAAGCACCTGGGAAAACAGCAGAAAATGGCTCCACAGGGCAAATCCAGATGGAGTTCTTGGCTCCTAGCTTAGACCTGGCTGACACCTGGCTATTTTGCCTATTTGGGGAGTGAACCAGCATATAGAAATCGCTTTCTCTCTCTGTATCACCCCCTCTCTCTCACTCTGCCTTTCAAATAGATAAAATATTTTTAATGTATCAGTAATTTTGCCTTCTCAACTTGGCCTCTGGGACTTGGATTCCCACTTGACCATTAAAATAATTAATAAAAATGAAACTAATATTTCATTTTGGAACTATATAGTAGGAAGACTCTCAGTGAGTTTCTAAATCCCATTCCCCCTAAAAGTGAACTTTCAGACAATCCAAACTATCACTGAAATTTTGGACGCATGCAGAGTTATGTAAAAGTGGGTAATATATGGAAATGATACCAGTACCGATATGAAATGTCAGTAAGACCCAAGACTTACAGATGAACATTAAAAGGCTTCCTTTCCCCTATTTTTTACACCTGGATTTCTTCTGCATCTAAGAATAGCTATTACAATCAAAGAAGTCTACTGAAATAACCAAGAGTGACAATCAGCTGGTAACTTCAAAAGAGAATACCACATTCCCTGATGCTTCATTTTCAAATGACCAGCAATGTATCTCTGGTTGAGATTAACCTTTGTAGCTACATCACTAACCATGAGAACAAAGACATTGAACTCGTCTACACTATACCACCAGTATAGCTGTGGAAAAAATTATTTTAGGCTTGGTGGTATGAGTGAATCTCTGATTCCAGCTATCACAACTTCCATATACAGTTTGTGTCTGAAAACAAGAATGTGGATAAGTGAATATAGATGGAAAATCTAATTAATAGTATTATTTTCTATCTATGTGAATGGAGGAAACAACTCCAAGAGGGTGGTTTTGAAATAGAATTATGGAAAATCTAAATATGGACAGACCTACTTTTTTAAGAAACATGAAGAAAAAGCAAAAGGAAATAGAGTCCCAGCACTCTGATGCTGCAAGAAACCTGAAGGAACAGAGTAACCTCCTAGGTTTACAGATGAGGAACTTAATCCCAGAGAGATGAAGGTCATGAACCACGTTTGTACATAGTAAAGAGTAGCACAGCTGGGGTTTAGTCTTCTGACCCTAAATCCTCTGCAGCAACGAAACTGTGAGGGAGTATTTTGCTGCTAGTAATTTCAATGTGCATAGAAGAGATCATTAAAAGTGTAGGATGAACTAGAAATGACAATACTCCTACATAAATTCATATTTATGCATTTACTATTAACTGGCAAGATGACTGATTTAGTCATCAATTATTTACCTTCATATTCACAATTAATACAGAGTGCAAACATACAGAATAATCTTGTATTATGGGCCACTTATTATTACATTTTTCCACTAAACTAATTATTTGCCATTGGAAACGAAAGCATAATCTTAAATCCAGGGGACTAGGGAGCCATGGCAACAATCCATTGGGTCTATGGAGAAATTTCTCCAAAGTAGTATTTTACTGAGTCATGTAGCATTTTTCTACTGCTTGTTCTCATGGGAAATATATTTTCCCCTAGAAGTTTCAGGTAAGTGAATGTTCTGAATGTTATACAGAGATTGCAAAGTTATATAACATTGAATATCTCTGCATATTCTAAAGAGTTCATATGTATATAATTTGGACATATATACCAACTATATACTATTTCTCTTTACCAGTTTGGAAGCTCATGCCACCCATCTGGGATATTTGGATTGTGTGCCCAGCTCCCAGTTTGGCCTGGCCCAGTCCCTGAGGCTGTTGCAAGCAAGCGGACAGTGAACCAGTGTCTGTCTATCTCCCCACAGCTGTCTCTGTCTCTGTCTCTCTCCTTTCATATAATAATTCAAACAAAAATATGTTTTGTTTTTTGTTCTGAATAAAAGCACTTTTCCATGGTTTTAAGCAAAGAAAAATGTTGCATTGAACCTAAATGCATATTTTACATTGTTGTCCTAAAAGATGAGTACAAATATCTTTTTAATGACTTACATCCTACATCCTTAACACTAAACAAAATCTATACACTTTCCAAATTATCCAGCAATTTTTACTGCAAATATTTATATATTTTAAATAATATATGAACACTAGCTGATTAATCAAGATAAAAATTTCAAATTATTCTTTTTGTTCTTAATGGCTTATCTGAATGTACTTGAACAGGAACAAGTACAAAATGCTCTCACAAAAATCACAGAGCTTTTCAGAAATGGAAGAATCTTAACCTTCTCATTTTGCCATTTGCCTTTGCTTGGAAACTCTCTTTAATATAAATTTTTAAAATAAACACGCATAGGATGCTTGATGTATGACAACTCTAACAGACACCAACTATGTTTTCACATAGTATAGAGTACAGTAGTCAAAAAATAAGCAAACAGAAATAGATGAAAGCAAATAGTTCAGAAAATTAAAGAGATATGATGAGATCAATGTGCATGAACAGGGCTACATTAGATTGGGTCCTTACAAAAGGGCTCTCTGAGAGATGATATTTAAGGTGAGTACAAAACTGACAGGAAAACAATGCATGTGAGATCAGAAAAGAACATTTCCAGGAAGATAAAAGAGCTATTACAAAGGTCTTTGAGTGGGAGCAGAAAGACTGCCCAATAGCTGGAACAGTGTGGCTACAGAAGGCAAGATGCTCTCAGAAAGATGGGCCAAATTAAATCCGACAGGATTTTGCTATTTTACAAACAGGTATGAATTTTGACTTTCATTCTAAATGCACCGATTTAAGCACTGGCAGGTTAGAACACTATGCAATTTGTTGTAAAATTTCAATCCTGGTGGCAGTTTTATAAAGATTACAGGGAGTATGGATGGGAAAAGCAAAGAAGCAATGGCTTGGAGCACAGGGCTAGAAGTAAAGATGGGGACAAGCACAAACATTTCATGAATGCTTTTGGAGAAAAACAATGAATGCAACTAATAGCTTGTGCAGTAGTAGGTGAGGGAAACAGAAAGCAAAGGTAAGCCCTTGACATTTGGTTTAAGAAACTTTCTGAATGGATAGCAGTGTCATAACTGGCAGTGGAAGAGTCTGGGAAATAATGCATTGGTACAAGGGAGAAGGGAGTTAATAATTCCATCTTGATAATGTACATTTTGAGATCCACATTTCCTATCAAAGTGAAAGTGTCACATAGGCACGTGCATATTTAAATCTGGAGTGGTAGGGCAGTGACAGGGTTTGAAAAATATATTTGGAAGTCATAGGCACATACATAGTCTTTAAAACCATGGGACTGGTAAGATCATCTAAGTTATGTATGTTGGTAGAGAAAGTACATATTAAACATTTCAATATTTAAAAAAAAGCATAATAAAAAGCATCCATAAAAGAAAGAAAGATTGTCTATTTAGTATTTTACTTGGAAAATTTTTAATTATACAATTAAAAGTAAAGAAAATAATGTACATCTATTCATATACATTTAAATATGTCACATAGTCAAATGGATATGCATAAATATATATTTCATAAGAATTAATATACAAGGTAAAGCAATTCTTTGGAAAGAATAAATTAACACATACAAGAGTAACTCAAAACTTCATGGGAAATGGAATTAAATAAGTTAATTTTTGTGCAAAAACTTTTTGGGGTCCACACATAGTTTTTCATGACACACAAAGTCCATGAACTTGCGAAGGCTCTTTCTAGATGTAAACACTCATAAGCAAAGGCTAAAACATTTCATAATTACTGGATACTCATGTTTTGGAGGCTGTCTGCATCACCTTGACCAGACATTTCTCTCTGGTAGCCTCGCGCCTAGTACCTCTGTGGTTGCCCGCTGTCTCATTGCTCCCTGCCTCTGCAATTCCATTCTAACACCTCTTCCTGATGCATGCTCTCGACCAAACCATTTTTTATTAACCTCTTGGAAATTACACCCTCTCTTTCAGCTCTCTAAATGTGGTACTCAAAATCACCTTCGTGCCCACTTCTGTGTGATCAACTCCATCAGCAGTTTTCACAGGATGAAGGCCTCTTATTTTATCACAGCACTAGTCTAGTTGAAAAGGATCAAAGTATGCCGAGGCATTGTAGGCTTCTGGGGTACACTCTGTGGTACACAGAGACTCTTACTATGTTTTGAGGGAGTCCAAAGTAAGAGTAATTACCTGAGGAGGCATGCATTTTCCACCAACAAGAATTTTTGTTGATCTATTAAGAACTACACCATATTCCAATTATTTAAATCTGAACATTGAACATTGTTAGCAACAATATTTGATCTTATAGTTTCGATTTTGTAGTGGATGAAACTAACAACCACAGATCAGGGAGATGGTGGGATGAGAGAAGGACTGAGGCAACAGCAAGGTGTACCCTGAAGAGGAGGAAACCTACCCTTCCCTCACAACCACATTTGGCTCTACTATCTGGTCATAGCAACCGATAGAGTAGGATTTATCATAAGGCTGCATAACGCACACACTTCACATCCCCTCACCTGCCTAGGTTCTTTGCAAGGCCCTGAAGTTATTTTTACACTAGAATTTCATGCTTGTATTGATAAAGTAGCCTTCCCTCAAGCTCAGGTTGAACAGGCCTCAAGCTCTTAAAAGGTGATTATCTCTCCAGAACCAAGATAAAGAGCTTCTGTATCTGAATGCTTTAGTTTAGTTGCCATTAGGTTTAAGTGGACTATAGATATGTGATGGCCTTCACCTTTTCAGAGTATTATTATGCATTTCTTAAAGAAATAACTGAGCAGTTATTTTCCTTACACCAAAAGAGGAGCAAAAAAAAAAAAAACATAATCAGACTGTAAGTTTTAAATCAGCAGAAATTTGTAAGTCAGGCAGTAAAAAAGCACCAGGATTGGACTTAGAATGCAAAATTTTGGGACCCTAGTTTACAGAAGAAGGCCCAGGGACAAACATTGTAATGTAGTAGATAAAGCTGCCATTTATGATGCCTGCATCCCATTTGGGCACTGGTTAGAATCCAGGCTGCTCCACTTCCAATTCAACTTCCAGCTAATGGCCTGAGAAAAGCAGTGGAAGATTTCTGAAGTGCTTTGGGCCCCTGTACCCACATGGGAGACCAGGAAAAAAGTTCCAGGTTCCTGGAAAGAAGTTGTTTTTATAAGCCTAGGAAAATTTTCCATAACATTTTGGAGGTTTTAAGTTTTTTTTTTCCCACAAAACTAACATGTACAGTACTAATAAATAAAGTCTTCATTCTTGAAGAGTTCGTTTCATGAAAGTAATTTCACATTGCATAATTCTCAGAAGGAAATACTTAAAAAGGGTTGTAAGAGGTGACACTACCTAGGAAAAATTGAGGAACATCTTTTGCTGTCTACCTTGACTAAAGATGTGCAATTCTAGGCAATTTTGGGGGGAGCATATTTACATTTAGCATCATAATACTTTTGTTGAGGAAACACTATGTGCCAGATACAAAGAAAGAAAGACGCAGAAATGAACTAAGGCATATTTCTCAGGGCAGTTGTTTGGCTTCACAGTAAGTCACAGGTTGGGATTCCTGCACTGTACATAAAAGGGCCTGGGTCTGAGTTCTGGCTCCAGTCCTGATTCTAGCTTCTTGCAAATGCACATCCTGGAAGGTACCAGCAATGCTCAAGTTCCTACAACTCAAGTGAGAGGCAAAGACTGAGTTCCCAGTTCCTGCCTTTAGCCTATCCCAGCCCTAACCGGTTGTGGGCATTTGGGGAGTGAATCAGCAGATAAGTGATCTCTGCCTACCCGCCTATCTCTCTCTGTCTCTCGATCTGACTTTCAAAGAAATAAAATAAACATATTTTAAAAATAAAAACATTCTCCTTATCTTAGTTTCAGTGACACAGATGATGGAATATCAGGAATCGATTCTCTAGTACAGCAGCTTCTTTGAATAACTATTTTGCATGTTGTGATAGAAAACTAAATGATAATTAGGAACCTATTAGCTACATATGCTTCAGTTATATTCAATTTCCTCCTGGAATGTGTAACCTCAGGCAACTAGCAATGACTCCTAGACAACTGTATCATAAGATACATTGCTATTTTTAATATTTTCTCACAAATTCAGACTAAAATATATTTTATTTATCATTTAAAAGCCTTTTACATATTCAACTTTCTTTGAAAGCATCCACTTTCTGTCTATATAACACGCTAGCCAGCAACTTTCACATTTCCATTTTTCACCAAGTTCTTCTAAAGATTTATTTATTTATTTATTTATTCCATCATGCCAGGAATCCCCTTAAATATCATGACATGGTATTTGCATATAGTCTGTATATTTTAAATCGCTACTGGATTACTTATAATACCTAATATAATATAAATGCTATGTACATCACTTCTATGTAGTGTATACCAATTTTCTGTATATCTGTCAGTAGCCATGAAGAAAAAAGCTGAGCATGTCTTAGAAAAACAAGAACTAGAAGAAAACTGACTTGAGGGGCTGCAGGGGCTTGCAGAGAACTGAACTGGAGACATCACGTGTGTGCCTAGCTGACTACAACTTTCTGGGGAAAACAGCCCCCTCCAGGGAGGTCTGTGTCTAAACAAAGTCCTTTTCCCATGAGCAGATAAAACAGATCATAGCCATCTGTACTTGCTCCCCCAGGACGAAACTGTACACAGGTGACCATGACCAGCCAGTGCCCCGGGAGTTGGGCAAGGACAGGGTGAAGGATTCAGTCTGGCAGCAGCGTGCCGACACTGTGTGGAGAAGCTCCTGGAAGTGGACAAGGAATTGGGCTTGGGGCTGGGTTGAATTGTCATTTCTCTTCGGAAAAAAAAATGCTATGGAAAATCTAGAGTATATCAAAACATTCATGGAAAAGTGGAATTAAAAGTTGTTTACTTCAGTGCAAAATTTTTAAATGCAAGCAACAGTTTTTTCATAATATGCATAATGTGCATTTCCTCAAACTTTTTGTTATACTGTATTGTTTAGGAAATGATGACAAAAATAAAGTCTGTACATGTTAATACAGACAGGGCTTTCTTTTTTTTTTTTTTTCAAATGTTTTTGGTCCATGGAAGCAGAACCACAGTTAAGCGGAGACAATTGTGTTCAATTGCATGTGTATACTATCATCTATTTATCCATTCGTCTATCAATAGATATGTAGACTGCTGTCAGCTTTTGCTATGCTGCTATGTAAAGATTATTTTTTTTTAAGATCTAAAACCTAGTAGAGTAGGTAAAATTCTAAAATGAGCACGAGACACCTATGCCCTTTGTACATGTCCCACACAATCCCCTCTCTCTGAGTAAAAGTAGAACTTGAATATGATGAACTATAATTCCATGATTGTACTACTTTATGTGGTAGGGGAATTTTGCAGATATAATTAAAATATTTATCAGTTGCTTTTGAGTCAATAAAATGGAGATTGCACAGAGTGGGCCCCACCAAATCAGGTGAGTCCCTATAAAAGGACAGAGAAATTTAAAAACACACGCAGAAAGAGAGAGGAGAGAGAGATCTATCCTGATTTCTGTGAAGAAACAAAGGACCATGTTTTCAATTGCTTATGGAAGGGATTATGAGACAAGGATCTTTGGGTGGCCTCTAATTACTGGGAGCTGTCCCTAGAAAATAGCATGCAAGAAAATGAGGGCTTCAATTCTGCATATGCTACATATGCTTCAGTTATATTCAATTTCCTCCTGGAATGTGTAACCTCAGGCAACTAGCAATGACTCCTAGACAACTGTATCATAAGATACATTGCTAAAGAGTTAAAGAGTTAAATTCTACAAATAACCAATGAGTTGAAGAAAATTGAAAGCTTCATACCTAATATGAGAGAGAACAATTTGTACAGACACCTAGACTTCGTCTAGTGAAGGTCTGAGCAGAGAAATCAGCTAATCTGTACCCAGACTCCTGTGCAAATAGAAGTCTTGTAGTTTAAATAAGAAATCTGTGCTTTCAGCTGCTAAGTGTATGGTAATTTGTTAGACAGCACTTGCAAATTACTACATCTAGTTTTAAATTTTGTGTAGAAATACTTCTTGATTTTCCTTCTTTTTCTTTAAATGGCAGCTACACTTTAATGCTATGGCACAGGACAGCAGAACTCTCATCCCAGTGCCACAAGGCCTGATAAGCAGCATGACATCGCAAGTTTCTGCATTAACAATAGATCAGGGAGATGAACACAGGTTCCCAGCAGCTTGTGCCCAGTGATCTCTGTGTTATCTGCCTGTCAGCATCCAGTACAAGTTGAGTTGGGAGTAGAAAGGGAGCCAGACTCGAGGCAGGAACCCAGGATAGGGCATGGAAGATGATTCAGGTGAGGCTGTCAGGGAGGGAATCCCATAAGCTGATGGCAACGGTGCTAGGTTTGGCTTCACTCAGAAGACACTCTCCACCACAGAAAGCTCTGGACTGGGCATGTTCAGGCCACAGAAAGTTATTCACCACTATGCCAGAGGCAATGATCTCACTGCCTCAGGTCACTGTGCTTGTTGTAATGAGAAGATGCAGGAGACAGGACAATTCTATGATTTTTAAGTGAAGTATTGGGAGGTAAGCCTTCCCTAATTGTTGAAGACATAGTAGCTTTCTATTGGCATCTGGTCAGCCGCTGTCTATCTGAAGAATTCCACCTTGAACATACCAGCCAGGATTTCTTCTGTCTCCCTGTCCAGATATGGGTGGACCAAGGCCATGTAGTCATTTCAGGCAGTAACACTACCCAGAGCTAAGTTACCCTTCCATATGCTGGATGTGAGCTATTTTTGGGAGGGAGCTGCAAGCATTACAGCTCCTGGTGTTGTTGGGCACCAGGAGATCATGCCTGTTCACACACATGCACCCTGAGATGCAATAACCAGCGATGGAAACACGCACCACAGGGATGGTATCAGCAACTCACCCTTGAACACACTGTAGAAGGTCTCAGACCCTCGGGCTCTCAGGCAGAATGTGTTGGTGAGTTTGGCCAAGCAGCTAGCTTCACTTTTGTTCTTGAATGAGGCCAAGTAATTGCACCTCTACATGCAGCACCAGTCTCTTCTCTATTCGCTCTCTAAGATTTATTTATTTATTTTCTTGAGAGAGAGAGAGAGAGAGAGAGAGAGAGAGATCTTCCATCTACTGATTCATTCTCCAAAGGACCAGAGCTGGGTCAGGAACCAGGAACTTCATCTTGGTCTCCTGTGTGAGTATCAGAGGCCCAAGTACTTGGGCCATCATCTGTTGCCTTCCCAGGATGTATTAGCAGGGTGCTGCATCAAAAGCAGAACAGCTGTGACTCAAACTGGCACTCAGATATGGAATGCCAGCATCACAAGCAGTGGCTTACTCTGCTGTGCCACAACACCGTGCCCTCCATACTTTCTTAAACACAGGCTACCAACCGTAAATACAACATCTCTATTAACTAAAAATCACCTCTAGGAACATCAAACATGCAATATGTAATATGCTTAAGAGCTACTGATATTTCTTCAACTTCTTACTTGTTACAAAAATAACTGGGTCTATATACAGGCAGTTCTGATTTTTGTTCAAATCAATCTTCCCTACTATTTGCTGTTATTGTTGCTATTTGTATGTGTGTCTGATTCTGGTAGCAGGTTGCATATCTGTATGTTCTTACTGGTTATGAGTTGGGAACAGAGAGTCATGATTGTTTCTACTAGACCTACAGTGAGAATAACTCAGCTATAAGTTATGCTATGACAGTTTCTGAACTTAAAATAAATTATCTTTTTATTTTTTCATACTATCCCCAGTATTAGATGCTATCAGTAATAGAATCATGTGTGTTTAAGTGAGATAATTTTATAAAAATACAACTTAATTGCTGTTATTACTACTTATTTCTTTAAAAATTACCATTGACTATTCTCTGCCTTGAAAGCAGTTTGCTATGCAAAATAGCTGGATACAAGGTAAAGTTTTTGTCTCCTCAAGTGATTCTGGTAAATCAGATAAACCTACAGATAAATTCCACTTCAACTGAAAATCAGAAGAATGGAGATAACTTATGAACTACCTTCCAAGTCTACACTTCATATAACATTTTACTAACTCATTGAGACAGAAAATGTACTATGATTTGAAATTTGGGGAGCGGGTGCACAGTGACTCCCATTGTTGATTTAACAACTGACACTCTTATTTATGACACCAGTAATCACCCGAGGCTGTTGTCATGAGCTGCCAAGGCTATGGAAGCCTCTGGAGTTCACAAACTCCGACCTTATTTAGACAAGGCCATAGTCAAAGTGGAAGTTCTCTCCTCCTTTCAGAGAAAGGTACCTCCTTCTTTGATTGCTTGTTCTTTCTGCTGGGATCTCACTCACAGAGATCTTTCATTTAGTTTTTTTTTTGTTTGTTTGTTTTGTTTTGTTTTGTTTTGTTTTTGCCACACTGTCTTGGCTTTCCATGCAGGACCTCTGTCCTTAATGTGTTGTACTTTGCAAATTAACAGTAAAACTACAACCAAAACAGTACTCTATGCTTTGTGTGTCTTTGTGGGTGCAGTCTGTTGAAATCTTTACTTATTATATACTAAGTTGATCTTCTGTATATAAAGATAATTGAAAATTAATTGTCATGAAGAATGGGATGGGAGAGGGAGTAGGAGATGGGATGGTTGCTGGTGGGAGGGAGGTTATGGGGGGGAAGCTGCTATAATTCAAAAGTTGTACTTTCAAAATTTATATTTATTAAATAAAAGTTAAAAAAATAGAAAACAAAAATTTGTACTCATAATTTTTTTAAAAAGTTAAAAAGAAAAATAAATAGAAAATCTTGAAAATAAATTGGACACAATGGCAGATTAATTATGACAAAATGATAATTCTAATAGTCATAAGGAAACAGTGAAATAAGATTCATTTTGAGCTGAAAGAATAAAACTCAAACCAATATGGTTGTAAATCTAAAATAAAGGCAATGTAAAGTAATCTTCAGGTAAAATAAAACTAATTCATTAGGATCCTATATTCAAGCAAGTGTGTGAAATTATGTAAGCTGAGAGGCAGATACCACAGAGTAATTTGGACATTTAAGAACTGGTGATTAGTGCTTAAAATGGTAAGCTATTGAGTAAATGTTAAAGTCTTTACTTTGCCATATTTCAAATATGTACATCTCTTTAAAGATTTGTAAAATTGTCTTGTATAATAAAACTATGTCATAAAAGACAATAGAAAAAAAAGAAATTTGGTAAAATGTTGGGAAACTTTTTTACAGATAATGTAATACTAAGAAGGGATAGGATTCGAAGATAAAGTAGAGTTACCTTTTGTTAAAAAGACATAAGGTCTTGACAAAAGATCACTGCAAATATGAGCTTTTGGTAAATTTATTCCTTGTGTTTTTAATCTCTCACTTGCCCCATATTTGTTGTATACACTCCATGTACATTCTATACTGAAGCACGAATGGATCCATGACTAACTCAAGTTCTTACATCTAAAAACATCCTAGCATGGAGTTTAGATGGAGGGCATCTCAGGAGACTGCAGCATCCACAAGCACTCTCTGCAATGCACATATTGAAATGCACATAACTAATGTGTTCACTTTATTATTTCAGTTCTCTTTGTGAATGAGAAAATTTTCATTTCCCCTGATGTCTGCAGTCACACACAGTGATAAAAGTGCTTTGGGCCGGCGCCGTGGCTCAACAGGCTAATCCTCCGCCTTGCGGCGCCGGCACACCAGGTTCTAGTCCCGGTCGGGGCACCGATCCTGTCCCGGTTGCCCCTCTTCCAGGCCAGCTCTCTGCTGTGGCCAGGGAGTGCAGTGGAGGATGGCCCAAGTGTTTGGGCTCTGCACCCCATGGGAGACCAGGAGAAGTACCTGGCTCCTGCCATCGGAACAGCGCGGTGCGCCGGCCGCAGCGCGCTACCGCGGCGGCCATTAGAGGGTGAACCAACGGCAAAGGAAGACCTTTCTCTCTGTCTCTCTCTCTCTCTCACTGTCCACTCTGCCTGTCAAAAATAAAAAAAAAAAAGTGCTTTGTTAACACCCTGCCCACATACAACAATCCTCCTGAACTGACTTTATCCCTTTGCCCTTCCCCCTCATTCCTTGCAATGATCCTCTTGTTAGAGCATTGGGCAGAATATCATTAAAAACACAAAATAAAGGCATAATATTTTAAGTGGCAGTGACACTTCTCTGCTGCTAATACTTACGGAATAAACAACTGTGTGGTAACCAATCCCATACACTTTCACTGTACAATTAAGTATTACTGTCTTAAGTATCTGGACTAGTATGGAAAAAACATGAATTGCATTTATGATCATAGTGATCAGGAATAATGTGTCTTTCTCATTCAATGCTAGTTTTTTTTTTCCTTTTACTTGTTGATAACTAAGACGTTTGTATTTGTATTTTGTTGCCTTAATCATGATATCCTGAAATAATGTAGAGACAAATAATTACTCTTACGACTACCAACCCACTTCCAGATAATGAGTATTTCTGCTTTACAGCAAGAGAAGGCACATGTGCATGCTTCCTTATTAGACAATCAGGACATATAAAAGAGCAGCATTTCTGTAGCAAAGAAATACTGTAACTGGAATAGCAATCTGTCTTCCAGAGAACAAAGGCACTGCCATAAAGAGTCCAAGTGCTTGCTCTTTGCCAACGTTCCCCCAAGTCTGCAGACATGTTTAGAAAGAATGCCTACACCTCCTATTCAGAATTAAAAGGGAGCTCTTCCAGGCTTTGAAAGGTAATACTGGGGTTATGCTAGAGTCAAGTATTTTATTTCTTTGTTCTGCATTTGATTTCATATTGTTATACAAATCGTTTAATTTCTTTAAGTATTTTAAAGTAATTTCTTTAAATCGATCTTTAAGTTAAATTACTTTAAGTTAAATTGCTTTAAGTTGTAATGTATAAAATAGCTTTAGATGTAAGGAATAAACATGAGGTATGAGGATAAATTGTTATCAACTGCTAGCTATTTAAAACATTTTACCATGAAGTCATTGAATATTCACTATAAGTTATTTTAAGGCTCCTAAGTATGCATTTAAGAATGATTTTCAGCAATTTTCATAATATACCAAAAACTGATGTTTCTTTTGCCTTATACACAAGATCCTTGCTCACAGTAGCTGAAATGTGAAAGTCGCTGAATTCCTCTATTTGTAACAAAAATACTTTTCTTCAGTAATCATGAAAGCACAGATATTTAGTAAAATGCCCACACAACTTAAAGAAAATAAAATCACAAAACAACATAATCTCAAAATTGATATGTTTTCTTCTTTCCCTTACTTTTCCCCAATCCCTTCCCCCAAGGACTTTCATTTTATTTTGTTCATCAGTTCCTCTTTATTTTCATGGTTAATTTTTTTTTTTTTTTTTTTTTTTGGACAGGCAGAGTGGATAGTGTGAGAGAGAGACAGAGAGAAAGGTCTTCCTTTTTGCCGTTGGTTCACCCTCCAATGGCCGCTGCGGCCAGCGCATCACGCTGATCTGAAGCCAGGAGCCAGGTGCTTCTCCTGGTCTCCCATGTGGGTGCAGGGCCCAAGCACTTGGGCCATCCTCCACTGCCTTCCCGGACCATAGCAGAGAGCTGGCCTGGAAGAGGGGCAACCGGGATAGAATCCGGCACCCCAACCGGGACTAGAACCTGGTGTGCCGGCGCCGCAAGGCGGAGGATTAGCCTGTTAAGCCACGGCACCGGCCTCATGGTTAACTTTTACAACAGTTGGAATTTCATTAGCATTTAAACTACTATTACCTATTACAGTTGCTATAATGTTATTCTTATATTACATGCTTATCAATTACATAAATACTATGATGTCAAAATATTACAAAACTACCCAGATTTTAAAAATCTGATTTGGGACAGAGAATCAAAGAGTTTCAGATTTTACTCTTAACACTTAGAAAACCTGTGTTCTCAGTTTCCTTATATGTAAAATAGGAATAAAACCCAACAGGATTATGGTGAATGTTTAAAAGTTACTTCAAATGTAGCTTTTCTAAAAAAAGTATATAGCATTCCCTTCTCCAAATCCGTTACTTATCCAAAAATCCAATTTCAGTAAGGGGCAAAATCATCATGGTTTCCAAATTAGAATCCAAAAATGATTAATTTCTCCCATTGGCCCAATTTAAATATACAGTACCCCCGATCTGGTAATATCCTCCTGGTAACATCTTAAAAGTTCCATTATGTCCCACTTCTACTGCCAACTCCGGAGTCCAGGTTACAGCTCTATTTCACACAAACTTCCCTCTACACTCTTAATTGGTCTCCCTGCCTCACTAGTCTTGCTCTTTTCACATTCATTCTCCTTTATGAAGCCATCGTTTCAAAAAATTCCTATATGATTGTATCACTTCCCATTTAAAACTTTTGAAAGATTTCCCTTTGCTCTCAGAATAGAAACCAAATCCCTAAAGTGTCTCACAGAGCACCCTTTGATCTGATCCTCCATTTCTCTTCAGCTTACCTCTTGCATTCTCTATTTCACAGTAAGTTCCCCAGACTCCACAAGCTATCTCACAGGTCTGATCCTTCGCCTGGAAGGCTCTTGCCTCTGCTTTGTATGACCGAATCTTACAATCAGGTTTCAAGTACATCTTCTTCAAAAAGCTTTTTACAATCCCATAGTTGGCCAAAATCATTCTCCATTCTCAACAAATAATATTTAAATTACATATTAACAGTTGTTCTTCTGTAATAGAGTACAAGAATGGATGGGAGAGAAGCTGATAAAGAACAAGAGAGAAGAGGGGAAATCAAGACTTTTGAGACTGTGATGTTTATAAAGAAAGATGGACAGTTACCTTTTTTCATTCATTCTCTAACCTCAAGAAGCAAATGTCTCCAACAGACAAATGTTTGCCCTGATTCATGGTAACTAATATAAAGGGCCCCAAAAGTGTAATGCATATGAAGCAATTGACATTTTGAAATTTCATTATTGTTTACAGGCCTTGTCTGTACTCTTGAGGTACAGTGGTTTTTCCATTTACTACTTGATGAATTCTTTATTTTGTGGAGGGTTAAACCTGTGATTATAAAATAAACTGAAAGCATGTCACTTCAAAAATTAAAAGAAAACATAAGAAAGGAAGGAGGATGGAGGGTGGGAGCAAGGGCTGGAGGGAGGATAGAATGGGAAGTTTCACTATGCTCTTAAATATGTGTATATGACATAAATGAACTTTATTCACCTTATATAATTTTTTTTTTAAAAAGGGGGATGAGTGTAACCTTGCCCTCATCTCAGAATCAGTGTTTCCCACAGTACTATGAAGACAGTCCATTATATACTCACATAACTTGAGGGAGAAGGAAAATACAGCATAATGCCCAAGAAATTAGGAAAGTAAAAATAAACAAATTGCATTTGTTTTTGTTTGTTTGTTTTTTGACAGGCATGACAGGCAGAGTTAGACAGTGAGAGAGAGAGAGAGAGAGAGAGAAAGAGAGAGAGAAAGGTCTTCCTTCCATTGGTTCACCCCCCAAATGGCTGCTACGACCAGCACACTGCGCTGATCCGAAGCCAGGAGCCAGGTGCTTCCCCCTGGTCTCCCATGTGGGTGCAGGGCCCAAGCCCTTGGGCCATCCTCCACTGCACTCCTGGGCCACAGCAGAGAGCTGGACTGGAAGAGGAGCCACCGGGACAGAATCCGGTGCCCCAACCGGGACTAGAACCTGTGCTGCTGGCGCCACAGGCTGAGGACCAGCCAAATGAGCTGCAGCACCAGCCAGCAATTGCATTTGTAACAGCCTGTCCCTCTCTGTATCAGAAAAGGATACTACCATGCTTATCCTGGACCAGATGTGGACCATGAAGGTTAGGAAGAAGAGATCTAGGGCCATTTTAAGTCTTCTTTCAGAAGACAACTTGGGATGGAGAAGGACTTTCATTGGGATGACTCTGGGGGCACTGCATCACCATCAAAACAGTGCATAGAAGGACTGGACAGCTCAGAGAAGTATGCATTCTTAGTCTCTTCTTCTGGAGGTGACCCTAGTGACAGGAATGTCTGAAGAACTCATAATAAAACACTGGCTTCTTGCATCAGGTGTCAGGCCATCTGCAAGGAAGAATTTCTCTTGCTTTCCATTTCCCTCCTCTCCAATGCAAGTGTTACAAGTTGTAGGAAGCAAGCTCTGAGGCAGAACAAGGAAGAAACACAAGCCAACATAATCCCTTTTTGGAAGACAGTGACTGCCAAACAGTGGCCTTAACTGGCAAGAGAGCAGGATGCTTTACCTTTGAATGGAGAGGAAAGCATTGGTTAAAATCTTGGAATAGACATTCTTACACGAGAAAGTCATGTAAAATGACTGTAAAATTGCCTATTTTCTTAAATTGGAAGAAAACTCAAACTTTGTGTCCAAGTTCCTATCCATGGCCTAGAGCCAAGTATTCCCACCAAATAAATAATAAGGAGGCAATGAGAGGAAACAATTGTATTTCATTAGGCAATGCTTCATGCTTTACATCATGCATTAGACTTCAACACCCATTTCAATATTCATCACTACAGTGAGTCATTGTGTTAGCAGTGTTGGAAGTAGGGGTGTGGTATGGGCAGGAACTATAAAATGGACTTGCAAAAAGGGTCTTGAACACCACATTGGATTAAGTTCCCTATATACTGTCAAGAAGAATCTCACCTGCCCAACTTGTGAACTTTTTTGTCTCAGATATACCTATTATAAGTAGCAATTAGAATCTACCTTAGTGTTTTAACACAGTTTGATTTTTCTCTTCTATGAAAAAGGCATATTATTAATATTAAGAGGATGTATTTATGATTACTTCTCTATAGATTTATATTCACATGACAATAAATTTGAAATGAGATTAAATATCCATTTTAAATGGAATATTTACTAACTATAGTCTCATTCTAGCTTTCCTCTTTTTTCCTACAGGTCTTCTCAAGTCTTTGAAAAAGGAAATCCAGCATCTCAGATGGAATCAGTTGAGTAGTTTAACTGTAAAAATTCCAGGTCAGAATGTATAAAGACCATAATTAAAATATTTTAAGGGGACATTGGTTTGGGAATCAAATTGTGTATGATGTGATCTCAATCATTTACAGTACTCATAGGCAAGTTAGTTAACTACTCCAAAAGCTGGTGTTGTAATATTAAAAAAAAAAAAAGCAACAAAAACAGGATTGCTGTACTACCTCATGGAGTTATTGTGAAGAATAAATGAGATAAATTACATAATTGTTTAGAACTTTCAGTAATACAGCTGATGTAAGTGCTCACATGCATACATTGGAGACTTATTTAATAGTGGAACTAACTGAATAATATGCCTGTTTCATGCATATTTTTGTGTATATTTTTGCATCCAAACCAGGAAGCTAGTTATTTATTTATTTATTTTTTTGACAGGCAGAGTGGACAGTGAGAGAGAGAGAGACAGAGAGAAAGGTCTTCCTTTGCCATTGGTTCACCCTCCAATGGCCGCCGTGGCCAGCACACCACACTGATCCGAAGCCAGGAGCCAGATGCTTCTCCTGGTCTCCCATGTGGGTGCAGGGCCCAAGTACTTGGGCCATGTTCCACTGCACTCCCGGGCCACAGCAGAGAGCTGGACTGGAAGAGGGGCAACCGGGACAAAACCCAGTGCCCCAACCAGGGCTAGAACCCCATGTGCCCGTGCCACAGGTGGAGGATTAGCCAAATGAGCTCTGGTGCCGGCCAGGAAGCTAGTTATTAAACATAATAGTAGTACCCATTTAATTTGCAAAATAGTAAAGTAAAAAGTTTAATAATATTGTACTCTTTCAGCAACAAAACTGTTGGCTTAGAACAAGAAAAAAAATCTTAAGGAATTTCTGTTACCACAGGAATAAATAAGTCCATGACTTTATGACTTTTTAAAGGTGTGTGTGCATGTATACTCAAATTTATGATATTTAGCATATTGTAAATATGTGAAATTTTTAAAGCATAAAAATGACATATAAAATACTTTGGGTCTATCTGATTCGTCATTTGGAGAAAAGTCATGATTATCATTTTAGTAGCTAAAAACAAATCAGTGTCTGTTGTTAAAATGTAGTATAATAAAAGAGAACCAATGAAAATAGTAGGAAAATATAAATTCATATTTTACAGCCCTGAGATTTTATGGCCACAGTAACACATGATACTAAGCTCAACAACTATGGGAGAAAATACAGTATTGATAACATAATAGTAATTCATATATGGAAAAAAAAAAAACTAAGAGGAAACCAAGTAAATTCAACCAAAATAGCAACCAAATGCCATAAGTAGGCTAAAGCAGGAATCCAAGTAGAAAAATGATATAAAAATTAATCTTGTACAATCGCAGGGGCTAAGGATTTAATTTAAATGGAAGTAGTGCCCACTGTGGTCTGGTTACCATGTGTCAGCAGATCCCACCTGGTGGGTACCCTCTCTTCATGTGGCTCTTCCATGTTGTCCTTCAGCAATTGTAGCCAGTAATGAGCATTCAACTGGAGATCTCGCTGACCCCTCTGTGCCTTGCACAGACATGATAACTAAGACTTGGTGAAGTTAAATCACTACCTATATTACCAATAGGCACCAGATGAAATAAGAAGAGAAAAACATTTCCCTGCAGGAGAAAACAGGGTCAAAGAAGTCTACTAAGGAGGGGGTATCCCAGATGGATTTAGAAGAATAAATCATTTTCCCGAATGAAAGGGGATTTCAGGTCAAAAGGAAAACAACAAAATAGAAAACCATTACCTATAAAGGCCTGGTACACAACAGAGAAAAGTGTATCTACCACATTGATAATGGTCAGGTATAAATGAAGTATATGGGCATTACCAGTGTAAGTGGCGTTTAAAATATGAATGTACTAGGTATGTGCATGCCATGCTAAATAATGTTTACTCTGTTCTGAAGTTGATGAGGAACCCAGAAACCTTTCACAAAAGGAAACTAACGACAGGCTTGTGGATTTGAAAGGAGCCATAAGGGCTGCTTGAAGGACAGACAAAAGGGAAGACTGCGGATATTTTAGAAGGCAGTTTCCTCCTTTCAGGATCCTGCTGAAACATCCTCTAGGCCTCTTGACTTGGACGGTAGCCTTCATTCCCTTTTTTCTTCTTTACACTTAAGACTCCATTTCTTATGCATTTGTTATACTTACCTATATATTTCTAGTTCCTTGATAAAAATGACATTCATTAGAAGAGAGGATTGAGTTTCATAATAACCCTCTACACCAAGAGAGAGAGAGAGAGAGAGAGAGAGAGAGAAACCTCATATAATCATCACTGAAACATTTATTCAAATAGTACATAAGGCTACGCTTTCTGTGTGATTCCTAAGGGAATAATGCTATGCTGTATCCTATGACAGTGAGACCAATGTTGAAAAAATATACTGTGATGGTCATCAATATGAAAGAAGGTAAAGGAAGGAAACCTCACAGCAAAAGATCACAGGAAGCTCAATTTCTCTTTGACATAGAATTAAAATCTGATGCTCTGTTAAAGCAATGTGTTAAAGTAATCTATTATGTTCTCTTGATGTCTGTTAAATTCTAATTGTTCAAAAACAGCTGAATTTTTATTAAGAGCTATGGGTTATTTAAATATGTGCTTATTTTCAAAGATTTGAATAATCACCTTGTAACAATGATCAAATTTGGTCTATGTTATGTCATGATTTTAAGGAATCTTATTTCAACCAGATATTTTGGATTTTGAGCCTTCTTGGCATTCTTGACAGGCATTCAAAAAATCAAAGTTTCAAACAATCTGGACTCTAAAATTTCCAGTAAATCCTGGACTTTGGTTTTTCCAGTTTGGGCCCAACTGAAAAAATCGAAGGACCTATGTCCTCCTTGTAAAATCCTACAGGTGCTTTGAAAAATACTGTGAAGTAAGCAAGTGCCTGTTGTTGGTTGATGAGTTTATAATTTTAAACATGGCAAATTAAAGTCTTTTGTCATCCACAGTTATATATGATTTGCTGCTCATAAAACTAAAGCGTTGTTGGTTCTGTGTTTAGCTGTCCTCCTATAGGTTCCTATGGACATTTCCCAGCCACTTCTATTGTATTCAGTACTTTAGGATGGCTCTGTAAACAGATGAAGCCAATAATGTATTAACAGTACCAACTGAGAGAAAGTATGGTTAACTGAGGTTACTAAAAACAAAAAGCAATTCAAATCAATTGGCAATCTACAAAAAGAGTTAAAGATTTTAAAAGCTATTATTAAAATTGCTATATTGGTCTATTATGCTATGTTATATGTGTGTACATATTGTATGTCCACATGGGAAAATTTTATTAAGAATTTTAATTTAATTGGCTCATAGATAAGATTGTCCATAAATTTAAGCTGCTAAAATCAATCAAAGATACATTTTAATTTGTGTGACCTAAATCTGTGTATCATATGTTTTAAACTTGTTGGTAGAAAGAAACTAAAAACATTTTATATGGTTGTGCTTAAGTTTACTGGTTAAACAAACTACACCATGTTAGATATTTAAGAGGTGTTTCCAAATACATGATTCTTAAAATTTATAGAAGGCATTGAACCCTCTGGTAAATGTTTTATTAAGTATTTATCTAATGGTTGAAACTGTCTGCTAAGTATTCATGTGATCTTGCTATTGTCAGCAAGCAATCTAGGACTTGCTCCCTCATTTCTCTATTCTAAGCCCAACTTGTTCTTTCATTTCTCTATTCTCTTCAAGGTAGGAAACTAATTCTATTATGAAGGAATCTGTAGGATGCACAATTTAATCTTTAGACCTGATACAAGAGATGGCTAACATTTTTCTGTAATAGCATAGCCAAAATAAGAGCTTAAATTATAATCTCATTGCTAGATTTACTTCGCCATCAGCGAAGTAAACAGTAAGTAGAAAAAACCTCCCTTTCAGACCAAAGGAAAAGAAAGTTTTAAAGTGAGAATACAATTTTCCTCATGGGCATTGTCTACCTTAGAAAAACTACTACAGAACATGCCTGTGACTATAGACTTGTAGTTCAGGCCACCAAAGATTAGAGATGGGAATTGGGCACTCCCTTGACTTGCATCCTCTGGTCTGCTTTAACACAAACCAGGAGGAAAAGAAAGCTCGGCATCAGAAGCAATGGGTGGCAGGCCTATTAATGGCTGATCTGTACAGTGATCTGCCCTCAAGGAGACCCAACAGGCCAGTCCACTGCAGTGGCTTTCAATGTGGTAAGCCTGAGCTTCAGCAGAAGTCAGCTTGTGAAGAGCCCTGGCAGCTCTGCCAAGAGTTGGATCACTGGAAATGGACCTGCCCTGGAATCGAAGGATGCCCAGGTCAGAGCCACAGATCTTATTGGCTCTAAGCTGAAAAGCCCTTCACTCAGCCCAACTTCCAAAGTGACCACTACAGCTGAGGGGAAGGCCAAGTAGGGTCAGCAACATTGCAGGCAGAACTGTAAATTTCTTGTTAGAGATGCCCCCTGCCTTTACCTGGCCAGCTCTCCTCCCAGGCCAGCTAAGTAATGAAAGTCAACAGAGTGCCTTCCCCTAGGAGGTTCACACCTCCCTTAGAATGTACCCATGCGAGCCGTGTGCCGCGGATCACTAGGCTAATCCTCCATCTTGCAGCGCCAGCACACCGGATTCTAGTCCCCGTCAGGGCGCCACATTCTATCCCGGTTGCCCCTCTTCCCGGCCAGCTCTCTGCTGTGGCCAGGGAGTGCAGTGGAGGATGGCCCAAGTGCTTGGGCCCTGCACCCCATGGGAGACCAGGAGAAGCACCTGGCTCCTGCCATCGGATCAGCGTGGTGCGCAGTTCGCAGCGCGCCAGCCGCGGCGGCCATTGGAGGGTGAACCAACGGCAAAGGAAGACCTTTCTCTCTGTCTCTCTCTCTCTCACTATCCACTCTGCCTGACAAAAAATAAAAAAATTAAAAAAAAAAAGAATATACCCATGTGAAGAGATTGATAGGTCTGGGCCTCTTAACTTACAAGGTCTAAAGCCCACCTGATGATTATCAAGCCCCTTCTGTCAGGTTCTATTTGCCTCTCAATCAGAAAACTTAATTGTAGCTTAGACACACCTTTCTTAGCTCCTCTAATAATGACTCTGTCCTTTGTTCTAGACCCTGTCTAGCACACTTGGGCCTCATTCCTTTGTAATCATAACCTCTACTCTACCACCAATGGCTCTACTCCCAACCTGTGTGTACTGATGGTCCTCTTCCCCACTTAATGCTGTATAATTGTTCAAACCTGGTTAATGCCACTCTTAGGATCACTGGTTACTATCCTCACTCTGTCTTTTATGACCTCGTCTAAATATGATCAGAGTCGGTAAACTTGGAAGGCTTCCATAGCCTTGGCAACTCATGACAAGAGCCTAGGGTGGTTACTGGCGCCATAAACTAGAGTGTCAATTTGTTGGGTCAACAACAGGAGTCACTGTGCACTTGCTCCTCATGTGGGATCTCTGTCCTTAACGTGCTGTACATTGTGATTTAATGCTATAACTAGTACTCCAACAGTATGTTTCACTTTGTGTTTCTATGTGGGTGCAAACTGTTGAAATCTTTACTTACTATATACTAAATTGTTTTTCTGTATATAAAGAGAATTGAAAATGATGTGAATGGAAGGGGAAAGGGTGCGGGAGAGGGGAGGGTTGCGGATGGGAGGGAAGTTATAGGAGGGGGAAGCCATTGTAATCCATAAGCTGTACATTGGAAATTTATATTCATTAAATAAAAGTTTAAATATATATATATATATATTGTGTAGACAACTGCCTTTACTCAAAACCTATATACGAATGCATATACATATTTGTCTGCATATATCTATGTCTGAATACGTACTTCTACGTTTGTATGCAAATCTATAGAAGACAAGGTAAAGAGCAGATAGATATGTTGGAATGCGGTATTTACCTCTGTAAACTACACAACAAAATAGCATAGTGTAGAGAGACTTCCATTTGGAACAAGATTTGACAGGTCAGTAGAATCTGGCCATGATGTGATTTGGTATAGACAAGAAAGAGGGAAGAGGGAATAATATAAACCAAGGTGTTGAGGCAAAAATTTGGTAATAATTATTAATAACAAATGTCCTTATTTTCCCTAATTTTTTTTTAAATGATCACTATTAACTCTTTGTTCTTCTGAATTCAGATTCAATAAAGGGGCATGAATGTTGTAACTGGCCAATGTGTTTGAATAAGTCTAATTTAAAATATAGAGCTATTTCCATTACAATCATCTTTTAAAATTATGTGTGTGTTTGTGTGTATGTGGTTTCTCCTTCCTTGACATGATAAAATATAGTTTACTCAGTCATCTAGATGGTTTTACTGTTCCTCCTGCTAGACAAAACATGAGAGCATAGTTTCTCACTAGAAGAGATACAAACAATTATTTAGTGACTACAATCAAAGAGATGGCTGGACTGTACCTCCCAGGACGTTTCTTCACAGCTGAAGACTATCTGGTATGGATAGAAAATTATGCAAACTTGGTGAATTATTTTTTCCCTTTGTAAGTTAAGGGATTTAGATTGTGTGTCTAAATATTTGACAATAAAAAAGCAAATTCAAACATAAATTTCACTGATACAACCCAATAGAAATAAAGGTGATTTTATTTTCTGATTATTTAGCATAATATTATTTATGAGAATCTGTTTGATGTGACATATTCCAAGGCATTAATCAATTATTGCATAAATGTCTAAATAATATCTGGGTTCTCCTTTACTATTCAAAAGCCATTTTCTATGATAGTTTGTATATCATTCTCTTAATTTAGTGTCAAATTTGCACTTGGAAAGCAGCTAGAAATATCTGGCAAGATGTGAGAGAGAGGAAGTGGAAACTGTGAAAATGTCTTTAACGACTTGAACAGATTACACATCATTAATATCCCTCTGGGATGTCAAGTTCAAGATGAGTGGAAGTATTCACTGCTCACCAGTGAAGGTCAGGGAAGGAAATAGTCACTTCCTGAAAACTATTACCCAACTCCATAGATCTAGGATTAATTTACAGAATTTAATGCTTAGTTTAAACAGGAATGTGCTTGTTCTCAGTGAAGTGATGATGAAGTTGTCTGTAACAATCATAGGTTTGAGCTGGAATTGTTTAATAAGTGGTCTGGTTGGAAGCAATTGGTCTCCAAGGAATGTTAGGTAATTTTCCCTCAGTCTGGGTTAAATGTCATACCACAAAAAGAACCCTAATGACTAGTCACAGAGTGACTGCAGAACAGTCTTCTCTCTACCTTAGTGAAAGTCACAAAGGAATATAGGATTAAAACTAGCCACAATTATTCATTTGATTGGGTCTTAAAAGACTAACACTCTAGGATGTGGAGCAACAGAAGAGCATTTGGAGTCTTCTGTTTGGCTCTGACTTGTGTCATAAATGCCTCCAACATAATATATAGATAGATTAAGAGGGATTTCAGGAAAACATAGTTACTGCATGGTTTTCCACTGCTACTCAACAAACCTTAGCCTCTAAAGATTTACCTAGGAAAAGCAAAAATGATCTTGATTTAATAGGGAGAATAAGCAGTAAATAAAGAGGAAAAATATATACATGTCACTTTTCAGGAGATTGAGCATGAATGAGATGATGTGGAATATCACATACTGGGATCTCAGATTTGTTGCTAACATACCATGACCTCAGTGATGTGATATAGCCTAAAATTACAGTCTGATCATCTTAATGTATGCACTAGAAAGAACTTACTACCCTTGAGATTTATCAAGAAGGAAGCTATTCTAAAGAAGGAGCAAGTCACTTTAGTGTTTTTTGATTCTCAACTCACCCCTGCCCCTATTCATGCCTATACGACCATGGAGGAAAAATCTGAACAAGTAGGTGTGCAGATGAATCAACAGTTTTTGAAAAGAAAATCTAGTCTCCCCTTAGCAGTTACTGAGTTCTGCTACATTTATCTTCTGTACTTTGGAAATTTATATTCTATAATAAAAGTTTAATAATAATAAAAAAAAAAAAAAGGCCGGCACCATGGCTCAGCAGGTTAATACTCCGCCTTGCGGCGCCGGCACACCAGGTTCTAGTCCCGGTCGGGGCACCGATCCTGTCCCGGTTGCCCCTCTTTCAGGCCAGCTCTCTGCTGTGGCCAGGGAGTGCAGTGGAGGATGGCCCAAGTGCTTGGACCCTGCACCCCATGGGAGTCCAGGAGAAGCACCTGGCTCCTGGTTTCGGATCAGCGCCGTGCGCAGGCCGCAGCACACCAGCCACGGCGGCCATTGGAGGGTGAACCAATGGCAAAGGAAGACCTTTCTCTCTGTCTCTCTCTCACTCACTGTCCACTCTGCCTGTCAAAAATAAAAAAATAAATAAATAATAAAAAAATATTGTTTAAAAAAAGATAAGGGAAAATGTCCAAAAGCCCACCCAAAAATATTAGCATGTGAACTAACTTTGGAAAGCCAAACAGTAAAAGTGTATACAGGGAGGCAGACAATTGGTGCAGCAGCTCAGATACTGCTTGGGACACCTGCATTCCATGTCACAGAGCCTGTGTTTGAGTGTCCCACTTCACACCACATTCAAGATTCCTGCTAATGTACACCTTGGATGGCAGCAGGTAATGACTTAAGTAGTTGGGTCCCTGCCACCCATGTGAGAGATTTAGACTGAGATCCAGAAATCCTTGCCTTTGCAGGAATTTTAGGAGTAAATTAGCTTTTTTGGAGAGCTATCCGTGTCTGTCTTTACCCCTACTTCACCTCTCAAATAAAATTTTTAAGAGTAAAATTTTTTTTTTTTTTTTTATTTTTGACAGGCAGAGTGGACAGTGAGAGAGAGACAGAGAGAAAGGTCTTCCTTTTGCCGTTGGTTCACCCTCCAATGGCCGCTGCGGTAGCGCGCTGCGGCCGGCGCACCGCGCTGTTCCGATGGCAGGAGCCAGGTGCTTCTCCTGGTCTCCCATGGGGTGCAGAGCCCAAGCACTTGGGCCATCCTCCACTGCACTCCCTGGCCACAGCAGAGAGCTGGCCTGGAAGAGGGGCAACCGGGACAGGATCGGTGCCCTGACCGGGACTAGAACCCGGTGTGCCGGTGCCGCAAGGCGGAGGATTAGCCTGTTGAGCCACGGCGCCGGCCTAGAGTAAAAATTTTTTAAATAAGAGTGCAGGCAGTGAAAACAAACTGAACCAAATGTGATTATCTTGAATCTTAGAATCAGTGTAGAAACAAAGATAGTCTTTAGTATATTTTATGTCATCTATTAAGTTACATAGATAAAAATATAAAGCTAAAGGTAAAATGAATTTTCCAAAGTCAAAAGCTCATGAGCAGACACAGCTGGGATCAGTCTCAGGTTCCCTAATTCCAGTTAAATATTCTTTTCACTTGACTGCAATGGGTAGTCAGAATGGGAAACAATGCATATGAATTTGTAGTAGAATATGCTATAGTTTCATTAATTACATTATCTTCAAAATCCCTATAATTCTCAATAATTATTAATAATAAGCACACCTAAAGTTCTGAGATATTTCAACATGCTTATGGAATATTTAACATCTATCCAACATGAACTATCATTAAAATGTAACTCTTCACTAAATTAATATAATACATTGCTATCATATGTCAAAACAAAGGTTGATCACTTAATATTGCAGTATTTGGCTTACATATAAGGTTTTTCCTTAGAAATAAAATGTTAAAAGCTAATCAGCAGTCAAGTACAGGGTGAGAATTTACAAATACAGAGTTGTTGGGGGGCCGGCACTGTGGCGCAATGGTTTCACACCCTGGCCTGAAGCGCTGGCATCCCATATAGGTTCCGGTTCAAGACCCAGCTGCTCCACTTCTGATCCAGCTCTCTGCTGTGGCCTGGGAAAGCAGTAAAAGATGGCCGAAGTCCTTGGGCCCCTGAACCCACGTGGGAGACCTAGAAGAAGCTTCTGGCTCCTGGCTCCTGGCTTTGGATCAGCGCAACTCCAGCTGTTGTGGCCAATTGGGGAGTGAACCATCGATCGGATGGAAGACCTCTCTCTCTGCCTCTCCTCTCTCTGTGTAACTCTGACTTTCAAAGAAATAAATAAATCTTAAAAAAAAAAATAAAGAGCTGTAGACCCTCTCCTTCAGCAAAACAAATTATACACTGAAAATCATTAAAGAAAGAATAAACAAAACTCCCAATCATTAAAAGTGTTGGATCCTCGCAGAAACACAAATGTGCTGTACACTCTTATTTAATGCTATAACTAGTACTCCAACAGTATTTTTTTTTCACTTTGTGTTGCTATATGGGAGCAAACTGTTGAAATCTTTACCTAATATATACTAAACTGATCTTCTGTATATAAAGAGAATTGAAAGTGAATCTTGATGTGATTGGAAGGGGAGAGGGAGCGGGAAAGGGGAGGGTTGTGGGTGGGAGGGAAGTTTTGGGAGGGGGGAAGCCATTGTAACCCATAAGCTGTACTTTGGAAATTTATATTCTATAATAAAAGTTTAATGAAAAAAAAAAGGCCGGCGCCATGGCTCAACAGGCTAATCCTCTGCCTAGCGGCACTGGCACACTGGGTTCTAGTCCTGGTTAGGGCGCTGAATTCTATCCTGGTTGCCCCTCTTCCAGGCCAGCTCTCTGCTATGGCCCGGGAAGGCAGTGGAGGATGGCCCACGTCCTTGGGCCCTGCACCGACATGGGAGACCAAGAGAAGCACCTGGCTCCTGGCTTCGGATCAGTGCGATGCGCCAGGCGCAGAGGTCATTGGAAGGTGAACCAACGGCAAAAAGGAAGACCTTTCTCTCTGTCTCTCTCTCACTATCCACTCTGCCAGTCAAAAAAAAAAAAAAAAAAAAAAAAAAAGTGTTGGATCCTGCCTATGAACATAGAACAAATGGAGAAAAAGTCATTCAAGAAAATGTGCTAAATCCTGTCTGTGGAATTTGAGCTACAAATGGCTTCATTTGTGTTTTGAAAACTACTGAGAAACCATGCAGTTTCCTCTCCTACTGATTCCCCACCTGGGGATACTATTTTACCCTAGGAGGATCAGGCTGCTGGCATTTCTCATCCTCCCAAGGTCTCAGATGCAGAGGTTCTCCTTCAGTCAGACATAGCCCAGAGGATCATATCTCTCACTTCCTCAAAGACCCAGTGACATACAGCAGCTTTACCCAACATGTTGCAGGATAATAAAACCGGGGCCTGTATAGCTCTCAGTGTTCCAACCTCCAGGGCAGAGGTTCCATGCCAGGCATGGCAAGCTGAGACAAGGGACTGGTGGCCTCCTTCAATGTACATTGACAAGGGAGGAGGTCTCCAGGAAAAGCAGTCCCTTCCCTCAGCTCCAATACAGCGGCCCAGGAATTCTACAGACAGAAAAGCACGCCATGATGGTAAAGAGATCTACAATTCTGCTTTTGGAATGAGAATGCAGAACTCCATAATTAAAGCACTGTTAAAAACAGTAGAGATCTTTGTAGACCGCAACGAAAAAGAGGATGGTATCTCTTATGGAAACAATACAACAGCAGTGCCAGAAATTCAGAACACAAAAGAGGGTTTGGCACTGTGGCATAGCAGGTAAAGCTGCCACTTGCAGTGCCAGCATCCCATATGACCGCCAGTTACAGTCCAGGCTGCCTCACTTCCAATCCAGCTCTCTGCTATGGTCTGAGAAAGCAGTAGAAGATAGCTCAAGTCCTTGGGCCCCTGCACCCACGTGGGAGACCCAGAATGAGCTCCTGGCTCTTGGTTTCAGATTGGCCCAGCTTAGGCCATTGTGGCCATTTGGGGAGTCAACTAGTGGATGGAAGACCTCTCCCCCTGTGTGTGTGTCTCTCTCTGCCTCTGCCTCTCTGTAACTCTACCTTTAAAATAAATAAATAAATCTTTAAAAATACAAAAAGATATTTTGAAGATGAGCCCTCTTGTAGTCACAGTAAGAAATACACAAATCAACAATAACAACAGATAACTTTAACACATCACTTCCAAGGATGGATACAACAACAAGGTAGAATTCAACAAGAAATAGAAGATCAAAGCAACACCAAAATCTACTAGACTTAGACACCTGCAGATATTGTCATCCACTGACAGAATTAACATTTTTTCTCACATGCATATGATACATTCTGTAGAATAGATCATATATAAGTCCCATAATTTGAAAACAAAGAAATACTATATGAAGTATATTTTCTGACATTAATGGAGTAAAATTAGATATCAGTGATAGAGATAACTTTTGAAAATTCACAAAAACATGGAAATTATTAATTCACTCACAAATAACCAGTTGGTCAAAGATAAGAAATCAAAAAGAGCATTAGAAAGTACATTTAAGGGCCAACACTGTGACATAGTAGGGTAAGCCTCTGCCTGAGGCGCCAATATCCCTTATGGGCACTGGTTCGTGTCCAGCTGCTGCTCTTTCAATCCAGCTCTCTGCTATGGCCTGGGAAAGCAGTGGAAGACAGCACAAGTGCTTGGACACCTGTACCTGCATAAGAGACCCAGAAGAAGCTTCTGCTCCTGACTTTTGAATTGGCCCAGTTCTGGCCTTTGCAGCCACTTGGGGAGTGAACCAATGGATGGAAGACCTCTCTCTGTCTCTCCCTCTCTATGTGTCTGTAATTCTGCCTCTCAAATAAATATATAAAATCTTAAAAAAATAAAGTACTTTGAGATGGATTTTAAACAACACAAAATACTAAGACTTAATAGATAGACCTCAAAAAGCACCTACAGAGAAATTCAGAGCTGTCAACATCTATAGGAAAAAATTAGAAACAATTAAAATAAATAATGTAACTTTTTGTCTTAAGAAACTACAAAAATAAAATCAAGGAAAACCTGCAACAAACAAAAAGAAGAAAACAATAGTGATAATGGTACAAATAAATGAAATGGAAAATAGAAAACTAAAGAACAGAAAGATTTATTTGATGAGATCAACAGGATTGAAAAACCTTAAGGTAGAATGATTCACAACCACAAAATTGAAGACTCAAATTATTAAAATTTGATTTGAAAGAATAGACACTATCAGTCCTACAGAAATAAAAACAAAATAATTTAATCAACAAATGTTATGTCTATAATTAGATAACATGAAAATTACAAAGTCATAGAAAAATGCAAATTACAAAAACTGACTCATGGAAAAACATGAACAGAAAATCATTTAGGGACAGGTGCTTGGTACACTGGTTAAGATGCTGCTTGGGACGCCCACGTCCTATATCACAGTAACTGGATCCGAGTCACAGCTCTGCTTCCTATGCAGTTTCTGCTAATGCGGATCCTTGGAGGCAGCAAATGATGACTCAAGCTTTCTAGTTGCTGCCACCCATGTGGGAGACTTGGAATAAGTTCCAGTCTCCTGGTTTGGCCTGACCCAGCCGTAGTTTTTGTAGAAATTTGGAGAGTGCACTAGTAAATGGTAAAGAACCCCTGCTCTCCAAGGTCGGTGACAAGACAGTCTTGTCACTTCTATTAAACACTGCATTAGGGGTTCTAGTAAGGAAAGTTAGGTTTCTCCTAAAAAGACATATAGATTGGAGTGAGGAAAAGCCTTTTCATGGGTCATATAGTCTTACAGCAGAGAAATCTGAAAATATGCACAAATGATCTCACAATAATTAACCAGACCAGAAAAATTTCTAAATAAAAGACAATTTACCAAGATACCAAAAAAGAAATTAAGGAAATGATTCCATTTAGAATAGCAACAAAAATTAGTTAAAATTTAAAAAAAAATAAGTGTGAGATTTCCACATTGAAAACTGAAATACACTGTTGAAAGAAATTAATAGTTTGCATAGAGTTCTCTCATATTTTCTAATTGGGAGACTGTATTGTTAAGATAACTTACTAAATTGTCATATATACTCAATGCAATCTCTATCAGAATCCAAAATGGTTTTCTTACAGAAATTCACAAGTCAATGTTAAAATTCAAGGGACACAGAATACTCAAAATAACTTTTATAAAGAAAAAAATTGGAGGACTCAAACTTTCTTAATTCAAACTTGCTAAAAAGTTACAATGATTAAGAAAGTATGACACTAGCACAAGATAATAGACACATAGATCAACTGACTAGATCTCAGAGTTCACAAATATATACTCTCAGTTTCAAAATTCAATTTAAATATTTTGTATTTATCAATCATGTATAAATCAATCATGTCAAAATCATGCATTTGGTAGTCTTACCTTACAATAAAGCATATTTCCTTTCATAGATTGTTTAATCGCATTACTATTTCAAGTTTTTCTTAATGTATGCATATCTGAAAGTTTCCATTTTTCTAATGTGAACAATTAAATTTTCATGATTTTTAATATTTTTATTTTAAAATTATATTTATATCTGATTCTGATTAGGTGATAGTATTTAATGGAACTACAAATAAATTAATTCTATTACTAAACAGCATCCTGACCATCCTGACTAAACACCAAGTCACTGACCTTAAGTTCTTTTTTTTTCAAAGATTTTATTTACAAAACTATAAATTTCTTGTTAGAGATGCCACCTGCCTTTACCTGGCCAGCTCTCCTCCCAGGCCAGCCAAGTAATGAAAGTCAACAGAGTGCCTTCCCCTAGGAGGTTCACACCTCCCTTAGGATATACCCCATGTGAAGAGATAGATAGGTCTAGGCCTCTTAACCTACAAGGCCTAAAGCCCACCAGATGATTATCAAGCCCCTTCTATCAGGTTCTATTTGCCTCTCAATCAGAAAACTTAATTGTAGCTTAGACAGCACCTTTCTTAACTCCTCTAATAATGACTCTGTCCTTTGTTCTAGACCCTGTCTAGTGCACTTGGGCCTCATTCCTTTGTAATCATAACCTCTACTCTACCACCAATGGCTCTACTCCCAACCTGTGTGTACTGATGGTCCTCTTCCCCACTTAATGCTGTATAATTGTTCAAACCTGGTAAATGCCACTCTTAGGATCATTGGTTACTATCCTCATGCTGTCTTTTATGACCTTGTCTAAATATGATCAGAGTCGGCAAACTTGGAAGGCTTCCATAGCCTTGGCAACTCATGATGACAGCCTAGGGTGGTTACTGGCGCCATAAACTAGAGTGTCAATTTGTTGGGTCAACAACAGGAGCCACTGTGCACTTGCTCCTCATGTGGGATCTCTGTCCTTAATGTACTGTACATTTTGATTTAATGCTATAACTAGTACTCAAACAGTATGTTTCACTTTGTGTTTCTATGTGGGTGCAAACTGTTGAAATCATTATACTAAATTGATCTTCTGTATATAAAGAGAATTGAAAATGCATCTTGATGCAAATGGAAGGGGAGAGGGAGTGGGAGAGGGGAGGGTTGCGGGTGGGAGGGAAGTTATGGGAGGGGGAAGCCATTGTAATCCATAAGCTGTACACTGGAAATTTATATTCATTAAATAAAAGTTAAAAAAAATGAAAAAAAAAAAGATTTTATTTATTTATTTGAGAGGTAGAGTTATAGACAGTGAGAGGGAGAGACAGAGATAAAGGTCTTCCTTCCCATTGTTTTACTCCCCACATGGCCGCAAAGGTCCCAGCTGTGCTGGTCCAAAGCTAGGAGCCAGGTGCTTCACCCGTTCTCCCACATGGGTGTAGGGGTCCAAAGACTTGGGCCATCTTCTACTGTTTTCCGAGGCTGTAACAGAGAGCTGGACTGGAATAAGAGCAGTTGGGTCTCGAACTGGTGCTCATATGGGATGCCGGCACTGCAGGTGGAGGATGAACCTACTGCACCATGGCACCGGCCTCAGACCTTAAGTTCTATATATATCATTGAAGAGGTGGTGTTGAGAAAGAATAGCCACTAGAAATATTTTCTTTGGAATCCATATCTTTGTCTATCATAGTGACCATTTCTTGCTGTAAATAATAACACTTTGTATAAAAATATTTGCTAAACAAAGGTCTCTATAATCCATAACTATATTTCTAAGTCACAGCTGACCTTTGTATGGGTATGAAACAATTTCAATTAATGCAGACAGAGAAGTTTTTAAAAACCCTCAGGAACAGTTTCAAATCAATATTCATTGATTTCTGAGACACTATAGTCAAAGAGCAATACACAGAAGCAGATCCTGAAAGAAGTAGCCATAGACACTAATCAGAGAGCTAATACATTTACAAGGTAATGCAGCAGTTTTTTGGAGACGTTTGCATAATTAGGTGGTAGCATTTTCATGAGTGCAGTTTTTAAGCACAAAAAACAATAATGTTTCATCATTGCTAAAATCATTAAAAGCTATACACTACTACATTAATGTATGTAGTTTCAGAAAATGCTCAATCAAAATATTTATTCATGAGAAAGAATACTTTAGCAATAGATACACAAAGTATGTCATTTGTCTTTCTGGTTTTTGTCATGACAGCAGTTTGCTGCTGTTTTAAGGCTATTATGGTGAAACACATGCCATTTGAAGTAATTGTCTACATTGACTAAATATTCTTTTCCTGGTAATTTGATTCATGGAAGGAAAGGGACATCTACTTTTCTAAACTGTCATTTCGCTCTGTCGGAGTGTGTTAATAAAGACAGTAGACATGTATTGAAGAGTTACAATCTGCCAGCCAGGATAGTTACTTTTTATCTATTTTTATATTTAATTCTCTCAACAACATCATGAAGTAGCAGTTGGGATTCTCACTTCACAAATAGGGAAACTATGCTCAGAGAAATTAAATATTTTAGCTAAAATAGCGAGGCTTAGATTAAAATTATTTCTGACTTCAAATCCTACTGTTCACAGTGTTTTTCTAGGCACTAACTGCCAAGTGTTTGCATTCAAGCCAACAGTGAGTAATGACTACAGAAGCTACAACTCTAGTTTACTTCTACTAACCTTGGTGGATAATCTCCTCACCTGCGATTAACAGAATATCATATTTCTGCTTTTTAAAATGTATTTTTATAATACTTTCTTAAGAGAATCTTGTGTTAATTCACAGTTAAAGTCATCTTGTTCTATACACCATGGTAGCATGCCATGTGGCAGAAGTAGAGTGTTGAAAATTCTCCATGCTTAACTGCCTGAATTCACAAATTCTCATTATTTCATCTTTCTGAATTCACAATGTAGTCTCCCTCTCTGGCAGATTCACCTGTTACAATACAGGATATAACAGAGTGAAAAAAGTGACAGAGGTGACATTTCATCTGGGATGAATCATATGCAGTTGTGTCTTTGCCAAAGCAAGTAAGAGGGCTTGACACAAGAATTCACTCACTTCATTAGAATGCTGAAGAACTGCTTTAGATCTGCTTGTAGAGTTTCATTATAATAAACTACAGAGTTTGTCATGAATTCCCTCTGCTACTCAGTTTTAGCTACCATTTCTAACTTTGGCTGTTCTAATTGAGTTATTAAGCCACTCAAGTCAACAGATATTTAGTAAGTAGGCTCAGTTTGGAGGTATAAAGGTAAGGGTAAAGTCCCGGTGTTCATGGAGCTTGATTTCTTAGAAATGGAGTTTAATCACATGATTAAGTGAATGAGTGTATATTCAGAAGCTGCAACTAGTGCTCAGAAGTAAAGGAATATTGCTCTATGAAAGCATGAATGTAAAAATCACTGAAGTTTGAAAGATGATTCCTTGAGGAAATAATTACTGAACTGAGCTTACCATTGATTAAAGAGAAATTAGGAAAAAGAAGTAGGGGAATTAGAAAATCTTTAGGCAGATAAAGCCCAAGGAAAGAGGAATATTCTCTGTGGTGGGAGGAAGTTAAAAAGAATTTTGAGACTTAAGGAGATCAGCATTGATGGGGCTAAAGGGAAATCTGCAACCAAACAAAGGAAGGATTAGTACATATTAAGGATTTCAATCTTTTTCAAGAACAATTGGTAGTGACCTCAAGATTGTAGGATTCATTTGGGTTATTTGTAGAGGAGGATGAAAGGCTTGCATTTTAACATTTACAATTAATATAAGAAAGGTACTGATAGAAGGAACACAAGCAGCCTACTCAAAAGGTTAACTAATCCATTGCTGAAAGTCAATTTTATATTAAATAATGATCTTGACAATAGTACTACAATGTTAGTAATTGTAGAGCACTGTGGTAAGAACAACATAACATGAACTACACAAGTCATACATTAATGCTTATCACTTTAAAGATGAGAAAATTGAGGTTCAGAAAGAGGAAATCTCTGCCTCAATTATTCACCAGAAAATCAGGAACAGAACTCAGGACAACTCATTCTACATCTAGTCGTCATCCACTAATCCAAGATGCTTCAGGGTATATGTTTTATCTGGAGAACAATAAAACATAAAGAAAATGGTAACAATGCCTTTTCTAATGGCGTTGTAATATACCCACTTAAAAATTCAAAGTAATGAACAATAAAAATTAAAAATCACACCCTAAGCTCCTGAAAGAAAGCAAAACAAAAGCTATGATAAACATCACCCTTTTTCCTCAAAGTCTCAGCAGGAAACAGATACCATAGTTAAACTAGGCTATTGAAGCAAATTTAATAGAGAGACGAATAATCATGTTATAGGTAAAATATGAGGAAAAGTACACAGAAGAGCAGAGTATCCTGGGACGAGAAATAGCTGGTAATCATGCACATTCCTTGACCAAAGAGTTTAGAAGAAGAAGGATTCCTAAGACTAAGAAGAATTAAATGGTAACCCTTCTAAGCAGCCAGCTTCCTTGAAGGGAGGGTACTTCTCCTTCACCTGCTCAGTGCTTACCACTGGCTAAGCACAACTGGACATCAGAAGGCAAGAAGTTCACTTGATTTAGTGCACACAGGAAGTTTCCTAACTCAGAGTAGGGTGAAGCTGAGTGAGGAATGGATCTCCACAGCAGTGGGACGCAGTGAGGGACAAAAAGTACTTGCTCTTACCATCAGACTTCAACAAATAAGTCGAAGACATGAAGCTATAGCTACACAACATGATTACATTATTTTTGCAACCAGTATGATTTATGAATGTCTATGTATATTTTTTAAGATTTAGATATGTGAAAACATGTGCAACACAGTACTTTGATCAAGACAAGTGATGGCATGGCACAGCAGAAAAGCATGCATCTTGGATGCTTCCCGGACTTTGAAAACAACTGACAAATTACTCTTCACATTTGTAACTTGTGAGTAAAGAGCCATATGCAAATTTTATCACTCCTAAAAGCACATGATAGGGGATTTTCCATTAATCCATGTATATTCTAATGAAAGGCAATCATGAATAAAGTGGGACAGGCAAAAATTATGCCAAAATTTAGCTTCTCTATTCAAGCTTTTAGATGTAGCAAGCATCAGCTCTGTAAAAATGCAAAGCGATGCAAACCAAATTTTATAGAAATAAGGAAGTAGCATGGTAAATGCCAGTTGTATCCAGTTATGTATCTAGAAGAGCAAAGTGTCAAAACAAGATACTTAAATTATTTCTTATAGGAAGCACTAAACATCATAATGCACATATAAGAACTAATCTAAGCAATTGTGGACCATACTAAGGGCAATTCTTAGTAGGTTAATCCTATACTTACTTAACACATTTAATGGAAGATAAAATTTGTTCCATATTAAGTCAAATCCATTTTGATAATTACCATTTCAATGCACATTTTAAAAATGTAATATTTATACAACTTAACAGGTTTTAAGCTATTTTGATGAATACTGTCTTAGTGAATCTTCCAAACAATCTTGGGGAAATAACCAATTGCCTGCATTTTATAGGATGCTTAATATTCATAGAATCATAGGACATTAAATTTTGAAGGGATATTTAAGGATCTATTTGGCATCTGTTTTTCAAGCTCATCTTCTCTCATAACCAGACACCAATGTAGTGCTTTAGGGAGATGGATCCCAGGAATTTAATTTAAGCCTTTCTGTAGGTGATTCTAGAAGGCTGCCAAGTCTGGGAATTCTGAACCTCACCCACCCATCTACTCTGGCCCTTAGTCTTCTCTCCTCTCACCAAATAATCTATACTTTGCTTGAAATATGCTGGTCAGAGGGTGCTGGAAATTTCTAGGAACAACCCACCTTAGGACGGTATTAATTTGTTCATTCATCGCTAAATTATAGAACTAACATTCAAATCCAAACCTTGGTTTTAATTATAGGTCTGTGTTCACCATAATACATCTACTTCTCTCTTCAGACATAGTGGAAATGAGTATAAAGGTTAAGAAAATTTTCTTAAAACTAAAGCACTTTAAATATTAAAGTGTTATGCCCTTCAAAATTCTTTCCTAGGATTTTTTAAAAGAGGTACTAATTAATGGCTTTAGTTAATCCAATTCTCATTTATAAGACAAGCTATATTTATTTTTTTAAGAATTCTTTAATTGGAATAGTCTACTGAGGACTTTTTCATGCAATAACTGTCTTGGGACACTGGAATGTAATATTGAATATAAGAATTATAATGATATAGTGCAACTTGGATGAAAAGAGTAAAAGTTACAGAATCATTGAATTAATTACAGGTTAGGCATTTTTATTAAATAGCCTTCAGCCTTTCTCAGAATAGCTGGGTCACCTGGAGTAAACTGTATATTAGACCTCATCAATATAGTTAGTCTATCTCATTGTGTGTGGTTTATCTCAGAGCCAATATGCATGAAAAAAAAAATCAAAGTCATGTCTGGAGAAGAAGGTATAAGAAATAAAATTTTCGATTTCTTAAACACTTATGTGGTTTGTAAATTTCTCAGTTGCAAATAAACTATTGCATTGTTTGTTTTTGTATACAATTCATAAGAATCAACTGAATGGAAAGGCAAAATATTGATGCAGCTGCCATAGAACTTACTAAAAAGACCTTTTAGTGTGATCTCATTTATTTTTAAATTTAACTGCTAAGGGTCTGCATGAAAAATTCTCTTCACTGATGGGACATAACATCAATAAATCCTTAATTTTTTGGCTAAAAACTAAATTTTAAATATTGTTACTTCTGTTGGTACATTTATGATAAAACCTCATCATGCTGGAATTCAGTAGCTAGAAATACATCTCAGTTTGCTTTTAAGTTTAATGAATCTTAAATCTACTATGCTATTAAGATAAAGTAAAATCAAAAATTTAAGATGAATGGCTAAACTGTTAAGAAACAAATGCTATAAGAATAAAAATATTTTGTATTTATCAACTTATTAATGATTAATATGTTATTTAACAATACATAAAATATTTTTGAAGAGTTGTATTAACCTAATTCAAATCACAGTTTACATTTCAAATTAACTAAACATCATTTTTAAATATTTTGCACTTCAGACTCTAACTATTTTGACTTTTTAGATTATTTATTTATTTGACAATTATCTCCCATGTAAAGCCTAAAATGTTAAATCATGAGAGAGATAAAAAAATGAATAAGAGAGATGCTTTGCCCTATTTGATTTTATCATATGTTAAATGGGACTAAATAAGTTCACTTTAATCTAACAGTATTCATTAAGTGCCTATTTTAAGCAATCACAAAATGACTATATATCGGAAATGAATGAAATATGATGTCTCCCTCATAAGTTGGTTTCTGGTATCATGAGAAAGAAAAGTAAACAATAATTAAAATATATTATAATAAGTGATATAGGTGAAATATATACATTTTACAAGGAATTAAAATAGAGACACGAAAGTTTTTTTACAAGATTTATGACAGCTCATTGGTCTGTGAGGTAAAAGTCAAAAAGCAGCTTATTCTCTGCAAAATAGACTCCTATGTTCAAACTCACAGAAACCAAATTGTTCACTCAAGAATGGTTTGTGGGAAAACAGTTGGTTTCTATCAACTAATATTAGCCACATTACTCTCAAAATGTTCATTCATCAAGACAGCTTAAGGGAGTGAAAATGCAAGCCAGAGAAAGAGAACATACATTTATAATACGTGTAACCTCCGAAGGGTTTGCCATCAAGTATTTAAACTAGTTCTACAGGTCAATAAGGAAAAGAGGACACATCAAATACAAGTACACAAGAGATCTGAGAGAATATGTTGAAAAATAGGATATCTAACTGGTTACTAATTATGTGAAAAATATGCAATCTAATTAGAAATCAGAAAAATGTAAAATAAAGCCTCAATGAATTACTACTAAATACCTTTTATTCTGTATAGAATTAACATGATCAATAAAACAAAGATATGGAGCAATAGGGAGTACTGCAAAAATATTATTAGCACAACCATTTTGGGAGAAAATTGTCATTATTTACTACAATTTGATTAATACATACCTTATGATTCAGTAATTCAAATAAATCCCTTTAAATATATCCCTAAAAGACATATGTCCTACAAGGCATATATAAAAATAGTCATAGAAGCATTAGTCATAATGCACAAAGTCTGTATACAACTCAAATGTCTATCAACAGTGGAAATAATGAGTAAATGATCACACACACACACACACATACACACAACGATACATGGGAGAAAGATCTTCAAAAAGTCCACAGAAAATGTGAATCGGGGGAAAAAAGCTATACATGGATTTCAAAATGTTTTGCACCAAATCAATTCTATTCTTAAAAAAAAGTATTAATATATTTTAAAGTGATAGAGACAGTAAGAGAAGCAGGGGGAGAAAGGAGAAAAACAGAGAGATGACAGAAAGCGAGCACCTACCTACTGACTAACTCCCCAAATGCCTTCAACAAGCAGGGCTGCCTTAGGGTTCAAGTTGGGAGTCAGGAAACCAGTCCAGGTCTCCTACATGGTTGGTAGGGACCCAAATACTTGAGCTATCACTTACTGCCTCCCAGGGTCTGTATCAGCAGAAGAATCTAGAGTCAGGAGATGGAGCTGGGAATTGAATTTGGCATGAACCAAGTGTCTTAACCAGTAGATTAAATGTCCACCCCCAAAACACTTAGCGTTTAATTTCATTTTTCATGAACTTTTGGAAGCACACTTGTGTATATGAGAGGTCGTCAAAAAGCTCATGGAAAATACATAGTATGAAAAGCCTGCGTGTATTTCAACATTGCACCAAAAATAAACTTCTATTTGATTTAATTTTCCAAACATTTTTTAAATTTCTCTTATATATGTTTACATAATATAATAATACAGAACATTAAAAATTAATGAAGGATGGTTACAAGCAAAAACGTAAATGAAAATCACCAAACATTCTTGTGTAAAAGAAGGAAGTCAGAAAGAAATACATACAACTCAAATTACATAAATAACAATAGGCAAAATTAAACCAATTCTTAGAAGTCAGGGCAGTAGTTACTCTTCTGGATGAAGGAAAATAGTGATTGACAGAAACAAACTGGAAACCTAGTAAAGCTGTTCCTGTTAAATTTCTTAACTTCTGCACTTTGTGATAACTCATGAATTGTATATTAATGTTGGGTACACATTTCTATATATTTCTTACATTTCATAAATAATTAAAAGGGAACAGTAATACTTCATAACTCCCTGCTCCAAATTCTGATCTTTCAATAATGATATTATGTTCTCACATCAGAAAATATTTAAATGCTGGGTACCTTGTTTTTGTCTCAGAATAAAGTCTTTTATTCTGTTGACATTCAACCATATTAAAAAAGTATCATGATAATTCCATCATAATATTTTTGACAAAAAGTAATATAAGAACTGGCTCATCTAAAAGGAAAATAATTCCAAAGGTGGTAAATGATTCTCTTGATAATCAGACATAATCATTTTATAGTCAAATAGCATTACCAATTATTTAATATTAATTATTTGTCAATTTATTGCAAATATGTGATAATTTTTATCACAGATATAGACTTAGGCCACTTTATTTTCATGAACTGAATTTCATTTCTGTTTTCTTCTCAGCAATTATATATTTAATTTTGCTTTTTTTTGAACAATATTTTAATTACTTTTCATTTTAGAACTTCTTTTTGGTTTCAGTTTTAATTTCAAAAACTTCCTAAGGATTTAGTGACACATGCTTTATAGCCATAAATTATACATATATGCCTGACTGATGAGGCCAGGAGGTAGCTAAGAAAGAGGACCTGAGGTCAGCAGCTTCTGTGTGTTTGGGTGATGCAGGCAAGACTGCCAAACGCACCGCCCCACACCCTGCAACACACGCACACACACACACATACACACATACACACACATCTCATTCTATGAAGTGAAACTCTGCATCTTCTGCAGAACCACTGCTTAGAACCAGCATTGGTCAAAAATAACCAATATGCCTCATGGCTGTGTCCCTGAAGTGATCATTAATTCATTATAACGTTATTATAAAAAAAAATTACCCAGGCTGACACTTCTACTCTTTTAATGCGCCTGATGCCATGACACTTCTGAGATTTTCAAAAATGGGCAAGGAAATGGTCAGTACTCAAGTACTGCCCCAAATTCCACTCATTATGAATATTCAGTGTTTGCTATTAGATATGCTATAAAAGGCATTTACATTTATATGTGTACCTATGTATAATATACTATATATGTACATACATATTACATATATATATGTATATGTGTATATATATATATATATCATAAAACCATGGCATTCCAGAAACCAACTTCCTATGCGTTCATGCCCATGTTCTTTTCTTGGGTATGTACATAAGCTTTGCATCAAAACACATCTTATTCTTCTACTAATTTTGTCTTTTTCTCATCTGTGAATTCATTCTTGTGCCCAAGACCGTGACACTGATTAGGTTCTTTTGGTGTTGTGCACTGTCTTTCAATATGTACACAACTGTAAGTAACTTAAAGACACAATGCAGGTCATTCCCCATTACCAGAAAAGGTAAAATTAAATATGTATTTTTACACTAGGCTAATCATAAATTTCAATCATACCAAATTACAGATCATGAAATATAAAAGTTCACTAAGACCTTTATATTCAAAGATATTCACTACTTACAGTTGAGTGAATAATTCTTTCACTCTATTTTTGGTTTATTTGCAAATATTAGACTTACAAATATGAATAATTAAAGTCTTCTAATATTATAATACTAATTATTCCTAACTGGCATTATCATACTAATACTAGTATGTGGATTCTATTTTCTTAATAAAATTAACTTTATACAAATTGATTTATAAAATATATATATTCTTTTCCATTCAGTGTAATTATCTATCCATATCAGTCTATACAGATTTACTTCATTCCTTTTCATTACTTCAATTTTCTATTATAAGTAGACCATAATTTATTTAGTCATGTATTTTGACTAAATTTTGGGTTCTTTCCTATTTTTCTTTTTGCTATTAGATATAATGCTATAACCAGCATTTGCATATTTATCATACACATAAAATTTTCTGGAAGTGAGGACAATAAGTGAAAGGACTTAAAAGATCTCATTACTAAGAGAAATTACAAATTCCGGTGCACCCACCACAATTATATCTACCTTTATTCCTATCATGCCTGTCAGCAATGTTTCATTATTTTATTCTTCATATCTATTATTTTCAATATACTACAGCATCACTGACACAATTAACAATACCAATGAACTAATTGGTTTTGACCAAAGAAAAAATATGCATCCTCTCAAAATTATCAGTGGGGTTCCTGAGAAAGCAATTTGATATGCCTTAAAATTAAAGTATATGCTGTTTAGAATTTGCTGAATGACTAAACTTTTATTGTATTTATTGGCATAAGAATTCTGATGGGGCCAGCATTGTGGCACAGTTTGTTAGATCTTGGCTTGAGATGGTGGCATCCCATATGAGAGTGGTGCTTTAGTCCTATCTACTTACTCTGCTTCCCCTCTACTTTCCTGCTATGTTGCCTGGAAAAGCAACCAAATACGACTAAAATCTCTGGGTCCCTGCCATCCAAGTCAAAAATTCAGGTGAAGTCCCTGGCTCCTGGAATCACGTGGCCCAGCCCTGGCAGTTCTGGCCATTTGGGGAGTGACCCAGTGGATGGTAGATCAATTATTCTCCCTCCCTCTCCCTTTTCTGTGATGTTCTGCTTTTCAAATTAAAGAAAACAGACACTAAAGCCTCCCATAATCTTTTAATAGCTTCCATGCCAAAAACTTAATTATAAAGAGTTCATGAAAAACATATTTGTCACAAAAAATAAGATATCATCATATAAGCCTCAAGTTAGACAATGTGTCTTTTTATCAGATAAGTATTTTTCTGCAAGACCTACAAATCAGGCAACAAGCATATACACATGAACATGGATGTAAAACTTTGGATAGCCTTTCACAATTGGATTCAGATTCTGTGAAATATTTTTTGATAATACAAAAAGTCCATGTTGTTAAGACTGGATTGATGGATGGATAGATAAACAGGCAGAGCTAATTACAACTCAATAGATATAAACCTGAGTGTTAAGGGTACACTGTTCATTAAATTGGTCTAAATACTGTGGACTCACAAAACTGTGATCACTCATTCTTCATCTCATGTAACATAAAGAGAACAATCTTCCTCGTGTAAAAGGAATTTAACAAAGAGCTGATACTCTTCGACTTAAACAAAATAGGTAATACAGGATAGCACATTTATTCTTTTTTTTTTTTTTTTTTGACAGGCAGAGTGGACAGTGAGAGAGAGAGACAGAGACAAAGGTCTTCCTTTGCCATTGGTTCACTCTCCAATGGCCGCCGCGGCCAGCGCACTGCGGCTGGCGCACCGCGCTGATCCGAAACTAGGAGCCAGGTGCTTCTCCTGGACTCCCATGGGGTGCAGGGCCCAAGCACTTGGGTCATCCTCCATTGCCTTCCCGGGCCACAGCAGAGAGCTGGCCTGGAAGAGGGGCAACTGGGACAGAATCTGGTGCCCCGATCGGGACTAGAACCCTGTGTGCCGGCGCCTCAAGGCGGAGGATTAGCCTAGTGAGCCGTGGCGCCGGCCAGGATAGCACATTTAAGGAAGTGATTTCATAAATATTTTAAGGATAAGCTATATAGTATTTTTACAAGTAATTGTTATCCAGTCTTAAATATGCCATACATTATGAATGTATTTCCAGTGAACACCATAATTTTTTGTTAATTTACAATTGTATGTTTTTTAAAACCAACACAGCCTCAGAATTCACACAACTGAAGATGTAACAACAGATTTCCAAGTATCATAATTTAGCAGATGAGTGAGTTACAGAGTTTTATCTCATTTTTTAAGACACAGAAAAGAATAGTTCTTCAACTTTAAAACTTGGCTGAAGGATTATATTATAGGCATTTTAGCAATTTCTTTCAAAATTTCTTTTTAAAATTCATAACTATTGCACATATTTGTGGGTTATAATGTGACATTAAACACATTTACACAATGTATGCTGACCAAATCAGGACAATCAATATTTCTCCTTCTTGGACATGACCTTTCTATTAGAAGCGTGGGGCTCCTCTCATCTATTTGCTTATAAAATTTATAATAGGTTATTATGAACTACAGTTGCTCCATTGTGCTGTGTAACACTAGGAACTTATTCCTTCTACTAATTCTGATTTGTACATACAATGGAATAGTTGAAGCTATACAAAACAATGAAATCTTGTCATTTGTACCAACATGGTTGGACAGAAGTAGAGGATATTAATCTAAGTGAAATAAACCAGACACCCAAAGACAAATACTGCAGGTTCTCTCTCATATGTGGAAACAAGAAAATTCAGTCTAAACACAGACTATTGATTACTGGGGGTTGAGAGGGTTAGGGGGGCATAGAAGGAGTTTAGAAAATGGTTACCACGACTTGAGTTTAATTAGTGAAATTATTCAAGGCATGTACACTAGTTTCCTCCCTTTCGCTTCTGAAATTACAAATGGTGAATTATATCATATGGAAAAACACCTCTTCTGACACGTTTTGAAGTATCCTCTTACACTGAATATTATCTCCGTATATTTTATGGTCAACTGATAGGTCACTTAAAGATATTTCTAAAAATACTCTTTTGAACATTATAGTCTTCCCTAGGTTACTGAAAAATGAATCAATTCACAGTCTAATGTCAGGATTAGACATTATGTGTCTATTTGAACTTTTCACTTTTTCTGCCAATAAGACAGAAACCTTCAAACAAAGTTACAAAGTATTTCTGACATTCATGGCTCAGAGAGCAAGAGTTTCAAAGAACTGCAGAAGGATAGGTTGATTAAGTAGACATCCCCTATAAATCGACTGCTGACACAAATAAAAAGGGGAGTGGAGAGGGAGGTAGGATTTTGCTGTCTCAGTGATCAAGGAAAAACCATCTTGTGATATAAATGCTTTTTCTAGAGTGTCCTTGAATCTTCTAACGTCTATATGCTGTACAAAAGGGGAAAGTTATGCCAATCTATTGAGACATTAAAAAACAAACAAGAAAACAAATAAAATTTGAAAAGCTTTCTATGGGGTAAATCAAGTAATGCCATCACATCATATCAAAGGTATAAATCACATTAATCCAGTAAAATCATCATGCTCCTTTAGCCTTCTGACTGGTGTTAATATTTACCACATCAACATGATCTTTTCCTGTGCTTATATCTAAATGAATTTTCTGATTGAAAACACACAAGTCCTTATGAAAAGACTCTTCCAAAAGCCAAACTTTTAAACAGTCTCCTACTTCTACCACAACAGGACATGGAATTTGAGTAATTCTTTTCAAATATGTATCAGCTGCATCTGATTCTATAAACATTTGTACTCCTTATATAATTGAAATTGAAAACAACATTACATATCCAGGGAAAATTAAGAATATATGTAGGTATTTAAGGGGCTGTCAGCTCTGGGTTTTTCATATGTGACATTCATTCTCACAGGCAGAAACCATCAGTCAATTATGATCTATTTCACCTAGCAAACTTCAGACTTCATTAAAGTTAGAAAGATATTTTGTCATTTACTCATGAGATTTAACAATTTGCCAAGAATTGGCTGGTACAACTGTCTAGCAAAGGTTCCAAGAGCAATTAAAATATTACAGGATGAATACATGTTAGATAAAAAGCAGAATGATTTTTCATATTTATGAAATAATTTTTCAGTAGGCAACCTTCTCCTGGATGAACCACTGGAAATCCTATAATCCCTTGAAAGAGAAAACCTTATATAAGGATATCATATGTATACATATGTGGAACAATGAATCTTTACAACTTCCAGTTTTATACTTACAATTATATATTATTATATATACTGCAGTTAATTCATTTTAATATAAATTATTAACTATTTATATACTCCTAGTTGCATGAAATAATTGCTACTCTTAAAATATCTTGTCTGCATAATTTTCAAGAAACAAGGAGAAAATTCAAGGAGATTTTTATTTGCTTGTTAAATGTGGCAATATTGTTCAAATGATGTTAAAATTAAAGTAATAAATGCAGATTCTGAGCAAAGAAATTGGGAAATAAAGATGACTATAAAATATTATTTTATGAGAGCATTTGCATACTTTGCATAGTAAAATGGCATATGTGGGTATTATAATAGGGGATTTTTAAATTAAAGATTATCATTATGAAAGAAAATAGCTGCCATTTTTCAAAGTACTTCTTATTTTCTATATGAATGGCAATTTTCTACAAGTGAATTCATATGACACTGAGTCTTAAAAACTTAAAGAGAAAACTTTCTTGATAAGGAATGTTAAAAGAATTTTTGGGTCCCCAAAGGATTATAGCAAAGTATGTGAAGCAATGTCTCAGGTAAAATTAATAACATGGCAAAGAAAATATTTAACTGAATCATATAAACAGGTATGTATATAGAAATAGATATTAGTATTATTATCATATAGTAGTTAACCAGGACATTACACACATCAGAAATTCTCTACTCTGTTCTTTGCCAATGAATGATATGACAATCAATCTTAAGGGTGCTTATATTTTATATAAAGACTTATTTTAGAAATACATACAATATGTGCTTAACATCTAGTGATGAACAAATTAATAAGACTAACATTGGTATGATTGAGTGTATAAGAGGAAACTAAGTATCATTTATGTCTTCACCAATAAAAGTCATTTAGATATGACATTGGTACACAGGGAAAAGAAAAGAAATCCCATAATTAAAAAATGGGTAATATGGATATCTACAAATCAATTTATACCAAACAAATCTGATTGCTTCTTTTGACAGAATTATACAGTGAATGAATGAAGGGACACACTAAATGCAATATGTTTGGATTTTCATAAAGTACTTAATTCAATATTACATGAAATCAGCCTCTTAAAATTAAATAAAACTGGCTTGGAGCTGATTATTCTCAGGTGTTTTTTCTGAAAACCACTAACTGTAAGTATAGGTAATGATAAATGGCAACAGACAGAATTGGGAGCAGGCGTAAGCTACTCCCAAAACTGATTTAGGTCTTGAATTTTAGTATTTTCAATAGTAACCTGAATAATGGAGTAAATAATCCATACAAATGAAATTTAAAAATGACACTAACTTGGAAGGCACCATAAACACAGGAACAGTAAAACAGTCAAGAGGACGTAAACCAGGTTATAAAAAGATACTACACGAGACTGCCCACACTAGAGGAAAGTGTAAGTTAAAAGGTAATTTAGATTTACTATAGAAAAAATGCTAGGAAAAGCTTGCAAACAGGATGACAATTAGGTTAGCACAATCCAATAAGTAATGTAATATGGAAACTGCTTTACAATAGTCATGTACAAATTTTTTATTCATATCTCAATCCTGACAGATCTATAAACAGAAGGGAGTCTAGGAACCATAGTTTAAGCCAATTTCTGATTTTCAATATGGTACCCAAGATAGATCAATACATATACTTATAGAGTGACTTTACATGTTCATTTTTCTATTTTCTATATAAGGATTATTCATAAGAGGAAAAAAATCCTACTATAACCTCTCTATTGTTTGACAATGGATACAGTTAAAGGCCTTTTCTTCCCTCACAGGTGCAGTTAAATTATATGAAGGAAATATCACCTACACAAAAGATAATCATGAAACTAAATCTTTTGTAAATGACTTTTGGATAATCCACGGCACAGTGCTCCTGCTTTATCCATATAAATAATTGAGAGTCGATTGTACACACATATAAGGAAAGATAAATAGGAAGACAAATGACTTCCATGAAGAGATTATTACTTTACCCTACTTTATCCCCGTCTATCGGACAACTCGACAAATTAGAGGAGATTCAGAGCATTGCACCAAAAATGATAAAGGCAATAAAGTTATCCACTTATGAGAGTGAATTAAAGAAGCTAACTCATCTGACAGCCACGGGGAAGCTATAGCAGGCAACACCTAGCTATAACCTAAAAACATGTAGGAGGAAATGGATTATTTCCATGGCATAAGGCACATTTTCCTCTTGCTCAGACTCTCAGATACTCATAATTTTTTAAAAAAAATACTATTGCCTAAATTATTGTAAACAAAGTTGTCTTAGGCTTTCACTGCAGAAATGTTTTTGAAGGACTGAAAAATGAACTCTTGAATACCCTTGGAAAAATAGACTAAAGGTAGAAGATACTAGAGGAAGTCAAAAGGGTTTTGAAATTAGATAGCCCTACCTAGGTTAGATTCTTGGCTCTGCCACTTATTCAAGATTAAGGGAGATGGTGCTGGCACTGTGGCTTAGCAGGTAAGGCCGCCGCCTGCAGTGCTGGCATCCCATATGGGTGCTGGTTCAAGTCACACTTCCAATGCAGCTCTCTGCTATAGCCTTTATCAGTACTCTTGAGTACTCTTTATCAGTACTTTTCTAATTACTACTTGTTGAATTCTTTATTTAGTGTAGGATTAAGCTTGTGATTATAAACAAAATTCAAAGTATGCCCTTGTAGTAAAGAAAAGAAAAATAAGAAAAAAAAAAAAAAGAAGACGAACAGTGGAGTGAGGGAAAAAGGGAGAATATGTGGGAACTATCATATGAAATAAATAAAATGCGTTCCCTTTATATGAATCTTTAAAATGTAAAAAATAAAGAGAGCATGATAAATTTGATCATGAGATCCAAAATTTGAACGTTGCTTCTCCACTTAAAATTGTATGACTTTGATAATTTTTTTAAAATCTAAGACTCATGTTTCTTATTTGTCAAGTCTCAGAAGTGTGCTGTAGCTCGCAAGATCATAAGCACAACCTGCAAAATAGAGTGAATACAGAATACACATGCATCTTCCTTTTACTCCACTTTTATCTTCACCACACTCACCCATTTATTATCTGCTTATTATTTTATTATTTGCTTTTATTTTAAATGCATATGGCCCCATAGTTCACCATCAGTCTCAATATTCAAGCTAAATTTTGTGTAGGGAATGCATTTTTTATGTCTTCTCTCCTATATTTAATATTTTTAAATGATCAACTAATATAATATATTTGGAAATTACTTAAGCTCAGATGATATCACTAATAAAAATTAGCTTAAGTACATCTAAATGTCTGCTGTCTTTGTTTCATAAAATCTCATAGTTAAAAGGCTATATTTATGTATATTCTGTTCAACACTAGCTAGGTGATAAATAAAAACTTTTGATAATGGATGACAATGCAGCATATACTCAACTTCTTTCTGCTCGACTATGAATTTTTCAGTTTGGCATTAGTATCTGGAGCCTGACACCTGACTGAAGAGCAGGGAACAAGCCAGCTGGGCTTACGTTATATTCTTTACTTGTTTATTTTTGACAGTTGTCAGTTATTTTCATAGCAAAAATTATAAAGTAATATAAACATATTAAACTTGAAACTGGAATCTTTTAAGAGTTTAGATTTTCTTTTAGGAAACATTTTATAAACGTCCTTTTTAAAACTATAATTTAATAGTATTTATTGAGCACTTATTATGTGAAAAATAGTTATGCCTTCCTCAAAATGTGTCGATAAAGAGCTTATTTATAGAGAGTAATTAGAATAGTGTCTCTTGTGTATCTCCTATTAGCATTGCTTCATTGTGAGGAACCTTTATATCAGAAACACATGGTTCCAAAGATATGAAAAATGACATTATATTCCTTCTTAAGTGGAATAAAAGGTGATCTAGTAGATGTCCATTGTGTCTAACAGAACCACAATTCTAACTTCCCCAATCCTCTCTTTCACAAGCCAATGCACTGATACAGTGATATTGGGGATCAACAACTTTTATTTCTCTTACAAACCCAGAAATTTAGAAAAGAAAGATCACAGCCAGAATAATCTGAGAAAAACCTTTAAACCTAAGATAATGTACATGGGTAGAAGAAAAACTTCAAAGACAAAATTCCTAGCTGCCCACAGCCAAACTATTCACCTTCTAGGTCAGGATACTGAGCTTCCAATAGTCTCTAATGGAGCCTGTTAGGAACACGACCCCTATCCCTAAAACCTGTCTCATGTTACTCATGGCAACTTGTACTCCAGGCATGCTTATCTACATGCAGTAGTGATCCAGAGCACGGGCATCTTAAAAAGACCTTCTGTCAATTGTTGTGTCTGTAAGTAAGATACCAACCTCATATGATATAAACACATACAAAAAGCAAAAAACAACAAACAAACAAACAAACAAATAAAAAAAACCTCTCCCAAAGGCCATCACTGGAACACTTGTCAAACATACATAAAAAAATGAAGTGCACAACATTTTTCTAAGAAGCTCAGTGACTAAAGGATAAATGCCACAAAGAAAAAAATACGTCAGAAACAAATGATACCACACCATACCATATGTAGACTCTGAATGTGTACATTTATAAATCAGAGCATACCATTTATAATAGCAATGCTAATGTCACTAATTTCTAAACCACATTCAACAGCTATAACTTTGTCATCTGTCTTTGTTTCCATACCACAGCATCATGGTGCTTGGCATGTAGTAAGTATTTAACAAACGCATGGTGAATTAATAAAATCTATTAACAATCCTCACCCTGCTGGGTTTCTCTGTGACACTTCCAGCAGCTCAGCACTCTACACAGTCCAAACAGCTTGAGAGGTGAAAATTTGCACTCTGGTGAAAAGACTTCTAGACAGGAGGCCAGGAGACAAGGATCTTAGTCTCAGATATGTCTAGATGTTTGCATCAACTTTCCTCATCTATAAAACATGTTTGCTGCACTAAATATCTAAGAGCTAAATGCTAATGACAATGTGTATATTTTAAGTACAAGGAAGGTAGAAAAGAGTCAGAATCACAGTATTACCACACACTTGTGGCTTTGGGCAATTTATCTAAATTTCTGAACTTTAGTTTCTTCTTTAGTTGAAGAATAGTATTATTATTTTCCTTTAGCTATAATGAAAATCAATTAAAACATGTTTGAGGCACCAGGCACAGTACTTAGCACTTGGTACTTAAAATCATTATCTGGCACTATTGTTCTTACTATTATTTGCTTGCTTTTGTTGTAATATATCCACTCTTCTCTGAGCCAGACCTAACAGGAGCATTCTTCACTAATGAGCATCTAGTGGGAAAAGTTCAGCAGGGAGAGTACACTGGACTTCTGCTGGATTAAGGACAAATCAAGTCACCAACATCTAAGGGTTACTGAGCAGGGTGCTCTTTGATAATAAATAGAAGTTTTATGTTACAGGTATTGTCTTACTTTACAGTGGACATGAATGAAACACTAAATCACATTAGAGGAGGCCTGGAATAAGTATGTTTATCAAAGGGAGACATGGATTTTAAGATTAAATATCAGGACTAGAAGAATTATTATGAAAGGAGAACCGGATTGTATAAAGGACATATTAGCATACATCCAAACCTAGGTGCAAACCATAACAAGAATTTTGATAATCACACAAAATCACCACTTAAGGGAACATGGATGTGCTCCAAACGTGCAAATGTTGCAGATCCAGTGAATGAAGGAAATGAGATCAAACTCTGGTTGGTAGTCCCTGATAAGGACTAAGAATCGCCAAGTCCAGTTACCTACTTCTCTCTGCTTGGTACCATTCTACTTCCATACATGCCAGAGCTAGAAAGAAGCAGCAAACATGGTGCTGATGACCAGGAGCTTTGGAATCTAACAAATGGAAGAGCAAACAGCTCACAGGGATTATCTATATGCTTAATATACACAGCATTCAGTATTCAAATTATTAGGAGGTTCATTTCAAAATAGCTCATCAAAGTCCTTTTTTTCAAGCAAATATATTAGCTTGAAAACATATTGGAGACATATCACTTTTCTTGCTTCTTTAACCTTAGAACAGATTCCAGGGAATAATTAGTAATGTCAAAAAATGTTTTGGCATTTGGCAGGTTGATTAAGAGGCTGCTTAGGATGACTGCATCCCAAATCAGAGTGCCTGGGATTCAGTCCAGCTATGTTTCCAATTCCAGCTTTCTGTTACTGCACACCTGGGATGGTGCCATAAGTGGCTCAAGTACTTAGCCCTGCCATCAATGTGGGTGACCTGCATTCAGTTCCAGGCTCATGGATTCAGCCTACCCAGGCCCTGCAGTCGCAGGCACTTGGGGAGCAAACCAATAGAAAGATCTCCTTCTCTGTCATCTCATTAGTGTGTTTGCCCATCTCTCACTGCCTTTCCAATACTAATAAATAATTAATTAATTAAAAAATAACTTTGAGGTAAGTAATCTACTCCTTACCTTTTAATATTTAGAATGGAATTTGTTTTCATGTAAATATACCTGTATGCAAATATTTTAAAAGGACTTAACACTTAAAGAAAGTAGTAAAAAAAAAATAAACAAACTACACCATGTTAGATATTTAAGAGGTGTTTTCAAATACATGATTCTTAAAATTTATAGAAGGCATTGGACCTTCTGGTAAATGTTTTCTTAACTTGTTATCTAATGGTTGAAACTGTTTGCTAAGTATTCATAATATTGCTATGGTCAGCAAGTGATCTAGGACTTGCTCCCTCATTTCTCTATTCTAAGCCCAACTTGTTCTTTCATCTCTCTATTCTCCTCAAGGTAGGAAACTAATTCTATTATGAAGGAATCTGAAGGACGCACAATTTAATCTTTAGACCTGATAAAAGAGATGGCTAACATTTTTCTGTAATAGCATAGCCAAAATAAGAACTTAAATAATAATCTCATAGCTAGATTCACTTCGCCATCAGCAAAGTAAACAGTAAGTAGAAAAAACCTCCCTTTCAGACCAAAGGGAAAGAAAGTTTTAAAGTGAGAATATAATTTTCCTCATGGGCATTGTCTACCTTAGAAAAACTACTACAGAACATGCCTGTGACTATAGACTTGTAGTTCAGGCCACCGAAGATTAGAGATGGGACACGGGCACTCCCTTGACTTGTACCCTCTGGTATGCTTTAACAAAAACCAGGAGGAAAAGAAAGCTAGGCATCAGAAGCAATGGGTGGCAGGCCTATTAATGGCTGATCTGTACAGTGATCTGCCCTCAAGGAGACCCAACAGGCCAGTCCACTGCAGTGGCTTTCAATGTGGTAAGCCTGGGCTTCAAAAGAAGTCAGCTTGTGAAGAGCCCTGGCAGCTCTGCCAGCCAAGAGTTGGATCACTGGAAATGGACCTGCCCTGGAGTCGAAGGATGCCCAGGTCAGAGCCACAGATCTTATTGGCTCTAAGCTGAAAAGCCCTTCACTCAGCCCAACTTCCAAAGTGACCACTGCAGCTGAGGGGACGGCCAAGTAGGGTCAGCAACATTGCAGGCAGAACTGTAAATTTCTTGTTAGAGATGCCACCTGCCTTTACCTGGCCAGCTCTCCTCCCAGGCCAGCTAAGTAATGAAAGTCAACAGAGTGCCTTCCCCTAGGAGATATACACCTCCCTTAGGATATACCCCATGTGAAGAGATAGATAGGTCTGGGCCTCTTAACTTACAAGGCCTAAAGCCCACCAGATGATTATCAAGCCCCTTCTATCAGGTTCTATTTGCCTCTCAATCAGAAAAATTACTTGTAGCTTAGACAGCACCTTTCTTAGCTCCTCTAATAATGACTCTGTCCTTTGTTCTAGACCCTGTCTAGCGCACTTGGGCCTCATTCCTTTGTAATCATAACCTCTACTCTACCTCCAATGGCTCTACTCCCAACCTGTGTGTACTGATGGTCCTCTTCCCCACTTAATGCTGTATAATTGTTCAAACCTGGTTAATGCCACTCTTAGGATCATTGGTTACTATCCTCACCCTGTCTTTTATGACCTTGTCTAAATATGATCAGAGTCGGCAAACTTGAAAGGCTTCCATAGCCTTGGCAACTCATGACAAGAGCCTAGGGTGGTTACTGGCGCCATAAACTAGAGTTTCAATTTGTTGGGTCAACAACAGGAGTCACTGTGCACTTGCTCCTCATGTGGGATCTCTGTCCTTAATGTACTGTACATTGTGATTTAATGCTATAAGTAGTACTCAAGCAGTATGTTTCACTTTGTGTTTCTGTGTGGGTGCAAATTGTTGAAATCTTTACTTAATATATGCTAAATTGATCTTCTGTACATAAAGAGTATTGAAAATGAATCTTGATGTGAATGGAAGGGGAGAGGGAGCGGGAGAGGGGAGGGTTGCAGGTGGGAGGGAAGTTATGGGAGGGAGAAGCCATTGTAATCCATAAGCTGTACATTGGAAATTCATATTCATTAAATAAAAGTTAAAAAAAATACAGGCAAAAAAAATAATAATCATTTAAAATGTTTCCCAGTTCACTTCTGTGAATTTGTACCACGCATTCTGAATAGCTTCCAAGTATGTCTGTTTTGGAGGTAGGCACTTGGCCCAGGAATTAAATGCCAGCTAGGATACCACAACTCACCTGGTTTGATCCTTGGCTCCAGCTCTTAATTTCAGCATGTCACAAATGCAGAATCTGGAGGGAATAGTGATTGGATCAAAACCCCTGGATTCCTGTCACCCATGTGAGAAACCCAGACTGAGCTCTCAGTTCCCTATTTCAGGCCCCTACACTTTGAGAACATTTGGTGAAAAAACCAGTGATGGGAACTTTGTCTCTTGGTCTCTGTGTGTCACTCTCCCTGTCAAATATGTAAGAAGTGTGTTAGTATGTGTGGACTCATTGATGATATTCTTCATGAAAAAATGTCTAAAATAAAATTTCCAATTTTAACTAATCATTAGGAAAATAAGTTATGTCATCGCTATCATATTCAACATATAAAACAAGCTACTCTAATGGTTATACTTTGAATACACCAATGCATGGAACTCAATTATTGCTAGTGTATATTCATTAAGGACTAAGATGGGAAAGTATTTTGGTGGTTGGAAATGTAACCAAAAAAAAAAAAAAAAAAAAAAAAAAACTAGTACAAAATCCAGTGTGGCAGAAATAGCAAAAGTTATTGGGTATGCTTGGAAAAGACAGAACTAATAAAATAGAAAGTAAGATTATTCAACATTTAAAAAACCTATATATCATCCTTTAGAAAGAGTACCCTGTAAGGCTGTCTAACAGAATTGAGGTGATGTACTCAGTTAACATACATGATCTCTCCAAAGTGTATCCACTGAGTAACACCTTCTAACATTTTCTCCGAAGCACACTGTGGCCATGTCACAACCACTTCCTTGAGGTGTCAGCCATGCCAGGGTATGGATTGGCTTTATAAGATGCTCTCTTTTGTGGTAGTCAGGAGGTGTACAACATTTTGTTTTCAGTTGCCCTTATTGCATACTTTTTCTAGACAAAAGAAATATGTCTAAATGACATATTTATCTACCAAATCAATTAAGGAACAAATCAGAATGTTAGAATAACTTCTTTATTTTCTAATGGGTTTGGTGGGAAAGGGTGTGGGGGGTGAGGATGAAGAACTTATTTTTTATATTTTATTTCAAACAAAAACTAGACTGATTCTTACTAATATTTAAAAGGTGAAATTCAGGCTCATATTTTCAGACAGACCATTTCTGATCCTTCCATGCTATATACATTTTCAGTTTCCACTGTTCACTCATTTCTCTTGTTATTGCTCTTCTTCAGTCTTCAGGGTAGAAGATGACCTTGGAGGTCATATAATAATGCAAGGCCTTTATATTATACACGAGGAAACTGAAATTGCTTAGATTAAAAAATCTTCCTGGAATTGCACTATGTTCTCATGTGATTCTCTTTACAAGTTTACTAAGTTTTTCATTTGACTGATGCCACTAGATATGTATTAAAAATCATAAATATAGTACAGGGCTTTCCTAGAGTATTACAAACATGTGCTTCTAGTTTCTACATGTGTTTGGCCAGATTTCTTTTTATAATTATAATGCCACACATCTTAGTCACCACTATCTCTCTCAATTACTGCACTGGGTTTGCTCAGTTACTGCCCCCTTGCTAGTGCATTCAAAGCAAGCAGAGTTCGTCTTTCCAAAATAAAAATTTAATTATTTTTCCTTTTTATGTCATAAAACCCCAAGGTTTTCTGTCATTCTTGTCACAAAATCCACACTCAAATGCATTTTGCCTTTGCCTACCTCTCTGGCCCAGAGCCGAGCACTATGCTGACTTTCTTGTGAGCTGCTTCCTCTCTGTGGAATGTTCTTGTAATCTTCTTGCAGCTGCTCCTTGTCACTCTAGCTTCAGCTTGAATGGCCTTCAGAGGCCTTTTCAGAACCCTCAATCCAGTTAGTTAGACTCATTATACCACTATCACTTCTATTATTTTTTCAACTTTTATTTAATAAATATAAATTTCAAAGTACAACTTTTGGATTATAGCGGCTTTTCCCCCCATAACCTACCTCCCACCCGCAACCATCTCATCACCCACTCCCTCTCCCTTCCCATTCTTCATCACAATTCATTTTCAATTATTTTTATATACAGAAGATCAATTTAGTATATACTAAGTAAAGATTTCAACAGACTGCATCCACAAAGAAACACAAAGTATAGAGTACTGTTTGAGTACTAGTTATAGCGTTAATTCACACAGTACAACACATTAAGGACAGAGATCCTACATGGGGAACAGGTGCACAGTGACTTCCATTGTTGATTTAACAATTGACACTCTTATTTATGACATCAGTGATCACCTGATGCTCTTGTCATGAGCTGCCAAGGCAATGGGAGCCTCTTCAGTTCACAAACTGTTTTATGGATTATTGAATAAATCATATTAATTTGTGTAAGTCAATGGTCTATGGGTTTAAATAGAAAAATGAATTACATACCAAATATTATGTAAATAACTAGTATACCAACATCAGTTGTGACACTAATTTAAATCAGTTTAATGTATACCACCAAATAAAGAATCCCCTGATAAATCTCTCACTCAATCAATGTGTGATTGATTAGAAAGCTTTTGCTTTTAAAAAAAGGTCAGATATGAGCATTTCCTTCCAGTGAATTGTCGACTGCTACTACTCAGTAGTACTACTCACACAAAAGACTGAATAAAAATATTGTATTTTCTGATAAATTCTGTACTAAAAGCCATATAATAGGTAATTCTCTAATAAAGATATTTTTATTATTTAAGTTTGGAAAATGTTTGTCTGATTATGGTAACATGAAAAATCAGAATAACTGTTATATGCTGTTAATAATTTGAATAATAAAAGCAAAATAATAGAGTATCTACAATGTAATGTATTGGAGTGAAACTGGCATTTTGAAATTCGATGATTGTTTACAGACTTGTCTTTACTGTTGAGCAAACATGTTTTTTTTTTTTTCCTTCATATTATTTATTGAACTCTTAGTATGGGCTAACCTTATGAGTAGAAACTAAACTGAAAATAGATCTTTGTAAAAATTAAGAGTGGAAAAAGGGGAGAGAGGAGGAGGGGCTGGTGGGAAGGGAAGGTGGGAAGAATCACTATGTTCCTAAATCTGTATATATGAAACTTGTATACCTTAAATATTTTTTAAAAAAGCAAAAAGTAGAAAAACAAAATACTGCCCATTCAAGTCCAGGATTTATTTAATTAAAAATAGAATTCTGAAAAGAATAGTAATAATATAGCTGTTTCTACTTGCTCTGGCTTTAGTATTAATTTGAGCAAGAGTTGGAAGATAAAAGCAAACAGAAATGTAAATCAAAAGTTAATATAAGATTGTATACAAAACTGATCTGACTTTTATCATTAATTGAAAGAGCCCCATTTTTATGATTGACTCATGATGATAAATTATAAAATAAAAATACACTAATAATACTACGTTTGGGGATTCTACATAATTCCGATTAACATTCAAACAACTTCTGATTGGTGGTTAGTATTACTGTTAGTCTTTCTGGCTGAATTGTGCATCATCTTTATGTCTGGCGACTATTTAATTTGTTCCTTTGTTTTATTGTATCATTGTTTCATATGCATTGCATAATAGTTAAATTTTACATAGCTTATAGCTAGCAAATACCTTTATTCTGAAATCTCTATCTTTGAAAAGAACAAGTTACTTAGAGCAACCTCAACAACGTTTTCTTATAAAATTTCTGCTAGACCTTCACAATTAAAAATGGCCTATCCCTATAATTAAGTGTGATTATTAAGTTGACTTTAAAAGTGGCTACTAAGTTCCCAACAGGAGTTCATAACTAATATTTTCCCTCAAGTTGACAAAAAACCTTTGTATTCAAAATGTATTCAGTGTTTAAAACAAAGAAAAGTAGAACACAAAGAATAACTGCATTTCCCTTGGGATAAAACAGGGAGGAGGGGGCTCAGAGGAGCAGGAGAGAGGTAAAAAAGTTCAGACAGATATGCTAAGGTTGACTGATATGAGGGTGGGGGCCTTTACTGTGGTGCAACAGGTCAAGGCACCACTTAGGATGTTGGCATCCCATACTGGAGAGCCAATTTGAGTCCTGGGTACCGCTTCTCACAATTCAGCTCCCTGCTAATATGCCTTGGGAATCAGCAGATGATGATTGACTATTTGGGCCCTTGCCTCTCACATGGGAGACCTGAATGGAATTCCAGGATTCTGACTTTAGATTTGCTCACAAGGGACTAATGCAACCATTTAGGGAGTGAAACAGCAGCTGAAGATGCACCTTCAGTGCTTCCTCAACCTTGTCATTCTCTCTTTCTCTTTGACTCTTTGTCACTCTTTTAAATTAAAAATAAATAAATAAATAAATCTTTTTAAAGAAAGATTAGTGATCTGGCATGCACAAATCTCTTTGAAAAATACATGTATAGATAATCTAAGTTCATTTTTTGGGGGAAGAAACTTAAATTATCTTAAATTATATTTTTGAGTTCTGATTTTACCAGGCAGGAAAACTAAAATCTTAGATGATTTGGATATTATCAATATCCCTACTTCATTGACTCTTCCTTAGAGATTCATCTCATTTCCATGAAACTGGAATGAAGTATCAGGAACTGAACAAAAAATGTATTTGCAATACTATAAACCCCATTTATCACCACCAATGACCCCTATATCATTTGCATGTCTCTTAGGGGGTAAGCTACTATCCTCAGTTGAAAACCACTAGGCCAGTTGAAATGAGGAACAGATAAAAAATTAAAGATATGTTGGATCAAAAACTGATTTAAATTCTAGAAGTACTGTGCAATGTATTTGCATATGGCCAGGGAAGAGAAAAACTAAAATAATATAAAATGGAATACTAAATGTGGGTAAATTGGGTAATTATAGCTGACTTTGAAAATATTTTTTCACTCATCTTTTCTAAATAAATTTTATTTTATACTAAAAAAATTTAATGCATTTTTTAAAGTTGAAGAGGTAAAGCAAAACTCATTAAATGCTGACCTCTGAACTCCACACAGTGCTCTCATTCTGGAGGATTAGTAAAGGAACCTTGATGAGCAAAGGTGTCTCACTCATTGTTTTCTCTCTCCCTCATTATAAGGAGTTCTTGCATGTGATTCTCCTTCCAGTTCCACTGCATTTGGGGAACCTCTATGACCTTGGATAGGTGATTACATCTCAAAGTCACAGGCAACAAGTTTTTAGTAATGGCCAATGGGAAGCAAATATCTTTCTTAAAATTATCTAATTATAATAATGGTGTATTTATGATTTTCATATATTTTGTGAGGAACATGTTAAATGGTTCCATTTTAAATGCCAGAAGATTATCATACCAAGTTATTAGAATTATAGAATAGGATAGAGACTATTCATATACAATGAAAACCTTATTTACGCATGAGGTTGTTCACAGATGTGTTTAATAGTGCTCTTAATCAGCATTTAGAAATTAAAATTTAGTAACTTAAAAAAAGAAATCTTTTTTGCTCCAGAGAGATGAGAATTATTGCAACATCAACATTCCCATATGGGCACCAGTTCAAGTTGCCGCTGCTCCACTTCTGAACCAGCTCCCTGCTAATGCGCCTAGGAAAGCAGAAAAGGATGGTCCAAGTCCTTGGGCCCCTGAAACCCCCTTGGAAGACTGGTATGAAGCTCCTGGTTCCTGGCTCCTGACTTCAGCCTGGCCCAAACCCGCTGTTGTGGCCAACTGGGGAGTGAAACAGTGGATGGAATAGTATCTCTCTCTATCTCTCCCTCTCTTTCTCTGTAACTTTGCCTTTCAAATAAATAAAATAAATCTTTAAAAATATTAAAAAAGAAACATACCGGTATTATTATTTTTATTGCATTAGAAACAAGTTCACATTAAAAAACTCAGTTGGGGCAAGGATTTGAAGAGATAATAGTAATTCCAAATTTCCTGATTTTGTGAGTCTTCATATTTCAGTTAAGAACGATCTATGAGGATAAAAGAAACCATATTTTTCCAGGAAGAAATTTTTTTTAAATATTCAATATGTAATATCTAACTAATGCCAGTCTGGTCAGATTACTATTTATTCGTCTACAACAAGTTTAACAGGTTATATATGTTCATTGAGTAAATTATATTTGTTGAGAAATTTTATGATTAATGGCAGTAATTTTAGGATACTAGTCTGCAATAAAATTAGTTATGAGAGAAACTAGTGAGATAAATTCTATGATGTTAATTAATACATCTATTAATTTCAGTTTGCCCAAAATGAAGCTAGATGATCTTTTTCCCTTCTCTAAAGCAGACAATCCCTTTGTACCTTATTCTATTCCAGAAAGTAAGAGCCATAACTTAACAATATCCCTTCCAAGAGGATACAGGAACCCAGTGGAATATCTGACTAAAGAAGGGTTTCTGTAAAAATAAGCTAAAAATCTAACAATTGGAGTTTTGCTTATAAGGATGCACCACCACCTAAGTACTTTGAAGCATAGCATGTCACTGAAAGTCAGTAAAAGCCCTATGTGGTAGATATTATTATTGTCTGTACTTCTAGATGAAAAAATGAGAAAGATTTTTTCAATACTGTGGGAAAAGGAAAGAAGCAATGGAGCACAGCAGATGCAAGGTGAGCCTAATCTAATCATCAGAGTGCATTTAACATGTAATTCAGAGATGTGAGAGGTTACCTGTAAAATCCAATAATGGAAAGGAGAATAGCAAAGGATTGAGGAGTGAAAAGGAAGCCATTCCCCTGAATCTTAAATCTTGGCCCTGAGTAAACAGTGAAATCTCAGGCAAGTTATTCAACTTTGTTGTAACTAGGTCCTCTCCTATGTAAATGGGGAGACTGATAGTTCTTACCTTGTAGTATTATGGTAATTGTGAGTTTTTAACTTTGCCACATGTTCAGCTGTTCTTATAATATAAAATACAAGTATCTGCTGTTATTATCATGTTATTAGTTTGCTTTTATGTAATAAATGAGTTGCAATCAGTAATCACTATATAAAAATAAACACTTTAATTTTCTGATACATAGGAAAAAAATATGTGTGTGTGTGTCCATAGAAAGAAATGATACATTATTGTATTGACAGTAGCATAACTGGATCCACTTATAAATTAGTGGTTGAAAAATATGAGTCCTTATTCTTCAAATAAAACTGTTTAAAATAAAACTGTGAAATTGTGTACCGGTTAATCATTATTAAATGTTTATGAAATAAATACATCGTATGAACTTTGAATAAAAGAAATTAGAAAATGGGATTTAAAATCATATGAATTCTGAAGCACAATTACTAAATATTTAATAGAATGTTTCACAAAACGTCAAAAGTAATCTTCTGGGGAAACAGGGATTGCTTTGGTCCTGAACTACTCATATGGCATCTCTTGTGTCCTATTGTCACTGTATAAGTCATCTTGATTGCTGGCTTATAAGAAGTAGTTGGAGAAAAAAGTCACCAGACAGTTCCTGGATTCCAATTTGCGATTTAAAGTACTGAAAACAACTGGCATTTGGCTTTGTATTTTTCTATGAACCACAGACATGCTGTTATCAAAACAACTCTTTTGTGTTATTCCCCTACATTATCACATTGATTTTATTAAACTTGTTCCTTGTTGATTTTTTTAGATGCCAATCTTTCTCCTGGGATCCAATTCTAAGGAATTCATAATGGAGAAGATGATTTTTGATAGGTGCATTTCAGAAACTTCCAGGATTCTAATAAAAACCCTCAAAGTTCGCCTAACACCTGAGAGAAAAATTAAAGTTGTATAAATGTTTTAGAATTAAGTGTGAGGGAGATATAAAAAGCAACAGAATATTAATTGTTTTGTGATACAAATCAAAGAGAGGAGAAAAAAGGCCTGGGACTCAATTACTAAAGTAATTTTAATTTGAATCAGTCTGAGTGTCAGAATGTAGAGCACTTATGACTAAATTTCTCAAAAGGAAGTAAGCTTTAAATATAATGGGCAGAATTGTGTGATGAGAAACCAGAGCTATTTTCTACATGTCCTAATATTTTGACAATATTGGAAATATGCAAGGAGAAGAAAAAGAGAAAACGCACATCGCAGCGATGTCATGCTTATTTTTTTTTTTTTTTAATTTAGAAAAGAAAAAGGAGAACCGTGCTTCAGAGAGACGTTCAGGTTTAGAGGTGAATTGAAGAGAAGGAGAATAAGAGGTCAGTCAGTAAAGAGTATAGAGGAGACTACATCTGAGAAAGAAATATTTAGAAAATCCTACACTTTAAAAATTAAGCAGAATAACAATGTAGACTTTATGCAAGGCAAGCTTCACGTTGAAATAGGAATAAAAGGAAAACAAAATGCCATAGTAACTACAAGACATTCTCAGAGAACTTGGTTAAAATATTAAATAAAAGGTCCCATATGCTATTCATTAGGAGGCTTTGGATGTTCTCTTCTAAGTGATGGAAACAAAGCTTAAAGGACCATTTTGTTCTTCAAAGTAAAGCAAATGTGATTTCCTAAAGTTTGTTTATAAGAGTGAGCCATTGAAACTCACACACTACACACTGTATTCATTTTTGAAATGCACTGACCTTTTCTAAAGAACTATTTTTTTGCTAGTTGTAGACTCATAACTTAGCATAATATAAAAGTAATCTCTGTCTTGAATTGTCTTAGACCTGAAAAGCTTTTAAGCCAAGAGAAGATGTGAGATGAAGGGGCATGGAAATGGGGCATATATTGGATTCTACTCAGCTGGAATCCTTTATACTTTGCTTTTCAAAAGCTCTGTCTACTTTTGCCTACAGGTCTCCTAACTTGATCCTACTTCCATTTCTCCCATTGTTATTATATACAATGTCCATTTACTCCCCCATCTGTTAAGATAATGGTAAGGAGGAAAACACATAGATGAACATTGAGGCAATCATTATTATTGAAATTTGGGAAACTGCAACCCATTTAGAAACAGCTTAATAAAGTAATTTAGGGTACAGTGCTGAGGTGTGGTGGGTTGAGCTACCACCTGCATTGCTTACATCCTATATGGGCGACAATTTGTGTCCTAGCTGCTCCACTTCCAAAACAGTTCTCTGAAAGGCCTGGGAAGAGCAGCAGAAGATGGCCAAGACGTTTGTTTGGGTCCTTGCCACCCACGTGGGAGACCCAGATAAAGCTGCTGCATCCTGGCTTCAGCCTGGCCCAGCCCTGGCTGTTGCAGCCATTTGGAAGTGAAGCAGTAGATGGAAGGTCTCTCTGTCTCTGTCTCTGTCTCTCTCTCTGTCTCTGTCTCTCTCTCTCTGTATCCCTTTCAACTAAAATAAAATGAATCTTAAAGGTAATGTAACATACTTATCTAGTGCCTGCTGATGATGCTGTATGCTAAGCAGTGATGAAATATAGATGAAAGATAAATGATCTCACAAGAATATGACAGTGTAGACACTGGGGCTGGTGTGTAGAGATAAGCAGGAGAATCAATAGTCATAATTTGATCATGGATACAATGATATTCAGAGTATGTTGTGGAAGGGAAAGAAGAAACTCATTATCTTTAAAACTTACAGAGGCAAAAAATGCCTGTAATTAGAGGTAAAACTTATGTTGAGTCCAAAGGACCATAGGAATAAAAAAAAATAAGTAGAGGGTAACAGAAGATCCTTTCAGGTAAAGAATATGATGATGCAAATAAAGACCTGGAACCCTAGCAGAATAGTGGGAGATAGGTTGATGATAGAAGATAATTAACCCAATTAGAAAGGTTGGCCAAGGCAAAGTAAGATATTCAAGAGAGATATATGGGCTTCAGAGATAGGTTTGGACAGGAATGAAATACAACAAGATAAGATGAATTATGATAACAGAAGGCATGATGAACTATATTGTTCTATTAATGTTCCAATGGTGATGCAGAGAATGGGGTAGCTAGAAAGAAAATAAGATTTTTTTTTTTAATACATAATAACAAGAGCAAACACATACACGCAGACACAAAGAAGAAAGAGTCAAGCAGGTGGGAACTCACTCCATAAGCATTAGAACATTCAAAAGATTGAAAAAAGAAGAAATGGTTAGTGGCATCAAATATTACAAAATACAGGGGCTGGCACTGTGGCTCAGTGGGTAAACGCCCTGGCCTGAAGCACCTGCATCCCATGTGGGCGCTGGTTGGAGACCCGGCTGCTCCACTTCTGATCCAACACTCTGCAATGGCCTGAGAAAGCAGTAGAAAATGGCCCAAGTCCTTGAGCTCCTGCACCCATGTGGGAGACCCAGAGGAAGATCCTGGCTCCTGGCTTTGGATTGGCACAGCTCCAGCCGTTGTGGCCAAATGGGGAGTGAACCAGCAGATGAAAGACCTCTCTCTCTCTCTCTCTGTAGGTGTGTAACTCTGACTTGCAAATAAATAAATGAATCTTCAAATATTGCAAAATAGAATGATTGGAAAAATGTCCGATGTATTTAACATGGATCACAATTAGTAATCTTGAAATTCCTGTTGAGATAACGGAATACACTTCACAGTATTAAAGAATAAGTTACATGTTACCTAGTTACAAGAAATTTTGAAATAATAAAAAGACAAAAAAGTAATTCCTTATCTTAAATAGTAAAATAGCATCTATCCTCCATTTTGAAGAGCTATAGTGCATTGTGACAAATGTGTCTTTTGAACCTCCAACAGTCCGGTGTGTGCCTTGCTGCAGCTTTACTTTGTTGGACTTGGTAGCAAAGCATAATTAATAATGCATCTCCAATTTGTACGGAACAGCCATAAATATGAAATGATTTCTCCCAAGGCATAAAAATACTCACATGTAGATCTTGCTATCTTACGAGTTCCACCTCATCTGAAAGCCTTAACTTTGGCTCTAGGGCAATGTCAATTTAGTATTCTACTACTTTAGAAGTTAGCTCTTTATAGCTTTGTTTAAGGAATTCTTTTTCAGGAAGACATTTTCTAATTGTGTTCTTTCAGTACTCTCACACTCTACCTCTTTTTACCCCCCCCTTCCATAAAGTTATCTTTATTAAAGCTGATGGGGATTAAAAGAGCTATCAACAGTTCCCGAGATATCTGCAGCATGCTAATTCTATTTTAAAGATAACAGTGATCATACAGATATCCACCTCTAGCAAATCTATGCATATAAGTCAGAAGATGAATGATAGATATGACATAGCTTTTAAATAGCTGTTTGATTGAGATTGAATGATTATTTCCATGTTAAAGTGAATTGCTAGCAAGAGATTATATATCAATATTTATGCAGACATTACTGAGTTTTAGGACATTGTTTGTTTTTATTATGTTTTTTTATACTTCTTTTTGTTTCATTCTTGTTTTTTTTAACCCCAGGATAAACTGATTACTTGCAAAACATCCAACTGAGAAGAAGCTATGTTCTGGGCCGGAGCTATGGCATAGTAGGTTAAGCATCCACCTGAAGCACTGGTTCAAGTCCTGGCTGCTCCACTCCTGATCCAGCCCTCTGCTATGGCCTGGGAAAGCAGTAGAAGATGGCCCAAGTGCTCGGATCCACGCACCCACATGGGAGACCAGGAAGGAGCTTCTGGCCCCTGGCTTTAAATTGACTCAGGCTCAGCTCCAGCCATTGTGGCCATTTGGGGTTGAACCGGCAGATGGAAGACCTCTCTCTGTCTCTCCCTCTCTCTGTACCTCAACCTCTAATGTAAATAAATAAATCTTTTTTTTAAAAAAACAAAAAAAGCTATGTTCAGCATCAGTGAACCTTATTCAGGCCTCAATTTTAAATATCAGTGCTTAGTACAAGATGTACTAAGAAGATGTAGCTTCAAAAGTGAGACAATAAGGTGAGAAAAAGTAGTAGAGGATAGAGGAAAAAGAGATAAAATTTCCCTCCTTAGTACTGAGCCTTAGATACTGCTAACATATTTGAATCCAAATTCTACTTCTACTCCAATATACTTAATGTAAGAAACAAATATTATTATTTTCCTATTGGTCTTAGACATTGATGGAATACTTTAGCTTTGATTCTGACATTTCCATGATAATTCATACCACTGTTTAGTGTTCATGTAACTATTAGAAAAAATTTCTATTTATAAATAGAAACCTGTATTCTTAACATTATTTATTAACATTAATTATTAATTATTTATTGACATTAATTATTTTTAAGTAAGTTTAAGAAATCTGTTTGTTCCACAAATGATCCATGGCCACTATGTAGGCATGACACTAGGGTGCAGGATACAAAATCAAATGTCATAGTTCACAGCTGTGAATCTCAAATAGGTGGTTAAGTAAACATGTAGTTCTAATACGGTATGATAAATGAAATAAGTCAATACTGCAAGCAGTAGGGGCCAATTATTCTGCTTGAGTGGGGTGTTGAAAAGATTTTACCAAAAACATGAGTCTTGATCAAATGCCAACAACCTTTTAAGCATTTAGATAACTAGGTCTTAAGACCTTTAGAGTCATTAATGCAGAGTTCTAGAGGGTTGCTGTTCTCAGGAGATTTTGCTTTTTGTTTACTCTGCTTATTGTAAGTCACAGGTAAGTGGATATATTTGCATTGGTAATCATAGTATTTAAAAATCTGCTGACATTTTAGTGATGTTGTGTATGAGATGTGTGGGTGAGTCAATTTTTAATAACTATTTGTTTATCTAGATTTATTTAGAGCCAAGGGACCAGTCCTTGACTGGCGAGCCTGTTAGGAAATCAGCATTTTTTCCACATGTAAAACCTACATATGAAATGCTAACTTAACAATCATTAATATCGTTGAAGGACAGAAATGAAATGTATAGAATAAAATTTGAAAAATAAAAAGAACATCTCAGTGGGTGGCACATGGTAGGCACTCAAAATACAATTACTGTATAAATAAATTTAAAAATAAAACTACACATGGCTTTGCTATAATATTATACATTTAGATTAGGAAAAACATATGAAGCAGGCATTTGGCCTGATGGTTAAGATGCCAGTTGGGATGCCAACATCCCATAAGAGAACACCCTGGTTTGTACACCAGATATGCTCCCGAACCTGGCTTCTTATTAACGCACACCCTGGAAAGCAGTAGGTGATGGCTTGAGTATTTGAGCCACTCACATGTGAGATACAGATTTAGTTCTCAGATCCTGGCTCCAACCCAACAAAGCTGCAGCCCTAAAGATTGTGGGAATTTGGATAGTGAAATAGTAGATAGTAGCTGTCTGTCTGCCACTGTCTCTGCCTCTTTTTCTCTCGGCCTCTCAAATAAAGTAAATAAATTTAAGATGATAAAAACATATATTTTTACTCAAATTAATTTTGACATAGAAAAGTCAAAATTTTCTATAAATAAATAAACTACTTTCATGTGTCAAAGATTGCAACCTTCTTGAAAAAGAAAGCATTAGGCTATGTTACTAATGGAATATGCATACCACAAAAATAATCAATATATCCCCAGATAAATAATATTCTAAGAAGTCCAGGTCTATAAGAATTAAAATATCATTATGCTCTTAAATATGTATATGAAATCTGTACACATTTTATAAATAAAACAATGTTAAAATAATAGAAAGAGCCGGAGCCGTGGCTCAACAGGCTAATCCTCCACCTTGCGGCGCCGGCACACCGGGTTCTAGTCCCAGTCGGGGCACCGGATTCTGTCCCGGTTGCCCCTCTTCCAGGCCAGCTCTCTGCTGTGGCCCGGGAGTGCAGTGGAGGATGGCCCAAGTGCTTGGGCCCTGCACCCCACAGGAGACCAGGAGAAGCACCTGGCTCCTGGCTTCAGATCAGCGCGATGCGCTGGCCGCAGCGCACCAGCCACGGCAGCCATTGGAGGGTGAACCAATGGTAAAGGAAGACCTTTATCTCTGTCTCTCTCTCACTGTCCACTCTGCCTGTCAAAAATTAAAAAAAAAAAATTCAAAAAATAGAAAGAAATCTGAAAATGCTTATTTTCTGCCCTGAAAATTATACACTGTAATTAAATGTTAGTTAAATCAGAAATCTCTTACCAAAGATCACTAAACACTACCCATAGTCCACAATTTTCATTTCTTTTATTCCTTTAAGAAAAAAGAATCCCCTTGATAGTTTTTCATGAACATGGTTGCAACAGTCACAAAAACATGGTAAAAAATGTCCTTTCCTCCTGGAAGTTCATCAGCAAACTTGCTTCCCTGCCTACCTCACCACAAGCCCCCTCTTTCCCATCGCCACCCTTATCCTTGAGGGTCACTTCTTTTTTTTTTTTTTGTGATGGCAAAATATCTGCTTTCCCAATGTATTAGTTCCTTTGTAATATTTCCAAGTTATGATAATTCCATTCTTCAATTAATTATGTGCCCAGAACTCTTTTACTTGAACTTCTTTATTGCCTTCTTGGAGAAAATTGATAACATTTAGAAACAGAAAAACATCAGGTCATAATCTTTTTTTTTTTTAGATTTATTTATTCGAAAGACAGAGTTACAGAGAGAGGTAGACACAGAGAGAGTTCTTTCATCCTCTGGTTCACTCCCCAGATGGCTGCAATGGCTGGAGCTGCGCCGATCTGAAGCCAGGAGCCAGGAGCTTCCTACAGGTCTTCCCATGTGGGTGCAAGGACCAAAGGACTTGGGCCATCTTCTACTTCTTTCTCAGGCCATAGCAGACAGCTGGATTGGAAGAGGAGCAGCTGGGACTAGAACCAGCGCCCATGTGGGATGTCAATGCTTCTGTCATCCCCCTGTTTTTTTTTTGTTTTTTTGTTTTTGTTTGTTTGTTTGTTTTTGACAGGCAGAGTGGATAGTGAGAGAGAGAGACAGTGAGAAGGGTCTTCCTTTTTGCCGTTGGTTCACCCTCCAATGGCCGCTGCGGCCGGCGCATCTTGCTAATCTGAAGCCAGGAGCCAGGTGCTTCTCTTGGTCTCCCATGCGGGTGCAGGGCCCCAGGACTTGGGCCATCCTCCACTGCCTTCCCGGGCCATAGCAGAGAGCTGGCCTGGAAGAGGGGCAACCGGGATAGAATCCGGTGCCCCATCCGGGACTAGAACCCGGTGTGCCAGCGCCGCAAGGCAGAGGATTAGCCTGTTAAGCCACGGCACCGGCCCACCGTTTTTTTTTTTTTTTAACCTTTATTTAATAAAAATAAATTTCCAAAGCACAGCTTATGGATTATAGCAGCTTTTTCCCCCCATAACCTCCCTCCTACCCACAACCATCCCATCTCCCGCTCCCTCACCCATCCCATTCACATCAAGATTCAATTTCAATTATCAATTATCAAACTATCTTTTTATCCATACATTCTCCCATCCATCTATTCAATTATACAATAGATAACGCTTACTTGGACATCTTTCATCTAGAAGCTATCATTTTGAGGAATCTTTACCTTCTAAATCAGCACTGTCTACTAAAATATAAGTCAGCAACACAAGCTGCATATGACATTGTCTACCATCTACCTTTTAAAAAGTCAAAAAGCAGGTAAGATCAATTAATTTAATTAAATAATATATACTAGATATATTTGAATATACAACTGAAACAAAAATATAAATGAGATATATTATTTTGCACTTACTAAATCTTCAAAACCCTGTGCATGTTTTCTAATTATGGTATATCTAGTTTTTGACCAATGTGTTTTCCTCTTTTATATATACACACCAAAAAAGATATTTCTGAGTTTCAAAGAGAATAGAGTGGTTGGTTAGAAAGGGGGGAAAGACTGTCTATTCTCTGTTCCACAACTTTATTTCTTTTTATAGTGTTCCTTTTCATTTTATTAAATTAAAAAGAGACTTCCATTTTGAAAAATATGGACCCACTATTTTCTGAAAGTTAAAGACCTGTAAAATATTGTTAAATTCAGTGTCATTATTGAAAAAATATATTTTATGAAAGTACAGTGTTTGACTACATATGGCTTTTTAGGTACAATGCAAAAGAGAGGTGAATACTGTTGCTGAAAGCAAGTCATTGTTCATTTTCCAGGAATGAATGGTTCTGAAGAAATAGTAAGGAATTAGTCAATGCAAAGTAGTTCAACAAAGTGAGATTTGCTTTGTATTAGAAAAGCAATGAAGTAAGGACTAAACCATGTCATTATTTCTATTCATATTTTTAGATTTGTCCTAACCCAGTGTTATGCTTGCCAACCATTTTGCTTACAGTTCTATTTGACTTGTATTGTATCTCATTGAAACACCACAAGTTGAACAATTTTTGTTTTTCCCCTTGCACTGTGAGGTCTTGAAGTTCAAAGAACTGGTCTTGTTTGTCTTTTTATCCCTATCAGCTAATACAGTGCCTGGAACATAGCAGCATATGTTGTTCTATGTTAACCTAATTTGCAGTATGTGTGCTTATGGCATATTTTTACTTACTTAGAAAACAAATATTGTAATGTTGCAGTACCATTCTATATATGCTTGGCTAATAATATAAATTAAAACAGTAAATGCACAATTCATATGAAATTTACCATGCCGTTTATAATAAAATACAGTATGTGTATAAAGCAATATTTATTGGGAATAATTATTTGGTGTTATAGATACACAAGATCTAAGTTTGACATAAAGCTACAATGAAAAATTAATATTTCTTTTAAAAAACAAGTAAAGGGATTTTTTTTTAACTTGGGTCGTTTGGCTTTTCTTTTTAAATCTATTTTAATTTACATTTAAACTTTACTATACATTTTCTTCCCTAAAATTTGACCGATATTTTTCCTGGATGGTTCATTTCCTCTGCCGTGAGAATTGAAAATTCTAGCTTATTAAATATATTTAGATTACAGGTAAATTTTCCCACACTTTCTTCATTATTTATGATATACTTAAACACACAGATAAAACTTTATCTTTTAGTGGTATGCAGCTATCAAGCTATTTATCTTAATCAAGCTTAACCCCAGAACCTGATTCTGACCATCAACCTGCACAATGATGACATCTTGCCTTGGTCAAGGAAGATAAATAAAGCTGCTGGTGATCAGTCCCTTTTCTGTCCTCCTCATGCTCTTTGTTAGGAAGGGAAGATTTAAAATAATTGCATCTGTGGAAAATTTGTTTTACGGCTTCTTCAACGAAACAGAGTTGACACATCCTCTAATGCAATCGATAAAGAACAATATGGCCTGGCAATGACCCAAGGTTCTAAGTTAACACCAAGGTTCGGAACCGAGACCTGTGCAGACTCACTTTCCGCACTGACTGATGAATGTGGTGGTGTGACACCAGTGAACTGTGTCCCCTACCATCATTACCCAGAATTCCAGCCAACACAGCCCACCAGGCAATTGCTGACACAGACTTTAGATGTTTGCCAACTTTAGCTGAAAAGCTCTCTTTTTCAACTAAAACCTTATTTTAAAAACTCCACATAGAGAATTGGGGGCCAGTGCCATGGCTCACTTGGTTAATCCTCCTCCCATATGGGCGCTGGTTTCTAGTCCTGCTTGTTCCTCTTCCAGTCCAGCTCTCTGCTGTGGCCCGGGAAGGCAGTGGAGGATGGCCCAAGTGCTTGGGTACCTGCACCTGCATGGGAGACCAGGAAGAAGCACCTGGCTCCTGGCTTTGGATCAGTGCAGCTCCGCATTTGGGGAGTGAACCAATGGAAGGAAGACCTTTCTCTCTTTCTCTCTCACTGTCTCTAACTCTTCCTGTCAAGTAAATAAATAAATAAATAAAAACTCCAGATAGAGAACTGATAAAAGCAGAGTTACCCAGGGGAAAGATCAGGGTAGCACAGCCTGGAGGACCTTGATTGCCTTCTCCCCCAAAAAGATACAATGGAAAATCCCTGAGGAGAACTCTATTCTGATTCTCTTGTCTGCCTCCTTTCCTTGGCTTCTTCCCTTTTCTTTCCCCCTTTTTTCATTTTCCCTTCTTCTCAGTTTCCTCTAAGATGTCTTGTTATTGGCTGCACTTTTTTTTTTTTCCTATGTCTTCTTTTTGTGTTTTCTCTAAGAACAAAACACGACTGTTGAATAGGAATACTGGAGGCCTGAGCTACTGTAATAAGCCTGAATGCTGGCTACTTTACTTCTAAACAGATAAATATTTCAGGGCGGGCATTTGATGCAGCAGCTAAGTCACCATTTGGGACACACTCATCCTATATCGAAAAGCCTGGTTCAAGTCCTGGCTACGCTGCTTGCTATCCACCTTCCTGATATAAAGCACATCCCGGGAGGAAGCAGAGGATAGGTCAAATACTTGGCCCCTGCTACCCAAATCAGAGACCAGATAGAGTTCCTGGCTCCTGTCTTCAGTCTGATCCAGCCCCAGCTATTGTGTGCATTTGGGAATTGAACCAGGAGTTGGAAGATCTCTGGGTATTACTTTCTCTCTCTCCCTCTCTCCTCCTCCTTTCTCCCGCCTTTCTGATAAAATGAAAATAAATTCATTTAAATTAAATATTTCAAAGTCACTATACTGAGAACTACTCTTCAAAATAATCTATATTCTGAAATTATAATTTATATAATTTCTTTTTAGGATTTAAGTTTTTTAAGCTTAAGTTACTTGGTGTCATTTATTAACTAGAAGTTATTAATTAATTAATGTTTGTGGGCATCAACCAGTTGCAGGGAAAATGGGAAGGTATGAAGCATATGCAATATAAATTTAACTTGGAGAAACAACAGTTTCTAATCAACTATGTAACTAAGTGTAAACAAGATAGTGGGACCCCAGGTTTCTCTTGTTAAACCAATAAGATTAATGGTCTCAACTAAATGATTCACATGCCATAAATATTATACAGGACATAAGAGAATGGGGAATACTTTTCAATCTTAATGAAATCTTCAATTGAAATCACGTATACCTTAACATTTTTATAATCTATGCTTATACATCAAATTGATATGAAGTGGTTTTTGTTTTTCTTTTTAAGGTTCTGATATTTTTATTTTAAAGAAACTTTTGTTTCTGCATTGGAAGGATAATTCAATGATAGTATTTCTAGAACTTTTTTCTCTGAAAATTATTTTATTATATATTAAAAAAGACTTATTTATTTATTTGAAAGGCTGAGTGACTGAGATAGATAAGGGGAGACACAGAGAGAGAGAGAGAAAGTGAGAGAGAGAGAGAGAATAATCCATCTGCTGGTTTACTCCCCAAGCTAATTACCTCATTTAACAGTTGTGACAACACAAAAATTAGGTGTTATTAATAAATCCATACAGGTTAAATAACTAGTCCAACTTCATTCTTCCTTTTAAAAAAAAGATTTTTTTTTTGACAGAGAGAAAAAGAGAGGTCTTCCATCCGCTGGTCCACTCCCCAGTGCCCACAATGGCCGGAGTTGGGCCAATTTGAAGCCAGGAGCCAGAAGCTTCTTCCAGGTCTCCTATGCAGGTACAAGGGCACAAGGACTTGGGCCATCTTCTACTGCTTTCCCAGGCCATAGCAGAGAGCTGGATTGGAAGTAGAACAGCTGGGACTCAAACCGGTGCCCACATGGGGTGCCAGCACTGCAGGTCAGGGCTTTAACCCTCTAAGCCACAGCACCAGCCAGCATTCTTCTTCTTCTTCTTCTTCTTCTTCTTCTTCTTCTTTTTTTTTTTTTTTTTTTTTTTTTTTTGGACAGCTAGAGTTAGACAGTGAGAGAGAGAGAGAGAAAGGTCTTCCGTCCATTGGTTCACTCCCCAAATGGCCGCTACGGCCGGAGCTACGCCAATCCAAAGCCAGGAGCTTCTTCCAGGTCTCCCATGCGGGTGCAGGTGCCCAGGCCACCCTCCACTGCCTTCCTAGAGACCTGGACTGGAAGACAAGCAACCAGGACTAGAACCTGGCACTCATATGGGATGTCGGCACCGCAGGCTGAGGATTAACCAAGTGAGCCATGGCACTGGCCCCTGGCATTCTTCTTATAATTGTAGACTCACCCCACCCTGCTGACATGTGGCACTAGAGCCCATGGTCCAAATCATAACACTATAATGAATTCCTAAAATCTCATATAAGCACTTTCACATTTCTTATGATATCAAGATTGTTTGGAAGTAGAAGTCAAGTAGATTTTCACTTTGCTAAATATATTTTTATTTCAAAGTTGGGAAAAGAAGTATATTTTTGAAATTCTGTTAAATAATCATCACGAGCAAAGATTCTTTACATATTATCATTGCAGTTGACTCCTGAATGTTGGCATTCTTATCCCAAAGTAGAACTGAGGTTGAAAAAATTAAGGAATTTGTTTGAGGTCACCTCTATAGAATTTATCAGACATCAAAGTCCTTATTCTTTCAAAACATGCTATTAAAAAAAACAAGGCTTGGAGTGTTCCATTTGGAAATTCCTTAAAAACTAAAATTAGTTGACAGCTGGAAATGCTACTGGCTCCAAAATGTACCTTGTTCAGTAAAATTTCCTAAAATCTAAACTTCACAGTAAAACTGATAGGAAAAATCCAGAGTCATCAACTATTAGAAACACTTTGTAGTTTATAGATTAAGGAACAAAGTGTCACTGAGATCATATTCCTTGTGTGGATTATTGCAAACACTTGAGTCAGAAGCTTAAGTTAAAGAAAGTACATTAAGGGGCTGGTGCTGTAGCATAGTGGGTAAAGCCACAGCCTATAGTGTCAACATCCCTTATGGGTGCTGCTCCACTTCTGAACCAGCTCTCTGCTATGGCCTGGGAATGTAGTACAGAATAGTCCAAGTCCTTGGGCTCCTGCACCTGTGTGTGAGACCTGGCAGAAGCTGTAGTCTCCTGGCTTCAAGATTGGCCCAGCTCTGTCCATTGCAACCATTTGGGGAGTGAACCCGCAGATGGAAGACCTCTCTCTCTCTCTCTCTCTCTCTCTCTCTCTGCCTCTGCCACTCCTTTCAAATAAATAAATAAATCTTAAAAAAAGAAAGAAAGTACATCAAATAGCACTGAATGTATGAAAGTTCTAACCTCCAATGACAACTAAGGCCCTCTCAGTGTTGTGTTTCTATACTTTTACCAACTTTTACCTTCTCATTCTTTTTTCTTTTTTTCTATAAGAGAAATACACAAAATTTCAGACTCTAAGGCTTTAGCACTCTTTTCTTTTTTTTGCATTTGTATTTTACTATTTTGTAACTATGGTAGAAATACTGAATTGTTATTTTGGCTATAACACTGAATTTGATTTAAAATTCATAGGCTTATGCAGAAAGTGTTTCAATAAAAATAATAATGGAGTTGCATGTGAATACAACAATGAAAGTATTTTGAAGTCAAATAAAGTCATATAACATTGTTCTAATGTGATGTTTCCTTGTAACAAAAGAAAATAGGAAACTCTAAAGTTAAATATTTTTTCCATATTACTATCAGTTAGAGAGCATAAAATCTAGGCTTTCTGTTTTCCCATTAGCTAGTTGAGATAAGCACTATGGCAGAATTGAGTTGTGAATATGCATATTTTAGGCAAGAAAGAATAAGACACAGCATGAAAAAGAGTGTTATGAGACTTATATGCAGTATACAGCAAAAGCAGCTCAGAGAGTAGATACAGAAGCTTCTCCTTGTGGCATTCAATGAGTGAAACCATTAGAGGAGAGATCAGGGAAATGTCAACGAATTTTACTCAAGACAAAATGTAAACATTGTGATCTTGGTTAATAAGGTTTAACCTTCCTAAAACAAAGCACTCGTGCATCATAGCATTTAACAAGAGACTAATAAATGACAAGCATTCAAGACAAAAGGAATGAAGTTTTTTTAAAAGAGAAAGGTAAGTCGTGTTTTCAGGGACCATGACAATATTTCCTTTACTGCAACTTACAATTCTCCAAATCCCTGTTCAATAAACCTAACAAATGCCATAGGAAAATAAAATTGTAAAGATGGGTAGGAGTGAGATTCTGGGTAAGACATTGATTCTGGAAGTGTATTTAGCTACTCCCAAGCACTTCAAAGAATCTATAATTAGAAGGATAGAAATGTTACCCTTTTTAAAGAAGTCAAAATATAATTGAATTGCACAGAACATCTGCTGAGGAAGTAGCCTCACCCTCCAAGAAAATGGAAGAGTCCGAAAGAATAAAAGGAGTTTAGAATTTTTTAACTACTATCTACCACATGCATGAAATCTTGTCCTTCCTATCCTAGTCTTTTGGATGAGTAGCCACATTGGTAAGAGGCCAGATTTCTACAGTGGAGATGACAGGCACAGTAGAATGGATGAGAGGTTTAGGCTAAAGACATGTAGATTCAAGGCCAAGCTATGCTCTCTTTCTTGCCTTTTGACCTTGGAAGACTTTTTGTCCTTTTCTCTATAATAACGACAATATCATTGGATTTTCTCAAATATATAAGAAACAGGGCAGAAAAGAGAACTAACATTGAGTCGGTGTCTACACAGGACCAAGCTCTTTAATTTTATCTTTTTTTGTACTGCTTTTTGGTGCCAATGGCCCCTGCATCATATAAGGTGTTACACTAAGAGTTCCTGTCCATTTTCCTCATCTAACAGGCACCCTATTATATTGACAGAATGCTCTAATTGTTCAACAAATCTCTATTTTAAGCCAAAATTTGCTTCCTTTTGACTTCTGCCTAATTCTGTCCTCTGAAAAAAACTCAAAACTAGGCGTCTCCCTTCTCTGTGAGAGTCCCTTAAGTCTCTGGAAACAACTACCATGATTCTCTTTAGTACTCTCCTCACCAGGGTCAACGCACTCACTTCTTTCAACTGTTACTTTGGGACATGACTCTCTGGAAACATATTGTCCCTAACTGCCTATTAGAGACAAACTCTAGTCAGTCAATTTTGTCTGAAATGTAGTGCCTTTATCTGAACATAATAGTCCAAATGTAGTCTGAGAAAGTTGTTGAATTCGTCCTCAACAGCTTACAGACAACTGAACTGACTATCCCTTTAGCAACATTTGTGCTATCAGGAGACATGGTGTTTTCCTGAGCACATTTTGGGAAACAGGAGACTAGGAAAGAAGACATGATTAACCAATTTAATACTACTAATAAATAATGTGTATATATATATATATATATATGTGTGTGTGTATATATATATACTTATATATTTTAAAACACATTGCAACAACTTAAAGTTTCCCTTTTTGTAAGCTGCAAAGAAGGTCTGAGTTCTATAATGAAGGTGCAGAGGCCATGAAATTAGTTTAATTATCTGTAAAGTTAAACTTTGTTATGAGTTCTTAAGTAACACTCTTCAATATGTCCCAAATTTAAGTTCTGCCAGTCAGCAATGCATTACTCCAAACAAGTCAGCTACTCTTTCTGATCCCCAGTGCCTCTTACTGAAATGAAATTGCCGCACTGCTTTATGGGGGCAATGAGAATCTCTCAATTAAAAAAAAAATTCTAAATAAATACTAAGATTCTAAGGAAAAATTGTGTTATATTTCTTTAATATTAATAATTATATTTATTTGCATAGCAGTATTAAAGGGAGAGGAGAGACAGAGAGGGAGAGATCGTCCATTTGCTGGCTCACTCCCCAAATTGCTGCAATTGCTGGGACTTGATCAGGCTGAAGCCAGAAGCCTGGAACTCCACAAAGTTCTCCAAAGTGGGTGGTAGGGGCCGAAACACTTGGGCCATTTTCTGCTGCTTTCTGGGCACATTAGCAGGGAGGGAGCTGGACCAGAAGTACAACAGCTGGGACCAGAAACAGCCCTCATATAGGATGCCAGTGTCATAGGCAGCAACTTAACGTGCTGTACTACAACATGGCCCTGACCACAGTGACTTTAAATAAATTGCCTATGGTCACACAATCTGGTAGTCAAAACTTTCATGCAAAATTCTTTGAAACTCTTGTCTTCAAAAAGTGGAGAATTGTCCTCCTCCCTTGATTTGAAGAAGACTGAGATTTAATTCTAATTAATCACCTTATATTTCTTAAATGGAGGCATTCAAGATTTATGTTTCTATCTATGCAAAAGATTTTTAAAAATCTAAGGCACTTGGAAAACAAAACACTGTAGGAGCCATAATACATGTGTTAGTCATTAACATATTCCTATATTCTTGACTTCCTCTTGGCTCATACACATACATCCTGTCCCAGGATATGCATTCCTATGGTGTGGTTCTCTGCTAAGCTTGTTCCTTTCATGATTTGACTTCTATTACCATATTCCTCCATATGTTGGAGAGCCCCATCATAGGCACCACACTATGTAACTTGTGTCCTCTGTTTCCTCAAAAAGGATATTACATTGCTGACCCACGAGTGTTGACATTTCTACAACAGCCAACCTCAAGAGGAGTAGTGGGGCAGTCCATGTTGCTACTGCCTCACTAACACAGAATGGGAAGTGAGGACAACATACCCAACAAAGACGCAGGCCATTGACATCTGTGGCATTAGTTAACAAGATAAGAAGAGAAACACAAATGGAATTTGCCAAAGTGGCATTATCTGTGAATTTAATTACCAGTTCCTGCAATAAAAATGAAACTGCTCATCCTGATTCTAGATATGCTGTAATCGCATTCAGCAAACAAAAGGTTAAGTCAAACTTTTCAGGGGATTCCATTTCTTGGAATGACAACCAAACTCATTGCACAAAAAAAGGCATATAATCTCATTTTCCAAGCTTAACTTCTTGTGGTTGAATCTGATCATGAAACTTGAAATACATGTAGTATTTATCTACTCTATGCAAAAGGAAAGTTATAGTGATAAATGCTTTGCCAACACTTTTGTTCTCTGGCTACCCTCCCACCTGATATGACTAAGCCCCGACAGTGTTCTGTATTTGGGAAACAAAGCACCTGTCCAACGAGGCGTCTTCATGAAAAACTAAGAGCAACTCAAGAAGGCTGCCATCGGCTATCCTTGGAAACAACTTTTCTTCCTTTCTCTGCACTAGAGCCAGGACAACACATCTGCCCAACTGCCTACATTTGAGATCTCAGAATCTCTTTATTCTTCTGGCTCACTCAGCCTCTGTATTCAGTTAGTCATTAAGTCCTTCCCAGGTCCTAGCAATGAGCACTGAATACATCCCTTGCTTTCAATTGCCACTGCAAGCACCTCCCAGGCTGCCCTCAATATAATTCTTTGAATTTTAAAATAACATCATACTCATACAATTAAATTCCTCCTAATTAATACTTCCTTCTTGCCACTAGGCTTGCTATACTTTATTAATATCCTGTCATGTCTTAAAGTTTCACCACTATTTGACCCTCTATTTTCAACTTTCATATCCAAACCACTTTCCTGTTTCTTCTGTGGCTCAAATCTTTTCCCCTTGTGTCACTAACAAATATTTTTCCATTTTCTCATCTCTCTTCTTGTCCCACCATCTGTGAATTCAGTAAAAAAATAGAGTGAATAGGGATATAGACAACTAGGACACACTTCTTGTTCTCATGGAATTAGAGGTGTTCCTGGCATTCACCTTCTACACCTTGGCACTTACCAGGTTTAAGGACTGTTTACTAGTTTACCTCTGTATTTCTTTATAAAACATAGTTCCACAAAGTACAAAGATTGGCAGTCAATACATATCTATTGAATGAATGGATGTTTAATTATTTTGCCTATAAAGTCCAAGTGAAGTAGACAAATGGTTTCCAAAGTTCTCTGAGGGATCTTCCACATACCCGTGGCCACCTGTACTAACAGATCCTGGGTCTACTCAGAACACAACTGCGAAGATCTACCAGCCTCTCTTCTACCATAGTCAACCTAGTAAATAGTTCTAAAAGATTTTTTTTTCCTGTAAAAATCTCCCTGTCTTGTATCAATTTCCCTAAAATCCTGTTCTAAGTAGCAAATGATTAGTAAATAATGGCAGCCAGAAGACAAAGTGCAAGCCTGTAAAAAGTTCAAGAAGTGAATTTAGGGGCCGGCAGTGTGGCCCAGTGGGTTAAAGCCCCAGCCTATAGCGCCGGCATCCCATATGGGCACCAGTTCTAGTCCCAGCTACTCCTCTTCTGATCTAGTTCTCTGCTATGGCCTGGGAAAGCAGCGGAAGATGGCCCAACTCCTTAGGCCACTGCGCCTGCATGGGAGACCCGGAAGAAGCTCCTGGCTTCAGATCAGCACTGCTCCATCCATTGCGGCCATCTGGGGAATGAACCAGCAGATGGAAGACATCTCTCTCTCTGGTTCTCCCTCTCTCTGTAACTCTTTCAAATAAATAAAATAAATCTTTAAAAAAAAAAAAAGTGAATTTAAACCTTAAGTTTGTCCATTAGGTATATGGTCCTGAAAAATTTATTTCATCCCCTTGAGCCTAAGTTTCACTGCTTATAACAAAAGAAAGTTAACCTAACTGTCACATTTAGTCATGGTAATTTCTAAGAAGCCCCCAGATCATGCTGACCTGGAAATCAGAGAAAACTGAATCCCAGTAGGGTTCCACAGAGTCACCTCTTGCTGGGGTCTACCAGATACCAAGCATCATGATAAGCACCCATATCTTTTGTGTGAAACCAAACTTTGTATGAGGAGTTATTGCAGCATTCTATTAAATATTCTGATTTTGGGGTACAGATTTCCTAGATATGCTCTTGAAAAGTCTTATATTTACAAATACCTTAATTGTACCCCTTTCACTGCATATTTTAATATAATACTCGGGTTTAAAATAGAGATCAGGAGAAGTAATTACAGTATGTCTACAAGCATCACTTTCCATATTTGATTTGACACTTTTGCTCTTTAAATTATGCTCTCTGAAACTGAAGGGAGACCTTTAAAATTGATTTGGTCTCATGAAAAATTGCTCATCAAATTTTTCTGTGCTTTTGGAAAGCAAACAAAATGTTTTATTTTAAAGAGAAAAATAAAATAAATAAAAATGTATATAGCTATATAATTCGAAAGCTTTTTATTATATTCCAGGGTTCATTTTGAGAATCAAAAGGTATCCCACTGCCGAAATGCTTCTTTTCAGTTTTAAAAACACACACTAATGTCATTTTCTCTCTCCCTTTGAACCAAGGTCCTTGTTGCTCACAAGTTTAAGAGATAAACAACCTCTATACATTCAATTTCCTTGAACAAAGAGTATCAAATAATGCTAAGGAAAGATATTTCTTAGAATCTTCTCAATTTAAGATTAAGACAAGCCTATAAATTCTTTATACTTACATGTTAAACCAATTTAAATACCAGAACCCACAGAGATATAAAGAAACACTTTACAACTGCTCAGTATTCTAATAAATTAGTTTTTAATTTAAATACATTTGCAACAAGGGTATTTTTTTTTCTGGAAAGTGCACTGCAATTCAGGGACTTCAAAATGTTTAAAAAGTAGTTTTATTATTAATTATTGCTAGTAATAATAAATAAGTTTTTATTAAGTAGCTTTATTTTTAATAATATTTTCTTAGAAACACTGTATAGAGTTAATATTTTACATTAATTTGATTCTAAAACCTATAAAGTGGCATTTACATTTACATGTTTATAAATATGAAATTAAAAAGCTAATTTATTTTTACTTCTATTATCTTATATGCCTTCAAATATTTATTTTCCATTAAATATACAACTTTATTATGGATACTGTTTTATTTATTGTCTTTAATATTCCTACAATACTAATTGATATTTTATTTAATTTATCATGTAAATGATTAAGTTTTAAAAATATGTTTAAGTAACTAAAATAAAGCACACAGACATTTTTATCTTTAGATTTATTTCATAGGATTGCTTGGGGCAGGCATCATGACAAAGCAGGTTAATGAACAGCATCAAAGTTTTGAATCAATGAATATTTTCACATTAAATAGTACTTAATCTCCGCAGAACAAACTTGCCTAGTCAAAGTATAAATTTCATAGCTTTCTCAAATGCAGTACAAGATCTGTGATTACGTTTACTATAAACTCAAGTTTCAATTTAGAAGTCGGTCATAAATACATATAGGAAAATCACATATGTATTATGTTTAACAGTCTCAGAAACAGCTTTCAGATAATATCAAAGCACTGAAAATTCTACTTCACCCAGAATGTCTGCTTTGGTTCATGTGATGTGTTACAATACTATTCTCTCTACTTTGTTTTTCATAGTCTCTATCTCACTTAGCTAAGAGATCACCATCTAAATACAGACAATGTTTCATTTCATCTCAAGGACAGTTTTATACAAAATTCAAACAGAAAAAGAAGTTAAAGAGAGAAGTCAGTACAACCTATCTTATTCTAATGCTTGTTTACTCAGTTGATACAGTCCTTGAAGATGAAATTTCATTCAACTTAATGATCGTGGATTTTATGTATTTGATCTTAGCAACTCCTTCTTGCAATTTGTCTTACTAGTGACATGGAATAAAAATGTAGGCTACTCTACTCAAAGAATAAATAACTAAACAATACAAATACTTGATATAGAAACCTTATTCAGTATCTCATAATTTTTTAAAGATTTATTTATTTGAAAGGCAAAGTTAGAGAGAGGCAGAGGCAGAGAGAGATAGAGAGGTCTCTCATCTGCTGGTTTACTCCCCAAATGGCTGCAATGGCCAGAGCTGCGCCAATCCAAAGCCAGGAACCAGGAGCTTCTTCCGGGTCACCCACGTGGGTGCAGGGACCCGAGGACTTGGGCCATCTTTTGCTTTCTCAGGCCATAACAGAGAGGTGGATCTGAAGAGGGGCAGTCAGGACTCGAACCAGTGCCCATATGGGATGCTGCCCCTGCAGGAGGTGGTTTTACCCACTATGCCACAGTGTCGGCCCTTCCACCATTTAAGAGTTACAAACAAGACATTTTTCCATCCTATAAATTTTTTTACTGGTAAAGAAAATAGACTTTTTTTAATAACCAAATAATAAACGTGCCACATAAGAACTAGTATAGATTTAAAGGTTTAAGATCTGTGAACATTGATTCCCAAGTTTAAATACACCAAGTTAATCAATTTCCATGGAAAATGTATTTAAAAAACTGTACCCAAATATTCCCCACTGAAAATCATTTAGATCATATGAAAGTGTTTTAATCAGTGAAATACACAGGGAAGATTGCCATCTCCCTTCCTGCAGTGAAAAAAAAAATAAGATTTGTAAGCTGTTCCTTTATAATCCAATCAAGATATGTGCACAGCTGAAATATATATGCTGTATTTAAAAAATGTTAGGAAGGCTGCAGTTGTGGTGCATAGGGCTAAGCCACTATTTGCAACAACCACATCCCATATCAGAGTGTCTGTTTGAATCTTGGCTACTCTGCTTCTGATCCAGCTCCCAGCTAATGTGCCTGGGAAGGCAGCAGCAGATGGCTCAAATACTTGGGCCCTTGATATCCATGTGGGAGACCAGGATGAGTTCCTGTCTCCTGAGACTGAAGAGTTAACCAACATATGGAAGGTCTCTCTCTCTCTCTCTCTTTCTCTCTCTCTCTCTCTCACACACACACACTCTTTCTCTCTCTCTCTTTTTCTCCACCTCTCCCTCTCTCTCTTTATTCCCCACCATGTAGCCCTCCCTCTACTGCTCTTTCAAATAAACAAATGTGAGACTTATATTTTCAGTATTTATTAGAATGTGATACATGTTGTCCCACTTTATTATGCCACAGGTGCTTCATTTAAGTGATGTTTTCCTGCTACAATTTTTGTGTATTCTAAAATATGACTACTTTTGTCTTTCTGATTCTAATTCATCTCTCCTATACAATCACTCCCACATAAGTCATTCTATACAGTATTTAATGAGCTAAAAAACAAACATAGGTCGCGGTGGTAGCTTGTATTTAAACAAACCATTCAATGAATCACTTTCTATCTCAAAGAATAAGTACTCTATAAATCATCATTTATGTTTAAATACAAACATTTCAATGAAGAGTTTTGCCAAACCATGCTATGGAGCAGATAGCTTAGCCGAGGCATAGAGGAGGCTACAGGGAACTAACGCAAACAGAGAAAAACCATCTCCCTAAAGTGGTGGATTTAATTCTAGTCATCTACTTCAAACACCCAGAGGGCAATGGAAAGTAAGATGCTAAGGTGCCTAGCACTAGAAGAGGGCTGAAATGCAAATAGTTCAGTATTTTATATTGAGCCTGACTCAATGCTCATCCTCGCTGAAAATAGCTAAGAAGAAGGACAAGGTACGGTTTCCTGTTGCAACTTGAAATTCATTATTGCCAAGCATCTCTCCTGCCTTTATTACACCCAAACCAGGCTAACGAGACTAAGGTCTTAGGTTCAAGCCAGGCAGCCTCCTGTAGTCTCCGAGTTACAGCTTTCTCTTTCTTCCTGAATATGCTTAGCATTAGTCAGAAGAGGAGCATATGTGAAAGAAAGTATAGGTCCTTTACCAGCACTGGAAAAGCAAGACAAATTTCATGTCCTGTGGAGAATGGTTAAAAAGCAAACATCCTCATACATGGGAAAACCATGCATATCCTAATGAAAGAGGATGACAGTTCCAAAGCACTATAAAACACTAAGTTAACTAAAAGACCAAGGCTATAGTTGAAATTAAGAATAGGACATTTTATTTAGTACAGAAAAATGAGTTATTTACACAACTTCTATGAAGTTCCAGTCTTTAAAACAGAAGTTTCAGGGGACAGCGCTGTGGCGCATCAGGTTAAAGCCCTGGCCTAAAGCGCTGACATCCCATATGGATGCTGGTTCTACACCCGGCTGCTCCTTTTCTGATACAGCCGTCTGCTATGGCCTGGGATAGCAGTAGAGGATGGCACAAGTCCTTGAGCCCCTGCACTCACGAGGGAGACCTGGAAGAAGCTCGTGGCTCCTGGCCATTGTGGCCATCTGGGGAATGAACCAGTGGATGGAAGACCTCTCTCTCTTTCTCTAACTCTCTCTGTAACTCTGTCTTCCAAATAAATAATTTTTTAAAAAATAAAATAGAAGTTTTATATATTTTTCTTTTACATACAGAATCTATTTTACATATTGTCAAATACACAATAAAAGCATTTTCCAAAATGTACTACAATCTCATGAGAACATTTAATTTTTCTTATCTGAGGGAGTATATCATTAATTATCTCTTAATAGCAGTATCCCATACACATGACAAAATGCTGAGGATCACATGCCATGAGGGAAATGCAAATAAAAACCATAATGAGGTTTCACCCCACCCAGTTAGAATGGCTGTCATACAGAAATCAACAAATAATAATTGTTGGCAAGAAATCGGGGAAGAATGTACCCTAATCCACTGCAGGTGGGAATGTAAACTAGCACAGTCTTTGTACCTTTGTGGAAAACAGTATGGAACCTCTGAAAGCTGAAAATAGATCTACCATAGAACTCAGCAATCCCACTCCTGGGAATTTACCCAAAAGAAATGAAATCAGACTATGAAAGAGTTATCTGCATCCCCATGTTTACTGCAATTCAATTCACAACAGCTAAGATATGGAATCAACCCAGATGTTCATCAACTGATGATTTATACACACACACACACACACACACACACACACACATATATATATATATATATATATATCATGTGGAATGCTTCTCAGCCGTAACAAAAAGAATGAAATCCTGTCTTTTGCAACAAAAATGGATACAACTGGAAACCATTATATTTAGTTAAAAAAGCCAGTCTCAAAAAGACAGATACCATATGTTTTGCCTGATCTGTGATAACTAATAGAGTACAAAAATGTAATGTATAGGAGTGAAATTGACATTTGAGATTCAATGATTGTTTACAGTCTTTGCCTCCATTGTATAAATTAAGATATGGAAGAGGAAAGGAAAGAGGAGGAAGAAGGGTGTAAGCATGGGCAGGCAGGAGAGTAGAGTGAAAAGTATCACTATGTTCCTAAATCTGTACATATGAAATACATGAAATTTGCTTACCTTAAAAAATCCAAAAAAATCAATAAACAAATTAATTTAAAAACTGAATCTTCTGTCACTTTCAAAGTTATAGCCTTTTGTCCCCAATTATAAAATATTAATGTTGTAATTTTTAAAAATTTTAGTGGCTGACCTTGTGGCATGAGTAATTAAAGCCATCATCTGTAATGCTGGCATCCCATTTGGGTTCCAGTTTGTGTCCTGGCTGCAACACTTCCAGTGCAGCTCCCTGCTATTGGCCTGGGAAAAGCATCAGAAGATGTACCAAGTGATTGGGCCCCAGCCAACCATGTGGGAGATCCACATGAAGTTTCTGACTCCTAGCCCAATGCTGGTCATTACAACCATCTGGAGAGTGAACCAACAGAAGGAAGATATCTCTCTCTCTCTCTCTCTCTCTCTCTCTCTCTCTCTCTCTCTCTCTCTTTCTCTCTCTTCCCCATACCCCTAACTCTGATTTCAAAATAAATGAATGAATCTTTTCAAAATTATTGATATATTGATTTATTTTCACTCACAGCTTAATGATAAATGACATGTCTAATCACCAAGATTGAAGAGTTTTAGACCACAGCATACAGAGGTTTGATTACTGCTATTAGTACTACATATTTCAGATCTAAGAATTAACTGTGCAATATATTTATTTGTTCATGATCCTAATATATGCTATTTCCCATACAATTAGCAAATAACTGAATTAAGCCATAGATTAAAAATCACCATTTATTACAGCAATGGATGGGACTTCATCTCAACACTCCTTATGTATCCTCTACATTATCCTCTGCTTTACTCATAGTTGAAAGTTAACGGTTATTTGCTTAAAGTGGATATATAAAACAAAGAAAGTAAATTTAAAGTGTGAAAGCTGATGGGTCAGGGGCATCTTTAGAACAACTGGGCTACTGAATGCAAGCAGTAGCAAGGAAGACCACGGGTTGACAAAGGACAGAAGGCTCCAGGAATTTTAATGAAGGTAAAGGTCTTAATAGTTCATTCCCATTACTTGCTACAATTTGCCTTGTTATAAGAGTTCATAAAGTATGAGCCAACAGCACAAATTCTGTGATTTTTATGCCTTGCTGCTATCTATTATATATGTCTTAACCTTGTGGTGGCGATAAAGTACATAGTAAATAAGTTTTAGGGCCTTTTTTTAGCCAAATATGTGGTGCCTCAGAGGTCCAATGTTAAACATAGTCAACAAGATTTTTTTTCCAACAGAAATATAAAAAAATGAAGGTTAGAAGAACGCTGAGTTGAAGGAGATAAACATCAAGTCTGTTGTAATAAAATCATCTTGAAAAGAATGTATTACATTGCAGTAAAATTTATATTACGTAACAAAAATTAAAGGAAGTATCTCTAAACATTATACAGTTTTGTATTTTTTTATTATTTGTCTAAACATATTCAATCCAATTTCAAAGGCCCACTTTCACTGTGTTCCTGAGGCCTTGGGAGATGGAAGAAGGGTCTTCAAAAAGTTCATGGAAACTGTGTATTATGAACAAACCATGCTTGGATTTCAAGAATGTTTTGCGACAAAATAAATTTAACTATTAACTGCATTTTCCATAAACTTTTTGAAGTTCTCTCATATCAGCCAGGACATTTTTGTAATAAAAGGAAACAACCTTATCTAGTTTAACAGAGAAAAGGAGAAATCACTATAAAGTTAGTCTAGAATTCCAGGTATTTCTTGTGGAACCAAAAAGCTGGAATGTAATCAGTCTTCAGAAACAGACTGGAACCTAGAAATGAATGTTCCACATCTGTAGTTTGTCTTAAGTATTATTTTTGCTCTGCTCTTCATACGTATCTCAGTGTGTTGCCTCCATTCAGATGTGTGCACAGCTCTGACATTCAAACCATGTGACAAATATGGCTGGGCTCTGGTACCCAAGGGACCATGGAAAGGACATTTGCAGAAACAGAACATTCTGTCACAATTTCAGTTTTTTCTGGGAATGAATTCCAAACAGATCAAGCCTTTGTTTAATTCACACAGCTATTCTTTCAGTGGAAATTACATGGAAACCATACATCTGTAAAAAGAATCTTAGATGTACTTATAAAGAATGCATCATACAGCCGGCGCTGCAGCTCACTAGGCTAATCCTCTACCTTGTGGCGCCGGCACACCGGGTTCTAGTCCCGGTCAAAGCACCGATCCTGTCCCGGTTGCCCCTCTTCCAGGCCAGCTCTCTGCTGTGGCCAGGGAGTGCAGTGGAGGATGGCCCAAGTCCTTGGGCCCTGCACCCCATGGGAGACCAGGAGAAGCACCTGGCTCCTGCCATCGGATCAGCGCGGTGCACCGGCCGCAGCGCGCCTACTGCGGCGGCCATTGAAGGGTGAACCAACGGCAAAAGGAAGACCTTTCTCTCTGTCTCTCTCTCACTGTCCACTCTGCCTGTCAAAAAAAAAAAAAAAAAAAAAAAGAATGCATCATATGTGAAATTAGTATCTGCTACGTTTTCTATAGTGTTTTATACTGTTTCCAACTTCATTTTTCTCCATTTGCATTCCTTTTTCTAAAATGCTACTAACTTTCTTTGCATATATCCTGTGCTAAGTGTTGTGGTCTTACATGTACTCTTGAGTCTCCCAAAAAGTTTTCTGTTCTCTTAAGGCATTCCCAATCTAGGATACAGACAACTTCTACTCCCCACCTTTGTAAACAAATATATCATAATTAAGTATCATAATTATTAACAAAGTTTTAACACATACTGGTAGAAACAGAGCTTTTTCAACCAAACAACTGAAAAAGAAAATAAACTTTTAATATTTTAATTCTAATGAGTCATTTGAAAAATGAATAAATGCCATACAATGTCTTTTATATTTTGAGGTATTCATTTATTGAGATTGATACTAATTCTAGAAATACTGATCACACTCTCAGTTTTAAAAATACATTTATACCACTTATCTGACTATAGAATTCATGAAATTATCATAATTCTCTCTGTAATTTATAATCCACTAATCAGCTTATGATAGTAATATTTGGGACATATTCCTTTTGGTTTATAACAGATGCTCCTAAGAAGTTTGTAAATATTACTGGAAAAAATAAAATACATTTCAATGATGTAATTATTTTAACTGTATCTTAAAAATTCTTTTATAAAAAATAAATTCATAGTTGTGTAAATACTACATCTTTACCTCAAAGTTCCTCTGAAGTTCAGATTTTCCTATACCTATTCCAATAAATCAAAAGTTTTTTTTTTTTTAAAAGTAAGATTCAGCACTTACAACTGGCCTAATCAGAAAAAGAAGAGAGAGCTAAATGTTTCCACAAGGATAGGCTACCTCTGGGTAACTTCATATACACACAAATACATTTATATGCATCCATGTATCAGTGTATACTTATCTAAGTACTTGTGATTTCCTATGAATCTACTCTAAATGAAGTACAGGTTCTCTGAAATAGATGTAGTTATCATTATCATTATCATCATCTCCATCATCCTCATCATCCTCATTTTGGTTACAGCTTTATTTCCTTTTCGTAAGATGCAAGTGCCTGAAAAGTCCACAGGGGCAGAAAGGAGATGACTGGCTTAAGTCACCAGTTCTGATGTGATTGGTCCCCTGGCTCTCCTAGTCCTCAGACTGTCAGACAAAAGACAGACTTGTGTATGGTTGTATGCACACCCTGACAGGTACTTTTATCAATCTTAGGAAATTGCTCTAACTTTAGGGTGTCAATCATTGTAAGATTGTTACTCTTGTTGCTTACCTTATCTATTGCCTACAGTCATGGTTCCTGTCAGGCACAAGAGCATAGCTACTGGTACAAGTAAGCAGGTCTCTCTTTAAACATCATGACACCAACATCCACTCAAAAAGAAATAAGAGAGAAACAGCTTTACCCGCAGGAAGGACAGGTCCCGGTTGTGCTCAATGCTTGTTATCTCCAGGTTGCCCATGACCACCTCACAGTTTTCATAGTACTTGCGCAAGGCTCGGTACTGCTGCTCCAGGTCTGAGAGAGAGCTCAGTTTATTTTCTGTGCCTGCACACACTGCAAAGATAAGAAGATAATATTAAGCCATATAATCTTTATATATCATGCACAGTAATAATATCTTTCTCAAGACTCACTATTCTACAAGTCTATCCCAATTCTCTGAATTAAAATCTTTATATGTCTTAAGAGCAATAGGCCCACACAATGAAAAATACCTTCACTTTCATGTTTCTAAATTATATATGCTTATCACAGAGAATAAGAAGGCACAGATTCCACAGAAACACATAGCAAGGAGGAAAAACTCAAAATAACATCATTTGCTTAATCATACAAAGTATGTAAATGTATTTTATTTCACTTTAAGCATGATTTTAATTATTTCTATTAGGATTATTATAGAAATATAAATAAACTGAAATGTAAACATATCAAATGAAAAATATAAATACATCAAAATGAAAAGAAGGTGAAAACAATATTATTTCTAAAATATCTTGTCTTATAAGCTATTCTAATTGAGTAGATTTACAACATAATTAGAATAGCTTATTTTACAATAGATAATAAATATAATTTGAAAATGAAGATTGTTTTCACCATCTTTGGATGCTCTATAAGACTTCTAAAACACCATAGTCTTAAAAACAAAGTAAACAAATAAGATTCAACAACTTATTCACACATAATACTGAGATATGGAGCAAATTATAACTTTTATTGATATCAACTAGATCATCTCTGTGTATAATCATGAGTACCTGAGGAATGATACACTGATAATAAAAAAAATAAATTAGCCTGCCCTATTTGATGGGAGTTTGTGAATCTGTTCATATATGAGCACATGAAAGTACACACTTTTTTCTGTGTTGTGGGTATAGGTATTTTTCTGTTTTCCACAAATCAGATTTTTATTTATCATTTTTTATAGTGTGTAACTGCCTGTACATAATCTTTAGCAAAAACTATTCAATATAAAACACTATATCATGAATATTGCAATACTAGTATGCAAAGTTAAAGGAAAGAGATTGTAAATGAATATTATTTGAGTAAGTTAAATAATACACACTGAATTTAAGGCAAGATAAATGTATAAATTTCAAAGGCATGCCAGAAGAGACTTTAGTAATAAAATCAAGTGTTAGAGATAGAATTTACAAAAAAGCTATGATGCATGATGTGTATTCAAGAGAAGTGATTTGTATAGAGGAATGAAAACAAATCTTTATAAGGTTAAACAAATAATCAGGATCACAGTAAAGCCTGCCATTGCCTAAGAACACTCCAGGAAAAAAATAACTTAATTTAAAAGTACTGAAGAACATTGTAGCTCATTAACCACAATGGAAATGCATTATAAAAACAAAAAACAAAACATACATCTGTACAGTCTATCTAGAATTTATCAAAATGTATATCTTCTAGAAATACCCTATTATAAATCGAATGATTTCCCCATCTAAGATTTATAATAGAGTATTGAATGAGAATGTTAGGGAAGCTTATGAAAGAATTTAGAGAAATAGAACTGGCCAAGTTAAAAAAAAATCAAATCATATTTAACTGGAAAATATAGCTATATAGATGAGTTTTTCATTACTTTGAAATTTTGAGATACAAATAATTTCCTTTAATTTTCAACAGTAGCATATTTTTATATTAAAAACGTATGGGAGCTGGTTAAATGGCTATTGCTTTGAACCACTTAGTCTGGGGTACTTTGTTATGACAACTCCAGAAAAGCAACATAATCTTCAGACTATTTGTATCTGAAATCCACATAAAACAAATGTTAAAACAAAGACTTCCTTTCTCTCAGCTTATCACTTTCAAGCAACTCTTTTTCACTTCTGAGCTACACTCCTGCTTCTCCCTCCTACTATGCTTCATTTTTTGTTGCCTTTGAGAACAGAGCTTTCTGGAGTGATAAGAAAAACACAAATGATCCACAATATTCAGTTCTGTCTTCTTCCACAGCAGCAGACTGCATGATTTTTAAAAGGTCATGTCACACCCAAAATAAATATTTCATTTCTCTCCTTCTCTTGGAAATAAGTTGGCCAAAGGAGTAAGTTCTTACATGTTGTATGACACCTACTCAAACCTCTTTCCAAAAATGTACTTGGGGACTGATCGCCGCTTCATGCTTCCCTACAGTTTGCCACCAAGAATGTAGACATCCTTGGGATAAAACTTGAACTACAATCTTGAACGAAAGAACAAGTCATACAGTACAGAGATGGCTGAGAAGTGAGCTACAAGAGAACAGCATTTTCAAACTGTTGTCTTACATTGTCATATTACCATTAACATCAAGACAATGGTAGTATTGACAGTAACTGCTAGAATATTACACACAGGAAAAAGCAATTCTGGTTATGATATATGCTCTTTTTTTAAAAGATTTATTTATTTATTTATTTGGCAGATAGAGTTACAGACACTGAGAGGGAGACAGAGAGAAAGGTCTTCCATCCGATGTTTCAACCCCCAAATTGTCACAATGGCTGGCGCTGTGCCAATCCGAAGCCAGGAGCCAGGTGCCTCCTCTCAGTCTCCCATGCGGATGTAGGGACCCAAGCACCCAGGCCATCCTCCACTGCCCTCCCAGGCCACAGCAGAGAACTGGACTGGAAGAGGGGCAGCCAGGACCAGAACCTGGCACCCATATGAAATGCCGGCGCTGCAGACAGAGGATTAACCGAGTAAGCCACAGCGCCAGCCCCTGAAATATGCTCTTGATCTTATGCAACTGTTACTATAATGCCTGGTTGTTTGACTGAATTCATTCAATTCATAATCAAAGTACATGATTATTCTTGATCATCTGAATATTTTACTGGTTCTGTAGAAGGTGACCATATTATTAAAACTAGTAAACAATCAGGGAAAACCACATTGCTGCAGATAACTACAATAATATTCCACATAAGCAAGAAAAAATTGATTCATATAAATGTTGTTTGTCAGTCAAGATGAAAGTCCAGGATCTATTTTTTTTCATTATACATTAGAGGATTTCTTGGAAAATCCTTAGTCTATGATCTTTATTTTACTGCTTGCAGAAATATTTTAAAAATTAACATAAAATGTCTACTGAGAAATGTATTATTATATGGGTTTATGGAATACACATTTTTAACTATTCTAAATTCCAATGAAGACAAACATATTTACATAAAAGTACTTATAAAAGTAATTGGGCATATCTCCATATATTAGTATTAAATACACTGCACTATTCTAAAATGTATCCAATGCCACCTTACAACTAACATGTTATGAGCTTCCTTGTGTAGGAAAGAAAATCAACACTATAGTATTAATCTGTAAAAATCAATATGTAATCATCTAAATGAGAAAATTTCCATAGTATTTAGTATATTCTGATCTTTTCTGTAGAAGCATAAATGAGTTTGGGGAGATACACCTATTATTATAAGAGCAATACTAAGTATTTTTGCATTTTTCAATACTGCATAGATTGAAAAAAATATTTGAATGTGGATAGATTTAAATTCATAATAGATTTTCATTATCAACATTCATTCATATATTTTGTATAGTCCAAATGTTGACAACTATGTATAAACATCTCATAATAAACACTACCATACATTATAGTCACCAGCTTATATAAAAGATCCACAAAAAGATGCATATTCTTTGATGATGGATATCATAACTGGTCATTATTTTGTAACTGTTGATCTATATATAATGCAGTATTTTGCAAGAAATTATCATTAATATTTTCTTTGACATCAAAATAATGACTAGTGACATTCAAATTGAATCTCAACTCAAAATAAGTTTCCATTGTTCAATAAATGACCAGCTGTGTTTTACACATACTGTGTAAAATATAAAATTTGAATACTTTTAGAAATATTCATCAACAAAGAGACACTCCAATAAACAGAAAATTTAATTAATTAGAATGCTCTAATTACCAAATATCCTAGTTCTTAGTTTTTACTGCGTGTTGTTCAATTTAGGAGATATTTTTACATCAGTGAGGCTTTCCCTTATACATATGTTTGATTCAAATGATCTAGAATCAATAGTACATTCATTATATTCCTTAAAATGTATCATAAAAGATAGACTTGATTTTAAAGTATTAGTTTGGATAAATGCATAAAAATAATGTGCAATTCTCTTCATGGAGCTTTCACTGAATGCTTCACAACTTCCATTTGTCAATCGATTTTCCAATCAGGCAATGTATACAAGACAATGTTTAAACCATCAAGCTTCATTGATTTCACAAAGCTGTTTATCAAAACAGAATTGAAAAATCTTTTTCACCAACCAAAACATGTTTAACAAAATTCAGTCCCCTTTGCCAACACTATTATCAAGTTGTTAAACTATAAGCTTAAAATAGTTCAAGTTTCTAAAATCCTAAAATTACATGTATTCCCCAGAGTTTTCATTCCAAATTTAACTACAGGAGTGAAACTCGATGTGGGGCCTCGGTCAAATCACCAATTTTTCTATTTGCTATTGATTCCATTACAAATGTAGCTACACTTGACAACACAGGCCTTTTCTTCTTCTCAAATTCAGATTTATGTCCAACAGCACATGAGTTACACAATCCTCATGCATTAAAAAATCAAGAAGCAGGAGTTTCTAGAATGGAAACAATGTATAAGAAACATTAGCAATAATCCATATCAGTACTAAAGACCAAGTAATGCCTCTAGGATTGTTATGACTATGAAACCAGCACTTCATTTGTTTACAAATGAAAGATAGTATGAGGGGGAAAATGGAATTACATCAAGCTTTTGTCTAACTTCCAAGTCAAATGCCTACTGTGAGTTACTATTTACAAAATGAATAATTAGCATCTATTATTCAAAACATGTGTGCACACACACATAAACACACATACAAGGGGCCTTAAAAACGGTCTGTGGAAAAACTGAATGAAAAGATAATATAGACCTTTCCATGACCTTTTGAAAGCCCTGTATGTGTGCGCGCGTGTGTGTGTGCATATGTGTGTGTGCAGATTCTTGGTTCTCTTGCTGTGGAGAACACTGATCAATATGCCCTTGTTAATTGATTCCCCATATAGAAACCAAAATGATCTTTTTAGAATGTAAATGATTTATGCCATTCCCCTACTAAAACTTTCCTTCGCTTTTAATCAAACACTGTAAAACCCAAACTTGCTGTGATTTCTTATAAGAATTTATATTAGAGTCTTTGCTGAAATGTCGCCTTTTCTGAAAATCTGTCTCAATCATCTTATCTAAAACGGGTATCAGCTCTCCATACCTTGCACTCTGACTTCTTTTTGTTCTATTGCTATGTGAAATTTTACTAAATACTTGCTTACGTTTTAGCATATGTCTCTATGTTAGAAAACAAGCTCCATGGGAGATACAGCCTTTGTTCAGCACCTTGGAGAACAGGCATTCAACAGTGAATAACTATTTGTTGAATAACAAACAGATTTTTGTGTCACTGGGAAGCAGAAGACAGCCAAGACGAAAGTTTCCTGACTCCATGCATTTTTAAAGCCGAATGAACCTGAATAAGTCACTTCACCAATTTAAGTTTCAATTTTCACATGTACAGAGTGAAACCTTGGTGCTGAGCGTTGCTAATAAACCCACTTTAGATGTTATGAGCAGAACACTTCTAGGTAAAAATTGTCAATTCAAGGGTAGCAAGTATTCCTCCTTTCTTATTCTTAATATTCATAGATATCCCCCCTTTTGTTTAGCATATATTCTATCGTGGTATATAACAGAATCTTAATTAACTAAGATATTGGTTCAGACTGCAATGTTAAAGTTTATTATGTGCTTTCTTTCCATTTTTTTGTAGAAGCACTTTTAACTTATTATGGTGAGTTATTTATATGAACCATCCTCTTATTCCTGAGCAAACCATGATTAGTGTTCATATATTCCTTTATGAATACACATCTCTGTATTATGGTTTCAGTATTAATAATTATTAATTTAATATTAATATAATATTAAAAATATCCACCAATGTATTAAGATAGTTTATCAGACATCATTGGGCTCAAAATGATAAATAACTGAAATGAGTTTGCATTTCAGAAATTTCATATTCTTTTCTTTCAAAGTAGAGTGGGCAGTGGGAACAGCAGTGAAGGTGCAGCTTGGGACACCCACAATGTCATGTTAGAGTGCCTAGGTTTGAGACCTCACTATGCTCATGCATCCTGCTTCCTGCTAGTGCTCAGCTAGAAGGTAGCAGGTGACGGCTGAAATACTTGAGCCCTCGTCATCTACACGAGAGGCCTGAATTGAGTTCCTGAGTTGCTGTCTCTTAGCCTTGGACAGGTCCAGTCACAGATGGGAGATTTTGGGGAGTGAATCAGCAGATGAGAAATTAATCTCTCTCTTTCTGTATCTCTCTCTCTCTCTGCCTTAGAAAAGTAAAACAAATAATATTTAAAAATAAAAGTAGAAGATTAAAATACTAATACATTCCATAAACCAGAAATATTTCTCAATATAAAAATTGACACACTTCTCCCAAAAAAAAGTATCTATACTGTATTCTGTGAATCTTTGACTTCTACCACAATTCCAATGACTCCCAAAGAAATGAAACATAGAAACCACTGACATTAATTAAAACATTCTCTGAATAAAACCTGAACAAAAGGAAAAGGACCATTGGCCTTTGCGTATAGAGTTGTAGCAAGGAAAGGCAAAAACACTCTACAGCTCAGATAGAAGAAATCTAAGTCTATAGACTATCTTTACTGCTTTGGATTGATCAATGTAAAACTGAATTCATCTGCATTTTACCTGTTCTGTTTACTTAAACTGCTAGATTATATTATGAAGTGAAGTAAGCTCATAAATTGTGACTATCACAATAAATATAAATATAAATATAAATATATATATAAATATATATATATATTTATATGATGGTCTCCTGATGACAAATGGCATCTTTTTTTGAATAATACACATTAATCTAATCTTTTAAGTATAAAATTTTAACCGTTTAATACATCTAATTTTTCCATTTTATATTTCAAGACTAGCTTAGTAAAACTAAAACAGCTGCAAATGATTTTAAGTGTATTACATGGAATATCAACAATTGACTTGTAACTGCTTATATGCAATTTTTGTTCTGGTTTGTTATAATTTTTCTTGTAGTTAAATATCTTTTTCTTTAGCTTATATCTCATAAAATTCTTATGTTGAAGGTAATATAATATATATATATATATATATATATATATATATATATATAATACCAAGACTTCATAGATTTAGACATTATGCTTCTGTCATATATATTTGGACAGAACAATATTTCTCTTACTACTTTCTTGCCACGATTCTCTCCTCAATCTTTTCATTCTCAACTCTCCTCCCCATAAGCACACACACACACACACGCACACACACACATTAAAGTCTTTCTTTTTACTTTCTAGTATTTTTGTTTTCTGTGGAAGTGCTTAGGTCCTTAACTTTAATATAGGTACTGGACTTGACAAGCAATTAAAGCAAACAATTTCCACTCATCACAGCTTGCCAAATTAGTCATCTGCCATCTGCCCCATCATCTGGCTCTCCTTGAGGTCTTGCTGTGAATCTGGATGCACTTTCTCAGATTGAGAGGGACAGTGTAAATCTCCAAACTACTGAAATGCCAGTGGGAGCTAAGTATGTAAACATTAGCAAACATCTTTCTTCCCTAGATCGTCATGCCTTCAATCATCCCCTTGTGTGTAATAAAAACCAACCTGATTGTGATGTCTTATCGCTGGGAGACCTTTGCAGTTTATTGTAATTAAAGTGGCAGGATGCGAGGCAGTATTTTCGGTTCTGCTACTTAAAAGAAGGAAACACTTTGATGCTCCTAAATGATGCTATACTTACGTATCAAGCTTTATTTCTTTAGCATTGATAAAGAAATACATTAAGAAACAGGCTCTGGCCTTTCTCTTGTACTAGATTTAGAGTGAGGCTTCCCTTTTCATTTTGCAACATTGGTAAATGCTCACTTGGCTGATAACAAGAAAAAATAGTTTCTAGGGACAATCAAGCTGTAACAATGATGGGCAAAATTGAGAAATAGAAAGAGTGACACATGGTATTAGTGTCATCCCCATACTTCTCTGTGAGCATCCTATTCATTAAGACTTTCTCTAACAGAGGACTGCTCTATGGTAAGGGTGCCTTCCTGCAAATGCATGAAGGTATCTCTCTACTGGATGAAAAAAAACCCTGACAGGACACAAGCATCGGCCATCAGAATATTAGCTTTATTTTATCTCCATCTGTCCCCTGGTCCATGTGTCTGTTTTCAGTGATTAATTTGCATAATTTTACTCCAGTCCACACCACTGTCCTGAGTATCATCCAAACTTCTCATTGAGAGTGAAGCTGTATCTAAATATATAAGGTCTGCTAAAAACAAAAGACAATATGCTAATGTTAGACTCAGGTGAGAATTAGACTCAGGTGAGAAGAAGGGCTACAATAGGAAACATTGTTTGATCAGGAGATAGCACTACAAACACTATGTCATTCATTCATCTGTTACTACCAGCTCGCTGTCATTCATTTATCTATTCTGTCATGCATTTTTCAAAAAATAGTAAATGAATAAACATAATTTATGGTGTTCTGGACTAAGCATTAAAGCAATAATAAATATATGTATGTCTTCAATTTATAACATTTTACATTAGTAGTAGCTTTATGTAAATTTTTATAAATAACAATAGTGTACAAATTCAGCTAAGTTATTAAAATAATGATGGTTTTCATTCTGACTTTGATTCACTGCCACTGAACCAAACTTACAATCAAAGTGAAACTCCATTTGTCTATCATAAATGGGAGTAAGTACATAAGTACCCCCTCCAGTACACACAAAATATACATCATTTTCTGTTATAAAAGGTAGACATCATTTGTGAGAAGCATTATTCTGAGAAGTCTTGATGTACAATATACAGTGTTACAAAAAGTACTCAGCATCACCTACAAATAAATATCATATCTACAATTAATTTATCAAGTCAGCCAAACTGTATGTATCTGTTCTTAGGTCCTCTTTCTTTTTCAAAAGTTTTTATTCATTTTATTTGAGAGTTAGAGTTACAGACAGTGAGAGGGAGAGAGAGAAAGGTATCCTGTTGGTTCACTCCTCAGATGGTCGCAACAGCCAGAGCTGGACTGATCCGAAGCCAAGAGCCAGGCTCTTCTTCCTAGTCTCTCACATGGGTGTAGGAGTCCAAGCACTTGGGTCATCTTCTACAGCTTTCCCAGACCACAGCAGAGAGCGGGACTGGAAGTGGAGCAGCCAGGATTAGAACCAGCGCCCATATGGGATGCTGGCACCACAGGTGGAGTATTAACCTACTGCACCAAGGTGCTGACCCCCTTAGGTCCCCTTTCACTTGAAAAAAGGACCAGCAGAGTTGCCTTAACATAAATAAGATACAGGTATCTTTCAAAGCTGTTCTATTTAAGGCTGATTTTCAATGATGCCCCTATTCTAATTTCTTAACAACTATATGATTAAACATTCTGTGGCATTCTCATGTTAACTGAAGCAAGATTCACCATAGCCAAGACATGGAAACAACACACATGTCTCCCAACTGATAAACAGATAAAAAAGATATGGTACAAGTACACAAGACAATATTATTCAGCTATTAAAAAGGGTGAAATCTGACATTTGCAACAATATCAATGAAACCAGAGTTCATTATAAGAAGTAAATTATACACAGAAAGACAATTATTGCTCTAGCTCACTTGTGTGATTTTCAACAAAGTTGATCTGATAGAAGTTGAGAGTATTGTGGTGGTTAGCAGAGCCTAAGAGAGTAGCAGGGAGGGAAGACGACAGGTACTACTTTAGCAATAACAGGAGGTAGGAAGTTCTGGTGTTCTATTATACATTGTGTGACTATAGAAAACAGTAACACACTTTGTATTTTTCTACAAAAAAGTAGAAGAAAGGATTGTGTTTCCAGCACAAAGAAATGATAAATGTTTGAAGAGATAGACACTTTTACACTGATTAAACATTATACAATATATACCTGCATTGAAATGTCACAGGGTACCCCATAAGTATTTACAATTTTATCTATCCATTAGATTTCTTTTTAATTCAAAAAAGTATTTGTTCAATAATAAAAGAATAAACATTAAAATACATTACAATGCTCCTTAATTTTATCTAAGACAATTAGTAATACAAGTCTCCAAAATATCCCAGTTGGGGGCTGGTGCTGCCAGTGCCAATTGAAGTCCCAGCTGCTTCATTTCTGATCCAGTTCCCTGATAATAGCCTGGGAAAGCAGCAGAGGATGGCCCAAATGCTTGGGCCCCTGCACCAACATGGGAGACCCTGAAGAAATTATCAGCTTCAAATCAGCCAAGCTCCAGCTGTTTGGGCTACTTGGGGAGTGAACAAGCAGATGGAAGATTTCTCTCTGTCTCTCCCTCTCTCTGTAACTTTGCCTCTCAAATAAATAAATTTTTAAAAAATATTCCACAAAAACTACAGAAGTTCTGTAGCATCTGGTTCCATTTCAAAGTAAAGAATGCTATAACATTTCCCTTTTTCATATAAGATGTGACTAGTAACAAGATAAAAAAAAAGATACCTGGACTTGTAGGAATTAAATCATTTAGTGCTTGTATATGTTTTATTTACTGTGAATCTTTGTGAGTCTACAGAAATACACATAATTTTTTCTATAGAAAAGAAAATTTATATATTTAATAGATGACAAGCTTCATATGTACAAGCTATAGATAACTTGCCTTCTACTAGGGAGAGGGAATTGAATTAAGACCTGAATTTAGATTTGAAATTGAACACCACACCTGTGATGATAAAAAAAAAATCAATGTACAACAGGGACCAGAAATTCTGCCCCTAGACTTGTACCTGCAGAATGTGTTATTGGACCATCCTCAGCAAAGCAGCTCAGGGACTGTCTTCAACAACCCTCCCTAATCTCCATCAGAAAGCACAATAGACTCCCAGCTACTGGGAAGCTGGGTAAGAAAAAGAACCTAGTGCTTTGCCTTAGAGCTAAGAGCCTGATGGAAGCTGTGAAAATCAATCCCTATGTTTATTCAACATAGTACTGGAAGTCCTACCCAGAGCAATTAGACCAGAGAAAGAATTAAAGAGCATCCAGATTAGAAATTATGAGGTCGAAAGAGGAGATCTCACATATAGAAAACCCTGAAGACTACAACCAAAATTTTCTAGATAATAAGCAAATTTAGTAAACATGCCAGTTAAAAAGTCAATGTTTAGAAATCATTAGCATTGTTAATCACTGATAATGAACCATTTTAAAAAGAAAACAAGAACTACAAAAATTAAAGTACCCAGGAATAAATATAACAAAAGGGATGAAAGATCTTTACAGTGAAAAATTGAATCACTGATGTAAGAAAGTAAAGGAAAAAAAAAAGAAATGAAAAGAAATCCTATATTCATGGATTAATCAATATAATTAAAATGACCCTTTTACCCAAAGAAGTATATAGATTCAAGACAATTCCTCTCAGAATAACAATGACAAGAGCAGGCATGTGTCACAGCAGCTAAGCTTCTGCTGGAGATGCCTGCATTCCACACTGAGTGCCTGGTTTGAGTCCAGGCTACTGCATTTCTGATCTAGCTTCCTGCTAATCCACAATCTCAGAGGCAGCAGATGGTGAGTAAATTAGTTAGTCCCCTGCTACCCACGTTGGAGACTTAGATGGATGGAGTTCCAGGCGTCCAGCTTCAGAATGGACCGGCCCTGGCTGTGGTTGGCAACAGTGAGTAAAATCTCTCTCCATCTCTCTCACTTTCTCTCTGACTTTTGGAAAAAAAAAATACTGTGTGTGTGTGTGTGTCACTTTTCACAGAACTTGAAAAGACATTATGTGAATGTGGAAAACGAATGAAGAATCTCAATAATTAAAGCAATCTTGAGCACAGATTTCAAAAAAAGTGGGAGGGAGGCATCATACTTTGTGAGTTTAAAATATGTAACAAAGCTATAGTAATTAAAACAGCACATTGCTGACTTAAAACAGCATGGTAGTGACATAAAAACAAAGAGATCAGAGGAGCGGAAAAGAAATCCTAGAAGTAAACCTATCATATGCAATCCACTTATCTGTAACAGGGGTACAAAGAACATGTATTGGAAAATGGAGTCTTTTTAATAAATAGTGCTAGGAATAAAAGATAGTCACATTCAGAAGAATCAAACCAGCCACCAATCTTTCACCCTCTTCAAAAATCAACTCAAAATAGAGTAAAAACCTATGTGTAAGTCCTGAAACTTTGAAACTACTAGAAGAAAACAGGGAAGACCCTGGAATGGGCAAGGGTTTTCAAAGAACAGATCCCCAAAGCACAGAAAACAAAAACAAAAATAGGAATTGGGAATCATCAAACCCAAGAGCTTCTATATAGCAAAGGAAACAATTAACAGAATGAAGAGACACCATAATGTGGGAGAAAAATGTATAAAAGGGATTGTAAAGAACTCAATTCAATAGGAAAAGCACAAATGTGGGCACTAGGGAAAAGTATTTGGCTGAGTAGTTGAAACACAGGTTCAGACAACACACACACACACCTGGTCTCTGAATGAACCTTCCTGCTAACACAAATCCTGGAACAATGGTGATGGCTTGAGTGATTGGTTTCTTGAAACCCAAATGGAGATCTGAACTGATTTCCAGGTTTTGACCCAGCCCAGTCTCAGCCATCGTGAGTCAACAGTGAGTGAACCAATAAATGGGAGCCCTTTACCTCTGCCTCCTCTACCTTTATGTCATCTACTTTTTCTACCTCTACCTCTACCTCTTAAAAAGAGAGCATTTATTCTCTGCTGTGGCTAGGGAGTGCAGTGGAGGATGGCCCAAGTCCTTGGGTCCTGCACCCCATGGGAGACCAGGAGAAGCACCTGGCTCCTGTCATCGGAACAGCGCGGTGCGCCGGCCGCAGCGCGCTACCGCGGCGGCCATTGGAGGGTGAACCAACGGCAAAAAGGAAGACCTTTCTCTCTGTCTCTCTCTCTCACTGTCCACTCTGCCTGTCAAAAAAAAAAAAAAAAAGAGAGCATTTATTTTTCAAAAAATGGGCAGTAGATTTAAAGAGATTTTTTTCAAAGGAAGACATAAAATGGCCAAGTACTTGGAAAGATACTTAATATCACTAACATTCAGGGAAATTAAAATCAAAACAACAATGAATATCATCTCAGTCCAGTGAGACTGCCTGCACCAAATAGACAAGATAGAATGAGTGTTGGTGAAGGTGCAGATAAAAGGGAATCCTTACACATGGTTGTTGGAAATATGTATCAGTCAGCTTTTCCTTACATTATTAAAGAGACCAGGAAGGGGCTATTTAGTAGAAAAGAAGACTGATGTAGGCTCACAGTGTGGGATGTTCACAGTGCAAACCTAGGCAGTCCTATCAGTCTGGCATCAGATGAAAGCAGAACGGGTGCACAGGGAGGATCCCATGGCTATCCAGAAAGCAGAGAGATGAGCAAAGTGGAAGTGAGCTTAAATAATGTAACCTCTCAAGAGAACTACCTTATGAGCGCAAGCCCCCAATGGGGGCTTCCCACCAAGTACACCTCCTAGTAATAATTAGATCAAATCTCCATGTCTAATCCATTAACCATTAATGTAAGATTTGTGGAATCAACCCTGCAAAACATGGGCCTTTGGGGAAGATGGAAACTATTATCCTATCCATAACATAATGAGATTCTTTCAGTCTTAGTGAAAAACACTATGGAGGTTCCATGAAAAGTAAAAGCAGAACTACCGTATGATCCAGTGATCCTGCTACGAGGCCTACAGAAAGCCAAGGGAGTTTAAATAGCTCTCAGAGACATCTGCACTCCCATGTTTTTACAGCACTACTTGCCATAGCCAAGAAACGGAAACAATCTATCAACTGATGGATAACTGACCAATAGATAAAGAAAATGTGTCAGTGCAGTGTGTGTGTGTGTGTTGAGGGGTGGGTTGGAGGCCAGGCACACTACTTGCCATAAAAAAGGATGAAACTGCTCATTTGAAACAGCATGGATGCAACTAGAGGTAATTATGTTAAGCGAAGGAGGTCAAGCACAGAGAAACAAGCATCAAATGATTTCATTAAATGTATAATCTTAAAAAAAAATGATCTCATAGAAGTCAGGAGTATAAAAGAGGTTACCAGAGGCTGGATAAGAGAGAAGAAAAGTAAAGCTTGATTAATGACTAATATGTTATAGATAGACAGGAGTAAGAAGTTTGGGCGTTCTGGTGTATAGCAACATTAGATTGCATCCCATAAATATGTACATTTTTTATGTGACAGCTAAAAAATTTAAACAAATCCAGAAGGGTCACAAATATTGATTACCTTATGTCTACAAGTATTTGTTTTAAATTACATGTATTTGAGTTCAACAGTAATATATTTTATTCATGTAAAAATGCCAATAAGATGAAATATTTATATGTGGGGGACATATATCATTGATAAATTTAGAAATTCAGAGCTGTACTGTTAATAGTCATGTAATTATACCAAAAGCTCATGGCAGATAATGTAGGTGACAGTCATTAGGTTTTAAAAACATAACAAAGGAGTTTTCAAGTAGTACAATATAAACAAGTGCCTGTCCATTTGGCTCCCTCTCTCCCTTTGTTACTTATTCTCATTTTTTAAATTTTACAATGAAAAAAAAAAAACAGGTGAAACCTATCCAACTTTTAAAAATAGTTATTTTTAGAGTTACAAATTGGCTTCAATCAAGTTAGTGCATACAGATAGGCTACTCCAACACTTTAACTTTTAAGATCAAATCTTATCTCTTTTTCTCTTTTTATTAACTAGAACGGTTTTTGTAAAGAGTCTATCCATTCCTTCCTCCAATTTCTTTCAATTTCCATTCTAATTTTAATAAATGTCATTCCTAACACCAAGATACTGAGGTAAAACTCTAGTTAGCCAACTTCACTCTTTTCTTATGCCAATAATCTAAGCCACACATAGTCATAAATCCTGTCAGCTCAACCTTTAAAATTTTTCTAGGTCCTACCTTATTTTCTATCAGTCCCACTGGACTGGACTATCCCTAAGTCAAATCACTATGGCCTCTATCTGAATATTACAATAGCTTCTCATCCAATGCCCTTTTTTCTTTTCTTGCCTCCCTAATGCCTCTTTTAAGCCAGATATGAAATTATTTCCTATCTTTTAACCTTTAAGTCAGGTAATTTATCTCATTTGCTCTGATATCTCCAATGGTTTCTTATATCATTCAGAGTGAAATACAAGTTCTTCATCTAGGCCTTCAAGGATCTGTTGCCATCTGTACCTTTGCTACTATTCTAACGTCACCTTCTCCAATGCTTCACTTACTAAGTTACTGCCACAGCAGTTGTCTTGTCTTTGAACATTATCATAAAATCATAAAAAATTCTAGATGCATATTATCAATTTATGGATTGAATGTGTGGACCAGTAACAGACTAGCGTTGGTACAGTTATGGCATTTCAAGTAGCACTATTCCAAAACAACTGATAAAGTCAGCATCTTTACTCAGAATGTAAGCTGTATGAGGGCAAGGACTCTACTCTGTTCACTGTTATGTTTATAACATTTCAAGGACCTGAAACATAGGAGGCACACAATGAATGTTTAAAGAATAAATAGATCAATAGATGACCACTGAAATGATGGAATTCTGGTTAGTATTAGTTTATATGTCACCTAAAATATTTTTATATTCAAAATACTAGAATCAAAAAGATCTTAGATTTTAAAGTCCAAATTATATATATATATATAGTAAATATATATATATATATATATATATATATATATAGTAAATATATATATGTATATAGAGATGAGAAAATAGGGTGTACCACAAGTTACAGTCAGAAGTTAAACATCTAGTCAGGGACAGAAGTGGAATAAGACTCTTAATTTAGATTGTGTTCACATGGCACAGTGCTTCATATTTCACTGAAATCTTTCATGACACTGCCGAGCTTTACGGAAAGGACTTCCAAACATAATGATCTTTGTTAGCAGGAAAGCTTTATTATAAAACTTGGCTTTGGATGTAAAAGATTTATGCAATGAAAATTATAAAACATTGAGGAAACAAATAGAAGATGACACACCAGATGAGATGGAGCACATTCAATCCAGCCATCCACTCCTGGGAATTTACTCAAACCAAAAGAAATCTGCATATGATTTATCTGTACCCCCCTATTCAATGCAGCACAATTCATAATAGCAAAGAAATGGAATTAACCCAGATGTCCATCAGTGTTGACTAGATAAAGAAAATATGGTATTTATACATGATGGAGTACTACTCAGCTGTAAAAAAAAAAAAAAAGAAAAGAAATCCTGTCTTTTACAACAAAATAGATGCAACTGGAAACCATTATACCTAGTGAAAAAAGCCAGTGCAAAAAAAGACAGACATCATATTCTTTCCCTGATCTGAGGTAACTAATAAAGTACATGAAATGTAATGTATTGGAGTGAAACAGACATTTTGAGATTAGATGATTGTTTATATCCCTTATCTCTTCTGTTGAGGAACACTGGCTTTTCCTTTGCTTTGCTTTTTTCTTCATAACTATTTGTTGAAATCTTTTACTTAGTATAGGATTAACTATATGATCATCAAGTAACTGAAAAGGACTTTTATAAAAATTAAGAGTGGGAATATGAGAGGGAGGAGGAGGAAGGGTTGGAGTGTGGGCAGGAGGGAAGGTAGCGGGGAGAAATGTCCCTAAGTTCCTAAATCTGTATTATGAAATACATGAAACTTGTATAACTTAAATAAAATTTTTAAAAAGTTTAAAAAGAGGTCACACACACAAAAAAAGGAAAAAAAAATCTTCCATGTTCCTGGCTTAGAAGAATTAATATCATCAAAAAATGTCCATACTACCCAAAGCATTTTACAGATTCAAAGCAATTCCAATCAAAACACAACAGGGATGGCCCTGTGGCATAGACAGTTAAGCCTCTGCTTGCAGTGCCAACATCCCAAATGGTTTGAGTCCCGGCTGCTCCACTTCTGATCCAGGTCCCTGCTGGTAGCCTGGGAAAGCAGCAGAGGATGGCCCAAGCATTTGGGCCATTGGCACCCACATAGGAGATCTAGAAGAAGCTTCTGGCTCCTGACTTTGGCCTGACTCATCCCTGGCCATCGTGGTCATTTGGGGAATGAACCAGCAGATGGAAAGTCTCAGTGTCTCCCTCTCTCTCACTCTCACTCTAGCTCTTCCTTTCAAATAAATCTTAAAAAAAAAAAAAAATACCAGAGGGGCTGGTGATATGGCATAGCAGGTAAAGGCACCACTTGAAGTACCAGCATCCCATATGGGTGCTGGTTTGAGTCCTGGTTACTCCACTTCCGATCCAGCTTTCTGCTATGGCCTAGGAGAGCAGAAGAAGAAGGCCCAAGTCCTTGGGCCCCTGCACCAGCATGGAAGATCCAGAGGAAGCTCCTGGATCCTGGCTGTTTTGAGTAAACCAACAGATGGAAGACTTCTTTCTCTGTCTCTGTTTCTGCCTCTCTGTAACTCTGTCTTTCAAATAAATTAATTAATTAAAAAAAAAATCAGAGACCTGTTTCTAAGATCAGGAAAAACGGACCTAAAATACATATGGAATCACAGGACACCCAGAATAGCTAAAGCTATCTTAAAAAATAAAAATAAAGCTGGAGGGGTCATCTCTGTGGTGCAATAGGTTAATCTTCTGCCTTCAGTGCCAGCATTCCATATGGGTACCAGTTCTAGTCCCAGCTGCTCCTCTTCCAATTCAGCCCTCTGCTATGGCCTGGGAAAGCAGTAGAAGATGGCTCAAGTCCTTGGGCCCCTCCCTGTACCCACATGGGAGTTCAGAAGAAGCTCCTGGCTCCTGGCTTCAGATCGGCACAGTTCTAGCCATTGTGGCATTTGGGGAGTGACCCAGCAGACAGAAGACCTTGCTCTCTGTCTCTCCCTCTCATTGTCTGTAACTCTATCTCTCAAATAAATAAATAAAATATTAGAAAAAATAAAGCTGGAGGCATCACAGTACCTGATGTCAAGACACGTTGCAGGGAAGTTTTAATCAAAACAGCTTGGTATTGGCACAAGAATAGACATGTCAACCAATGGCAAAGACTTGAGGCCCCAGAAATTAATCCACACATCTACGACCAACTAATCTTTGACAACTGAGCAAAACTTAACTCCTGTAGAAAGGACAGTCTCTTCAACAAATGATACTGGGTAAATTTGATCTCCACATGCAGAAGTATGAAATAAGACCCATACCTTACACCCCATGCAAAAATCAACTCACAATGTATCAGGGATATAAATCTAAGATGTGAGACAATCAAATTACTACAGAAAAACATGGGGGAAACACTGTAAGATATTGGTATAGATATAGACTTCTTAGATAAGACCCCAGAAACATAGGTAATAAAGGCAAAAGTAGAAAAATGAGATTACATCAAGCTAACAAGTTTCTACACAGCAAAGGAAACACTCAACAAATAGGCAACTACAGAATGAGAAAAATCTTTGCAAAATATACATCTGTTAAAAGATTAATATCCAGGATATTTATAGAGCTTAAGAAACTCAACAAAATAAGCTATCCGGTTAACAAATGGGCTAAGGATATGAAAAGACATTTGTCAAAGGATGAAATACATATGGCCAACAGACAAATGAAAAGATGATCAGGATCACTAGCCATAATGGAAATGCAAAACAAACAAAAACCCACAATGGCTATCATCCAAAAATAAAAAAAATAATAATAAATGCTGTCAAGGATGTGGGGAGAGAGGTACCCTGATACACTGTTTTTGGGAATGTAAATGGGTACAACCATTATGGAAGACAGTATAGAGATTACTCAGAAATCTGAAAATGGATCAACCATATGACCCAGCCATTCCATTCCTTAGAATTTACCCAAACAAAATGAAATATGCAGATGAAAGAGTTATCTGTACCCCCATGTTTACAGCAGCTCAACTTACAATAACTAAAATATGGAATCTACTCAGATGTCCATCCACTGATGACTGGACAAAGAAATTGTGGTACATAGACATAGTGCAATACTACTCAGTCATAAAAAGAATTAAATCCTGTCTTTCGCAGCAACATGGATGTAAACTGGAGACCATTATGCTTAGTGAAATAAGCCAGTACCAAAAGACAAATATCATATTTTCTCTGATGTGTAATAACTAATATACAGAGTACAAAAAGTTCATGTACATGAGTGTAATTAACATTTTGAGATTTGATTATTTTTATAGCCCTTGTCTATATTCTTGAGAAACAGTCGTTATTCTACTTTCTACTTGTTGAATTTTTATTAACTGTAGGTTTAAGTATGTTAATATAAATAAAACAAAGTATTTCATTATAAAAATTAAAATAAAATTAAAAGGAGGGGGAGGGAGGAAGACAATGAGGGAAGGAGTAAGGTATGATGGAAAGTATCATTATGCTCTAAAACTGCATCTATACTACATATTTGAAATACAGGAAATTTGTTCTTTTTTAAAAATACAATAAAATAAAACCTCAGATCAAAAGGAAAAAAAAAGAATATTCGGCCAAACAACACAAGTCACTTATACAATGGCTCAACAGGCTAATCCTCCGCCTTGCGGCGCCGGCACACCGGGTTCTAGTCCCAGTCGGGGCACCAATCCTGTCCCGGTTGCCCCTCTTCCAGGCCAGCTCTCTGCTGTGGCCAGGGAGTGCAGTGGAGGATGGCCCAAGTACTTGGGTCCTGCACCCCATGGGAGACCAGGATAAGCACCTGGCTCCTGCCATTGGAACAGCGCGGTGCGCCGGCCGCAGCGCGCTACCACGGCGGCCATTGGAGGGTGAACCAACGGCAAAGGAAGACCTTTCTCTCTGTCTCTCTCTCTCTCTCACTGTCCACTCTGCCTGTCAAAAATAAAAAAAAAAAAAAATTAAAAAAAAAAAAAAGAAAACAGATCATTAGTAACAACTTAAGTTTTTTTTTTTTTTTTCAAATACTGGTTTAATGAGGTTAATATAGTTTTTTTTTAACAGTTTAACAAAAGTACATATTTTATATGTGCGCATATATATATATATGTTAATCAATATTACCTGATAAATATAATCCTCAACATTTTTAAATGAAGTCATTTCTTACAAATTGTATTTAAATGTACTACTCTAACTTGTATTTTAAAAGAACTTAATGGAGACCATTTAGTAAACAAATAATCTTTTTTAATGGAAATATTGTTTGTATTTTAGTTGCCTTGTAAATTAAGATTTCAAAGATAATATTTGTTTAAATATATTCACACTAGCAGCTGTACTTAACAACTGGATAATAATGTAATGTCACTGGATTAGAATATTAAATTATTTCAAATATTATAATCAATAACATTTATAAAGGATTGCATAATTGACAAAGTATGGGTGGGCTCAAATTAAGCCTAGTGGTTTAGATATCGGTTAAGATACCCACATCTCATATGGGTGTACTGAATTCTATATCCAGCTCTGGCTCCTAGCTCCAGGTTCCTGCTAATGCAGACTTTGGAAGACAGTGGTGATGGTTCAAGGACTCAAGTTCCTGCCAACCACGTGAGAGGCCTGAACTTACTTCCTAGCTGCCTGCCTGGCAAAGATTTGCTCATTGTGGTCAGTTGGGGAGTTAACCAAGTAATGAAAATGTTATCCCTCAGTCTCTCTCTCTTTCTTCTCTCTCTCTTTCTTCCCTCCCTCCTTCCCTCCCTCCTTCCCTCCCTCCTTCCCTCTTTTTTCCTCCTCCAATCTCCTCAAAATCAACAAAAATTTCAAAAGAAGGAGCCACTGTTGTAGCACAGCATTGTGGTAGCACAGGCGCCCTTATGGAATGCCGGCTCTATAGGCAGCGACTTTACTCGCTATGCCACAGTGCCGACCCCTGAACAAAAACTTTAATAAAGGAAGTAGGTATCAGGTTTGGCCTGGCACATCCCTGAGGCCAGGCATTTAAGGAGTGAACAAGTAAATGAATATGCTCATACTCTCTCTTCCCAACTCTCTTTCTCTCCCTTCCAAATAAATAAACAAAAATGGCAAAAAATTTAAAGCTTTATATGCAACTAAATGCTTATTCTTCAGACTGTTATAACTTTACGAAATCTGGTTTCTCAAATACATATAAAAATATTTGGAGTATTTTTTTTTTTTTGGACAGGCAGAGTGGACAGTGAGAGAGAGAGAGACAGAGAGAAAGGTCTTCCTTTTTTGCCATTGGTTCACCCTCCAACGGCCACCGCGGCTGGCGCACCATGCTGATCCAAAGGCAGGAGCCAGGCACTTACCCTGGTCTCCCATGGGGTGCAGGGCCCAAGCACTTGGTCCATCCTCCACTGAACTCCCAGGCCATAGCAGAGAGCTGGCCTGGAAGAGGGCCAACCAGGACAGAATCCGGCGCCCCGACCAGGACTAGAACCCGTTGTGCCGGCGCCGCAGGGCGGAGGATTAGCCTATTGAGTCGCGGCGCCATCCTGGAGTATTTCTATATTCCATATTAGTACACAGATAAATGTCTCCTCTGTGTATATTAAGCTTACAAAATTATAGTTATGGCACAAGAATCAATTTGGAATGTCAGAGATGTAGTTTAAAGGCTTCTCAAGCCACAGTCCTCTGATTCATAAAGCTGGGATGGTAATTTTATTTGCCAGACATGGTTACACTGGTAGTTGCATAACTACTATTCATTTATCTGCTGTCTGGGCCATCTTTTACCTCATGATTATATCACTGTATTTCTCAAAGAATAGTATTTCAGCACCAATTGTTATGAATGGCAGGATTGTCCAGTATGAAATTATCACTCTTCCTTCAGGATCAAAATATTTCACGTGCTATCCTAGAATTAACTTGCCCTATAAAGACTAAAGAATGAAGACTGTTTAGAAGTATCTCTGAAATCTTTGCTACATGTTGCTTTACAGGATTCCTTTGGTTTAAAAACAAAACAAAACAAAACAAAAACAAAAACAAAAGCAAAAACAAACAAAAAAAACCCTGCTGTAGACCAGTTAGCTTTAAAGTTATCCTGTCTACTTGCTCTTTAGTGTGTCACTTAATGCATCTTTTACCTAAAAGTCAACGGCTAAGTGTTCAGCTTTGACTTTGCCTATCCAGTCATGAGCCACATCACCAATACACCATCAGAAAAAGTTATAGGAGTATCGTTGTACATTTTTATTTCTTCATTCTCCCAGTCAGTGTCAGAATTCTCTGGCTTCTGATTATCTCTTGTCTTTCCACATCCATCAAAACTGCTCTTATTCTCATCAGAGCTCTGGAAAGCCCTATTTAATTTGACCTTACCCTAGCTAGGACCCATTGAACTTGATCCCAATCGACACTTCCTGTTCCTTCAAGGACACAAGGAGCATAGCCCACATTAGTGCCTGGTGTGTCCCCATTACAGGGCCTGATTACTATTGCATCTCTCATAATGGAGATCTGATGGGAGTCTGCAGTTTCATTTAGCTTTACATTACCCTGGCTTCCTGACATCATTGCTTGACTTTGCTGCAGCTAATGTCTCCAGTTTTCAGCCTAAGGATTTAACTGAGGTAACAAATTATTTGGTGTGCTGGTTATATTTTTGTATTAGGGCCTTTAATACACAAAAGCCCACTATGTCTGTTATGCTGAATGGTTCCAGAGGAGGAAATGCTTTCCTAGTTTTTACTCTGTCCTCTGCCTTTTGTCACCGTCACCCTGTTTTCAACTTCAATATTAAATAAATAGCTAAACGCAACTGCCAAAAATTGTTGACAATAGAACTCCAGGAGCATATGGTGCTAAGTTAGTAGAAAAACAGTTCTTAGATAAGTACGCCTCACTGAAAATATGTACTATTCCTTCTTGTTTCAAAAGTCAGCACACTTGAGGGCCAAGTGTTGCCTGGGGACTTTAACTTGGCATAAAGCATTATGTTGGCTCCAAAACAGTGAATTCCATAGCAACTCCAGCAACAGTTAACTCCTCTGGGACTCCTACATTATTTATCCCTGAACTGCTAGCTTTTTCCAGAGAGGGCCCTCATGATTTCAGGCATTTATTCTGCATAAGGTTTTTTTAATTAACAGCGCACAAACGCCATTTCTGGTGTGCAGTTAAGTCTGTGAACATGCCGACATTTAGAAATGCAGTAACAGAATTGTGCCAGGTACTTTTCCCACTCTAGTTATCCCTCAGAACCTGAGGCTAGGGGCTGGTGCTGGAGCACAGCAGGTTAAGTCACCATCTGCAGTGCCAGCATCCCAAATGGGTGCCATTTTGAGTCCTGGCTGCTCTACTTTCAGTCTAGCTCCCTGTACATGTCCCTGGGAAAGCAGCAGAAGGTAGCCCAAGTGTTAAGGCCCTGTTACCCATGTGGGAGATCCAGATGAATTACTGGCTCCTGGCTTCAGCCTGGCTCTGCCGTGGCTACTGCTACGGTTTTGGGAGGGAACCAGTGGATGGAAGATTCTCTCTCTCTCTCTCTCTCTCTCAGTCTCTCTCTCTCTCTCTCTCTCTAAAACACTGACTTTCACATAGAATAAATCTTCGATAAAAATAAATTGGATATTTATAATTAAATAAATAAAATAGGATAAACCTGACATGGGAAAAAAAAAAAACTGTGGAAAAGGATATTCAGAAAAATGTTCATTGGTACAGAAAAGACCTGATGTCATTACTCTTTGAAGAAGAGTCACAACATAATTATGAAATAATTGACTTTCTCCACAGTATAACATGAAAAGGGTCAACTCAGAGTCATTTAAGAGTTAAGTAAGACCGTCTCCAAGGCCACTGCCTACTCCAAAATTCCATGTTCAGAACTACCTAGGCATCCTCTAAGCACCACTTAGTAGTGGAACATCAACTGTGGATTATTGTACCCTAAAGCACACATGATAAAACTCAAAGATTACAACTCTGAGATAAAAATGAAGTGCTTCCAATGACTCTTTATCCACTATCACATATACCTATAAATTTTTAGGTAAACTCAGAGAAAGAAAGAAAAACAGCATCTTCTCAAGTAGAATTAAGTATACAAAGGGGGATATACTGGGGATCTACTTCAGTGTATAAAACTTCTCAAATATCAAATCAAGTCTAGTAAGCTAAAATTTTGTCGAGAAGTTTTGCTTTGCTGTCACTCTTTGACCTCACCAGTATCCTTCTATTTTAGGAACTGGCTATCTAAATTGCAGCAACATAAAGTGTCCCCACATTTGCAATTGTGAGCAGAGGAATCGTTAACCTTCTCATGTCTCTTGTATGATGTATTTTTTCTTACCCCTACTTTTCATTTTTCCATTCCTAAATATGCCACATTATCTTGGACATATCAGAGAACTCAGTTGTGGCATATAATTTTTTAATTGAGTTTCTGTTGTGTTGATATTTATTAAAGAATGACACTAATGAAGTCAGAGGTTCTACTTTATTACTCCACTCATCACCAGAGGGCAGCACAATTCCCCAAGAGCATTCTTTTGACTGGGAGAGAGAAAAGTTACAATGGCATACATGATGCCAACCTCTGCCTCACCTAAAAGTATACACCATTTTTTCCTATAATGAATCCAAACTACATACTAGCTGGATTCAGGAAATTATGAAGAGAAATGTGTCTGTTAGCTGCCACCTCCAAGTAATGCCGCATAGCACAAAGGGGAGAAGGAGAATCTCATCAGAGGTGTTGTTGCATATTATCTCTGTAAGGTACAAGAATAATGAACTTGTTACTTTCTCAATTGCTTTGCAGTTTGAAGTTAATGGTGACAGAAAAACTTATCAATGATATAATTTTCCGTAATATCAGGCGGAAAGAAACATAAGAAATAAAATGCACTACATGCTTTGTTAAGAATTAGGAATGAAAACAGGGGCATGATAAGGTTGACAATTAGAGAACACCACATTTTTGACTAGTAAATAAATAATTACATTGCTCTTTATGTTTTATTTGCTATATTCATATGCATTTATTCGTTTATATGGATTTCTAAAATAAAATGGGTCTTTAAAAAGTTAATGGGTAAATTAAGCCGGTGCCGTGCCTCAACAGGCTAATGTTCCACCTAGTGGCGCCGGCACACCGGGTTCTAGTTCCAGTCGGGGCGCCAGATTCTGTCCCAGTTGCCCCTCTTCCAGGCAAGCTCTCTGCTGTGGCCAGGGAGTGCAGTGGAGGATGGCCCAAGTACTTGAGCCCTACACCCCGTGGGAGACCAGGAGAAGCACCTGGCTCCTGCCTTTGGATCAGCGCGGTGCACTGGCTGCAGTGCGCCGGCTGTGGCAGCCATTGGACGGTGAACCAACGGCAAAGGAAGACCTTTCACTCTGTCTCTCTCTCACTATCCACTCTGCCTGTCAAAAATAAAATTTTTAAAAAGTTAATGGGTAAATTTTTAAAAATTCAATAGTATTTGAGAGCAACAAAGTCTATAATATCAACAGAGAAGAAAATATTCTGGTAAGTTTCAGGACACTGGAAATAAAAATAGCAGTGAATTGTTATATGCAGTTGAGAATGTTTCAAACACATCCTTATTCTCAACATCAAAGATGCCAATATATGGAGCCAGTGTTGTGAGTCTCAGGTAAAGCTGCCTGCTGCAATGCCAGCATCCTATATGGGGCTGGTTCAAGTCCCGGCTGCTCTAGTTTTGAACCAGCTCCTCTTTAATGGCCTGGGAAAGCAGTGGAAAGATGACCAAAGTCCTTAGGCCTCCTGGGCCCACAAAGTGGAACTGGAAGAAGCTCCTGGCTCCTGGCTTCAGTCTAACCCAGCCCTAGTCATTGCAGCCATTTGGGGAGTATACCAACAAATGGAAGATCTCTCGCTCTCTCCCTCTCTCGCTCTCTCACTTTCTCACTCTTGCTCTGTCTCTCTCTGTGTAATCTTAAAACAACAAATGCCAATATGCTCTTTTTTTTTTTTTTTGACAGGCATAGTGGACAGTGAGAGAGAGAGGCAGAGAGAAAGGTCTTCCTTTTGCCGTTGGTTCACCCTCCAATGACCGTGCTGATCCGAAGGGAGGAGCGACGTGCTTCTCCTGGTCTCCCATGTGGGTGCAGGGCCCAAGGACTTGGGCCATCCTCCACTGCACTCCCAGGCCATAGCAGAGAGCTGGCCTGGAAGAGGGGCAACCGGGACAGAATCCGGCACCCCGACCAGGACTAGAACCTGGTGCGCCGGTGCCGCAGGCATAGGATTAGCCTATTGAGCCGCGGCACCAGCCAATATGCTTTGTTTTTAAAAACCAAACATGCACACGTGCGCACACACACATACACACTTCCATTATCTCTGCTTCTTTATTAAATAATGAAATGTCTTTTTTTTTCTTTCATGCTCATATTCAATTCATCTATTCCTTTTTTTCCCATAAGATAATAATTGTTTTAGGACCACTTATTCTACTACTGCCATTAGGATTTTGCTGTTTTGTGGGATAGTCAGAAATGGCAACACAACACATTACTCTCATAAAAAGTGTCAGTTGGTTCAGTAAAACCCAAAGCGCCAGGCAGTAGAAGCATGGAAATCATAGACTATATAAACTTGCTTCATGGCAGGGACTGTGCCTGTGTTGTTAGCAGAGTCTGACTTCAGTATCTAAAGAAATATTAGGCAAGCATAAAGCACTCAACAAATAATTATTCATAAGTAAAATACAAATTTTCCCAGGATACGAGTGGGAACTTACAAAACTATTGTATTAGTTTGCTAGGACTTCCTTAGTAAAGTACCAAAAAAGGGTTTTAAAACAAAAGAAGTATATCTTCTCACAATCCGAGAGGCAGGAAGTCTAAAATCGAGGTGTTGGCAGGACCAAGCTGCCTTTTAAGCCTCTTATGGTGGACCCTACCTTGCCTCTCCCAGCTTCTGTTAGCCCTGCGCCTTCCTTGGATTCCAGTAGCAGAATTCACCTTTCGTTTTAAAATCCATTCATTCATTTTTATGAGAGGCAGAGAGAGAGAGAGGGAGAGAGAGAGAGAGAGCGCGAGCACGAGCAAGCCCAACACATTCACTCCCACAACACTCACAGCAGAAAACAGCTGATACAGGACTGAAGCCAGCAGTTAGGAACTCAATTCAGGGCTTTCAGATGGATGGCAGGAACCCAACTCCTTGAGCCATCATCACTGTCCCCTGGATTTTTATTGGCAGGTAGCTGGAGTAAGGAATCAAATCTAAGTGCTCTGATATGGGTCACAGGCATCTTAACCTATAAGCTAATAGCCTGCCCCAGATGTGAACTTTCTACCCCCAATTTCATATGGTGTTCTTCCTGTATTTCTGCCTTTACATGACTATCTTCTTATATGGACTACTTATATTGGATTAGGAGTGCAGCTACTTCAGTATGACTTCATCTTATAATCACATTTAAACAACCAACTAAGGTCATAGGCTGAGGTACATAACATTAGGACTTCATCATATATGTTAGGGGAATACAGTTCAACCCTTGTCAACTAGTGACTTTCGCTTTCTCTGTAGCAATTTTGTCCTCCTCAGCACTTTGACTTTTCCTCCTCAATCTTCCATTTCTTACCTTCCTTCTCCCCAAAATGGGATCATTTTGAGAACCGATGGATTAAGGAACAATGTGCTAAACCATGCAGACTCCCTTTTTGCCACCCACCTCATGATATTAACCATCACTTTGCCAGACTCATTCTGCTTGTGCTTGGTTTGGCTGTGCTACCAACATACAAATTACCATCGTTTGCAAGAACTGCTTACATTCATGCCTAATTATCATGCAGTAGAATAACAATTATGCATATCATTAAATTCATGTGAGATAATCTTCAATGTAAGTTTTATTTGATTACAGCACTAAACATTGTTCATGCATGCTTGGCTTTCATAGCGAGTTGTTCAGGAAGAATGGTTGTCTCTGCCACTTAAAAATAATGTCAGCAATATCAGCCATAACCCTAACCTTCTCCAGTAGAATTATGGACCCCATCACTTAGTATCTACCTTGTGAAAGGTTACTACAAACAGGTCTGGATTACATACAATTAATATCACCTATTAAACATGAATGAAAGTGGAATATCTTACTCTACATTTTTAAGCTTTCTAATTTGTAATCTGTTCTACTGAGAGATTACATGAGTTATGAGAACAAAGTATGTCACACCATTGCTTAAGAAAATTCTAATCTCTTGATTAATCTTTCTAGCCGCAGAGTGTACACACACACACACACACACATATATATACACACACATATGTGTATGGCATATGAAAATAAGCTTAATTCCTTTATTTTCTGCTTTAATGCATTTTGGAGTTATTATTCATTTTTAGCATATAAAATTGAACATAACATCAAACCAGCAATGTTCTCATATTTCACATCTAATGGGTGCATAATACCTTGCTATACACCTCACTCAACTTTCTTTTTTAAAGATTTATTTATTTGAAAGAGTTATACAGAGAGGCACACACATAGAGAGAGAGAGAGAATCTTCCATATGCTGATGGAAGTGGAACAAGCAGGACACAGACCAGTGCCCATATAGGATGCTGATGTTACAGGCAGTAGCAACACAACGGGCTCCAATTCAACACTCCCAGTTTATTTATGGAAATTTAAAAATTATAAAATCAATAAACATAAATTTTAGAAACTACAGGAATTATAAACAGGTACAAAAAAGAAAGATTCATAACCACACCACCTAGAAATTGATACTTTCCACACTTTGTAAGAATACTAGTAATATTACTGTTTCCAACTTTGCAAGTCCCACACTTATTCTAGGCAATCTTGATCATTTCAGTCGTATATATCTAAACAGAGTTTCTACAGTAAGAAATATTTCCTAGTATAATTTTTACTGATCACAAGTATTTTCTCCTACCAATAAGTATTTTAATATATCATGTGGTTCTATCGTTTTCTAATATTTTATCTTTTTAGAATACTCAATTATAATAAAACATAGTTTAAAATTCTGGTTCTTAAAACAGAGTTTTTATGGTCAAGCTGGGATCCCTTACTTACTACTTTTGTGATCTTGGCGGATTACTTACTTTTATGATGACTCAGTTTTCTTTATAGACAAGAATAACTGTGAAGATTCAATAAAATAGTCTACACAAAGTATTTAGGCATATATAATGTCTAAAACATTCTAGGACTTTTGTAGCTGACATCTGTCAATAATTAGATTTACACAGTGTGTTATTTTCGACAGCATCCGTTGATGACACTCCTCATTTTCCTTTTCCTCAGCATTTCAGCCTTCTTCAGAAGTGATTCTCTGACCACCACAGACCCTCATCTTTTATTGTGCATCATCTCCTTGGACAATTTCACCTAGTTCAGTGACTTTCTATGTACTGATGATGCCAATATTTCTATCTCAAGCACATATTATTCTTTCTCAGTTTTGTAGCCATACTTACAACTATTGTAATACCTACAATCAGATTTCCAATGGCCTTTCAAAACCCAACAAGTTCAAAATTAAACTTGTCCTTTTCTCAAAATGAGCCTCTCCTCTGTGTTTCTTTATTCAGTGAATGACCACTAATAGCACTTAGCTACTGCATGCAGATGATGAGCTATTTCCACTCAGTATTTTCCCTTCCCCACAAAAAACCTATTAGCAAATCACCATGAATCTCTACCCAAAATAGCATCGGAATCTTCATCTCTCTGCAACCCCACTGACACTTCCCTCATTGCAACATCTTTAGACTAGATTGCTGCAACATACATCTAACCTGAATTCACTCAAACCATTTCACATAATTCCATGTGATATTCTCTAAAACAAAAATCTAATCATGTCCCACCATTAACTTAAAATCTGAAATGGCTTGCCTAGTTTCTGTGATTAAAGGTTTCAAAGGCCATGTATCACTTGACCTCTCCTTTACCTGTCCAGCCCTACTTCTCTTCCGTATCCCCAGAGTCAATCTTGTCAGAACTCACACTCTTCATTCCAGCTTTCCCAAACTTTTCTCAGTTCCTCTCACCTTAAGATGATTATAAAAAGTCATTCCAGTGGCAATGTCATCTCTAGCTTCTATTCACTAAGCGAACTTCTTTATATTTTTAAAGATTTATTTATGTTTATTGGAAAGGAAAGGCAGAGTTACAAAGAGAAAGGGAGAGACAGAGAGAGATCTGCCATCCACTGGTTTACTTCCCAAATGGCCACAATAGTCAGGGTTGGGCCAGAATGAAGCCAGGAGCTCAGAATTTCTTACAGGTCTCCCACATGGGTGAAGGAGACCAAGCACTTGGGCCATCTTCTGTTGCATTCCAAGGCACATTAGAGGAGGGCTGGATTGAAACTGGAATACCTGAGTTTCAAACCGGCGCCCATACAGAATACAGGCTTAGCTGGCAGTGGCTTAATGCCATCACAATGCCAGCCTCTAAACTAACTTCTCAATCACCTGCAGGTATAGTCCCTGACTTCTACTTAGTATACTAAATGTCATATATTTAGTTATACAGAAGAATTTAAAATATCGATATATTTTAGACACAAGGCAAACAATGTTCTCCATTACCCCCCCACACACACACACACACACTCACAATAAAAATAGATGTAATAAAGTCAGAGTTACCTGGCAAGTTGGATTTGGTAGAAGGAAGTACCAGGTGTGAAAACATGACATATTGATTTCAAAGAGGAGATATAAGATGACATGTTTCAACACATTCCACCACTTTGAGAAAATAATAAAGTAAAATCTTTTGATTCTTTTTAAGTTTCCATCATCATCAGTACCACAGAAAATATAGCCATCTCCACAGCAAGTAACCTTCTGAGCAGAATGTCCCTAATGATTCAGTTTCCATTTAAAATTATACAGATAAGACCCTATATAGATAGAGAACTTATTGAATCATCAAACAATATATTGTCATCATCCCCAACAACCATCAAGAAAATTCCATAATATCTTAACACATGCTTTGCTCGGGAGCTTCAATTACTGCCAATGATTAGAAACAGATCATTAGTAAGCTTACTTTTGTTATGTTACTTGAAAGTATACTAGCAACAAGTCAATATTAAAACAGAGATTCAGCATTCTAACAGTAATGTTCAGAGCATTCTCTTCTTTGCTTCAGGTTCATGGACTCAGACTCACATAAATTCTAGAACAAAAGTAGTTTTCAAAGTCCCTAACCTTCCTACATCTGGTCCTGGGAGCTCTGACAGTTAAACTCTTTAGGAGACAATGTACAACCTACAGCTCAACCAAATGTATTCTACCATTGCCACTCTCAAATTCTTGAAACCTGTTGCCTAAGAAATTAGAGCTATCTACCACGGTTGAGTGTTTTTGTTTTTGATTCTTCCCTTCTACTCTCTTATCATCCAGTATTCCTGACTTTTTCAAGACTACATTTTTGCCCAAATGATCCTGGGTCTGGCCTTGTAATGTGATCTGACGTCCATATTGCACATAAAATTTAACCTATGCTAGTTCTCTTTTTTTAAAGATTTATTTATTTATTTGAAAGTAAGAGTTACACAGAGAGAGGAGAGGCAGAGAGAGACAGAGAGGTCTTCCATCCAATGGTTCACTCCCCAATTGACCGCAATGGGCCAGAGCTTTGCCGATCCAAAGCCAGGAGCCTCTTCCGGGTCTTCCACATGGGTGCAGGGGCCCATCTTCCACTGCCTTCCCAGGCCATAGCAGAGAGCTGGATTGGACGTGGAGCAGCCAGGACTAGAACCAGCACCCATATGGGATGCCGGCGCTTCAGGCCAGGGCATTAACCGGCTGCGCCCCAGCGCCAGCCCCTAGCCTATGCTAGTTCTAACCCTGGGCCTGAAAAGCGTCCCTTGTGCCACCATCCCTTTGATTTTGTTGCTAATATCCTCATGAGAATAGTTCTCAACGGGAAGGGAAGATAGGAGGGGAAAACAAGAATCCTAGAATCAAGTTCAGAACAGGATCAGCCAATCTGGGTCTGATAACATTTGCATCCATAAAGTCCTTTGTTTCAGACCTTCAAGAGAAGTTTTTCTATTTACATCCAGAAAGCCCTTTGTTCCAAGAGGAGCAGAGGTGGGGAAGCAAGACCATCTCCTTAAAACCCCCAGCCTCAACTGGACTGCCTGCTCAGCTCTCTGCATCTTTGCTGAGCCGCCCGCCTGGCCTGGCCGGGTGTACTCTCCACTCACCCATGCAGCCCCCCCTCTGCCCCAGTCTGAGGGACTGGGCACTCTCTCTCAGGTCCTATCTGGAGAGGTGCCCATCCGTCCTTACAGATGTTCCTTCTTAATAAACCTTGCTATTTTACCTCCCACTAAAAAAAAAAAAAAAAAAAAAAAAAAAAAAAAAAAAAAAAAAAGAATAAAACCATTGTCTGAATCCACTAACTTTTAGGATTTTTTTCTTATACAATAGTAACTGATATCAAACTCACTGAATTCTTAAGCTTCAGTTACTTCTTTAAAAAAAATGCTTGGCAGTTCTAAAAACAAATCTTTGCAGAAACCAGTATTTTTCCTCCTCTAGGTTTTTCCATACTTTGAGGCTATAAGCTTTCCAAAATTCTAGCCCCAATACCACCACCAATAGAGTTGACAAATCTTCTTCCCAAATTCAATAAAAACACAATTGCCAATGGCACAAGGGCACCCACTACTAAAATCTTGTCAAACAGAATATCCAGAAGTATCCTTCACTGGGTCATTACTGACTTTAAACAAAATCTGTATTTTTTGAAAAGCATAGAATATTTTGGCAAGTTGATATTCACATACTGAGATAGGATACAATAAATCTTATGGAAAGGCAAATATAGTATGATATAATCAAAACAGCAATGTTGTTTTAAATTTCTTTTAAATTCAAATATTATGATTTTTGCATATGACTACCATATGACACAGAACATTCACCTTTCATAAAGCATGAGCTAGCCCATTATTATATATGAAACCTCTCAGGAAAAACAAAGTGGTAACAAAATATAACATTTTGGAGATCTTATTTTGCCTAGTGCTTTGCTGAGCATTTTCCAGAAAACATTCCATTTAGTTATCACAACCAAAAGTAGGAAAAATAGCATTATTACTCTGTGATTAATGTTTGGAGGCAGTTTCTATGTCCCTCATATATTCATATATATTTATTCAATAAATATTTAATAAATATTTACAACAGAAAAACAGTGAGGTCCCAGGCCAAGACTCTTAATAACCAAACTACACCCACAGAAAAGCAAGGGGCGAGTCTGTGTAACCTCTACAGAGGTTCTCAAAATTGATTCCCCAAAGTGTTAACTAGAGTATATATTGAAAAGAAAATGACACATGCAGTCTTGGAGGACCCAAGGATTTGAGTTTTAATAATCTTTAAATTATTTGGATGGAAGCAGCCAACTGAGAGACTATAGACTATATCCTCTGATGGTGTTGGGCAATAAGAACAATAAAGACAAAACAGTTTTTCATCAAGCTACACATTTATTACTGTTATTATTAATTTTGCAAAATAAAATTGGAGTGGAACTATGTTAGTCCTGCAACATAGGGATAGAGAGATTGGTCAAAAAACTCCCAGATCTAGGACATTGAGGTTTTAGGCTTTTTTTGAGTACATTATTCTTGAAGGGACTAAGGACTTAAAATTAGTACGATAGGTTCATATTCTATATCTTTTTCAGTCTTTCCATGCACCGACTGTTGGGTTAAAATAGAACACTGTCATAAAAAATGGAAAAATCACCATTAAAACAAAATGACTGGAGGAAGAATACACATTCCATGCCGAAAGGTAGAGAAAATGTCAGTCATTATCTCCTCTCCAATTGGGTACCATAAAGGGATTACTATATATGGAAGAAAGCTAGAACAGAACAGGCTATTGTATTCCACCAAAATGAGGCAGGTTATAAAATCTAATTATGAACTTGGTATCGAAAGGTTAAGTAGATACTGAGAATAATTTACTTTAAAACACAGTTGCTAGCTATTGTGAATAGCACTGAACTTAAAATTTTTTATTCAATCATGGAATTGTGTGTGTATAAAGTCATCGAATTTTGTGTGTTGATTTTATATCCTGCAACAATACCAAATGCTTTTCTTATTTGCAGTAGTTTCTTAGTGAAATATGTTTGTTTCCCTACATATAGGATAATATCATCTTCAAACAGGGACAATTTGACTTCCTCCTTAATTTAATCAAGAACATGAAGGATCTCTAAAATGCAAATAACAAAACGTTAAAGAATGAAAATGGAGAAGACACATGCAAAAAATGTGAAGCTTCCATGTTCATGGGTTGAAATAATTAACATAATCGAAATGTCCATACTACAGAAAGCAATCTACAGAATCCATGTGATTCCAATCAAAATACCAATGATATGCTTCTCAGATCTAGGAAAAGATGATGCTAAAATAAATATAAAAGACTCCCAATAGCTAAAACAACCTTAAACATGAAAAATAAAGCTGGAAACATCACAATACCAGATTTGAAGACATATTACAGGGCAGCTACAAAGAAAAAAATAGTGTGGCACTGGCACAAAAATAGACATATAGATCAAATAAAAATAATTTTAACCCCAGCTATTAAAGCACACATTTAAAACCAATTAATCTTTGATAAAGAAGCTAAAATCAATCTCTGGAGAAAGGACAGTCTCTTCAACAAATGGTTCTGGGAATATTGGATCTATGCATACAGAAGTTTGAAACAAGACCCTTACCTTACACCTTATACAAAAATCAACTCACAATGAATCAAGTACTTGAACCTATGATCTGATACCATGAAATTGCTAGAGAAAAACAATGGGCAAACTCTGCAAGATACTGGCGTAGGCAAAGAATTCTTGGAAAAGACCCCAGAAACAGAAGAAAAAAAAGCAAAAATTGACAAAGAAACTTCTGCACCGAAAAGAAAACATTCAACAAAGTGAAGAGGCAATTAACAATATTTGCAAAATATCTGCAAACTATGCAACTGATAAAGGATTAATATTCAGAATCTATAAAGAGCTCAAGGAACTCAACAATAACAAAAAATCCAGTTAAGAAATTGGCAAAGGACATGAACAAACATTGTTATAGGATGAAATTCAAATGGCCAACAAACACATGAAAAAATGCTCAGGACACTAGCCATCGGGGAAATGTAAAGAAAATGAGATTTTACCACGTCCCAGTTAAAATGGCTATCATACAGAAATGAAAGACAATAAATACTGGTGAAGATGTGGGGAAAAACATACCCTAGTACACTGCTGGTGGGAATGTAAACTAGTACAGCCAATATGGAAGACAGTATGGGAATTCTTCAGAAATTCAAAAACAGATCTACCATATGACCCAGCAATCCCATATACCAAAATGAAATGGAATCAGCATATGAAAGAGTTATCTGTACCCACATGTTTATTGCAGCTCAATTCAGTATAGCTAATATATGGAATTTACCCAGATGTCTATCAACTGATAACTGAATGAATAAATGTGGTATAGATGCAATATAGAATACTACTCATCTGTTCAAAAAATAAAATCCTGTTTTTGGCAGCAAAATGGAAGCAACTGAAAACCACTATGCTTAGTGAAATATGCCAGTGCCCAAAAAACAAATATCATGTTTTCCCTAATTTGATGTAACTAATATACAGAGTACAAAAATATAATGCATATTATCAAAATTGATGTTTTGTGATTCGATAAGTTTATAGCTTTTGAGGAATAATGGTTTTTCTACTTACTATCTATTAAATTCTTTGCATGGTGGTAAGTTAACCTTGTGATCATAAAATAAACAGAAAGCATTTCATTACAAAAATTAAAATAAAAATAAAAAAGGAATGAGGAAGGAAAATGGGAGCATGGGTGGGATGGAGCATAGAGTGGAAAGTATCATTATGCTCTTAAATCTGTATATATGAAATACATGAAATATGTTAACTTTATATAAAATAAAACCTTTTTAAAACTGATGCCTACAGATAGTGGTTATCTTTTGGGACGAGAGGAAGAGTAATAATTGGGTGGGAATATGGGATGGGTTCTTGTATGTTCATACTATTCAATTTCTTGATTTGGGTTAAGATTATGTGAGTGTATTTACTTGTGATAACTAAATCATCATACTATGATACACAGTTGTCTGAAGGTATGTTGTACCTTAATTTAAAAACAATTTTCCTAATTAAAAATGTAATTTGTTAGAAAAAGAAAACATGGTTGCTTAATATTCAAGATTTATCACTGAACTTTTCCTTTAAGCATCCAGCATAGTAACAAATATAACTCTCTCCTCAATTTTAGGGCCAAAGAACACTTTTAGGATATATTTTAACAGTGTTTGTTATATTTTGTTTATTTACAAGACTCAGAAAAATATTGATGGATGCTATGGTTTGAAGGTTTTATTTTCTCACTGTTTGCTCAATGTTTTCGTACACACCAATACAATGGTGTTGAAACAGAAGACCTTTAAGACCTCATAAAATGATTAATGCCAATATCATGGTGATGGATTACTGATAAAAAGAATCAGTGAGTTCTTCCTCTCCCTCTTTCCCCTTCTCTTGCCTTTACGCACTTCACCATGGTATGACAAAGTAAGAAGGTCTTCATCAGATATGAGCCCTTTAACTTTGTATTTTCCCACCTCCAGAGTTGTAGAAAATAAATGTATTTTCTGTATAAATTACCCAGTCTGCTGTATTCTGTAACAACAATACAAACTGTACTAAGACAATGGCGGCTCAATAGGTTTATCCTCCGCCTTGCAGCGCCGGCACAAAGGGTTCTAGTCCCGGTCGGGGCTCCGGCTTCTGTCCCGGTTGCCCCTCTTCCAGGCCAGCTCTCTGCTGTGGCCCGGGAGTGCAGTGGAGGATGGCCCAAGTGCTTGGGCCCTGCACCCCATGGGAGACCAGGAGAAGCACCTGGCTCCTGGCTTTGGATCAGCATGGTGCACCGGCCACAGCGCGCCGGCTGCAGCGGCCATTGGAAGGTGAACCAACGGCAAAAGGAAGGCCTTTCTCTCTGTCTCTCTCTCTCTCTCTGTCCACTCTGCCTGTCCTAAAACAAAAACAAAAACAAAAACAAAAACAAAACAAAACAAAACAAAAAAAACAATTGGTAGGTGAATAAATTTCCTTCAGGGTACACTTTTGTGTCTTAACACTGAGTTAAAAAAGCAGTAACTTGAAAACTGAGAGACAATCCTTTATATGGCTTTTCTTAAAGCTAAACTACAAACTTTGCTCATGCCAACCTTATTTTAATGTTTAAGGAAATCACTGACCTCTAAAAATTAAGGAAGTTATGATTTCTATCTATCAGTGTTGAGTTTGTGATCATATGTATGTTGTGGCGGTGTCTCTTAGAATAAAACATTTCAAAAATGAAATCATCTGTGGATAGATTTCTTTACACATTATTCACTTAAACCTATGTATCACAGTATTTAACATGCTGGGAGTTAAAAAGCCAACGTGTTAAAATAGCACAAAGGTATGTCTGGGCTGGTTACTGTTGAGTGGCACTTAGTGTGGATTTACTCACTGCAAACTGTCCTTGATATGCTGCCTGTCTCTTCCTGGCAAATGGCAGTGAAGGTCAGTGAATCTAATTTGACAATAATGAGCCTGCTCTGCAACGTGTTATAATATTGTGGCCCCACTTCTTTTTTAAAAGGTATCAGCCAATCAAAAAGGCTGTTCAATGACACCAGGGAAACCCCGGGAGAGCTGGAGAGAGTCAAAGAACTGCGCTCTCGTATTTTTCTTTTCCAATAATGGAGACAGCAGAGGTTATGAACATGTTCAATATGCATTAAAACAAAACACAGCCTGATAGGAATGCTTTAATTAATAACAATTATCTTCTGCAGCATTGTGATTCAAGCCAGGTCTCCAAGCATGAAGGAGAAACTTGACACTTGTGCTTCTTTGTGGACAGAGAGATTTTAAGCAAAGTTAATGGAAACTCAGCGGATGAATGGTGCTGCAATTCAAATGTACTGTAAAATTACTGAAATGATTTCAATGTCATAGGACTACACTGCATTGCATTTATGACTATTACCCCTTGCTATGCTTTAGTGATATTTTGTCCAATATCTTATAGCTTATCTTTAAAAAACTGTATCTCAGAGAAAAATGCTGATACTAAAAAATACTAATGGTAAAGCATTACTATCACTTCTATAATTGCTCTATAAATATGCTCTATACACATTTTAAATGGTTTCTAATTTCTGTATAATTTCTGGAAAAGCATAGATGATTTATTATTACAAAAAAGATACAAGAGTTTAAATGTTGACACAACAGTAGTGACCCATCAATAGCTATACTCCACCCTGATATCTTTAAAATTCTTGGTTTGTATCCTAAGCTTGTATTTCTCAAAGGATGATTCTGGAATGTGATTTTCAGGGATAAAATTAGATAGATGTTTAAAACACATAATCTTGAGTCCTACACCAAGCTTCTAAGCACCTCTTGAGAGGTACCTATAAACCTACATTTTAACAAAATCTACAGATAATTCTCAAGCACATTCAAATTCAAGAAGCATGGTTCTACACAAGCAATTCTTCAGCTGGGGGCCCCAGAATTCAGGAATCCATTAACTTGGGATCAGAAAGGAACATCCTTTCATTTTCACTAACTCTAACTGAAATTTAGCATCCTTGATAAAGAATGTAGTCAACAATCACAGCAGTTGTAGAGTACCTATGTAATTGTCACAAAGAGAAGTCAGAGATACTTCCTAATAGATTATAGTTGTTGGAGGATTTCACAAAATATCATTGATATTGTTCACTACTTTGAAACAGTGTTAGTTTTTAAACTCCCTCTGAGGGCTTTTAATAGAATGAGTTATAAGTAAACACACATATACTATGTAAAATACTTCTAAAGAATCTTTTGATAAACATGTCTCAATATAGTTGCTTTTCCTTATAAATTCTATGCACTTAGGTAATATCTTTAAAAATGTCTCTGAATGGAATCCACAGGCTTCCCCATATTATATTAAGGGTCCATAAAACACAAATCAAAAAATCCTGTCCTAGCTCTCCTGGTGCTTGTATTTAGAAAAGGGAGTAGGAACTGGTAGAGAGAGCTAAATGGAAGGTATGCCTCTGAATAAAACAAATGTTCCCTGGCATTTCCTCTGAACGGACATGGATGTGGGAGTGTAAAGGAACATATAAAATTCCAATGTGTCTCAGAGGGAGGAGGCTGGGAAGCCAGAACAGGAACACCTGTCAGTCACAAGTGGCTTATTGGTCAAGTTCATCAGCAGGGGAGCTGAATTTGATCAGTTCTGCCATGATTAGTGTCACTGCAGTCAAGAGTAATTTCGGTATAAATAGAAGTGGTGGATAGAAAAATAATTCAGTTCATCCCTCCAAATTGTCTCAGTCAGCACAGACTTTAAAAACTGTCAGCACGAGGTAGGAAAGCACACATGCCCAGCCAAGCCTATAATTGTATTCAATATTCAAATATTTCAAACTACAGAATATTATTTTCAACAGGAGACGAAAGAAAAATCAATGTTGATTGTTCAGCTTATCTGCTTGTGAAAATAGCATTTGTGTATTTTTCATTGTCTTCTTTGGTAAAAAAATAAGCAAATATAAGTTTTTGCATTTCATCATAGTTTCACCCCCAGACCTGTCTTCTAATTCCTTAGATTACTACAACCGGTTTTGTCCAAGATAGAGACGCACAGTTCTCCTTCCCATCCTTCATCTTATGTGTCACTAAGTTATACTGCTTTTATCCCTCTAATATCCTTGAATGCCAGCCACTTCCCACATGCCCATTGCTACAAGGTTAGTTCAGAGCATCATTATTTTAAATAGAATTATAGGCATAGACTCCTAACTGGCCTTCTTGTCTTTATTCCTGCTCTTCTCAATACTTTTCTACATATGTTCATCAGACTAACATTTTTTAAATTTAAGTCTGGATGTCACTCCCCTGTAAAAGCACATTTATGGAATCCCACCACTCCTACACTGTATGCCATATTTCTTAAAATGGCTTATCAGCAATTCATGATCTGGCCTCAAGCTTACATTTCCAGCCATACCCCTGCCTTCTCGTCCCCACAGACTTCACATACGGTGAGTTTTTTTCCCAGGCAGTTCCAGCCCGTGGCACATGTTTGCCCTTTGACTAGAATGTTCTCTTTGCATGGCTAACTTCATCTGTCATCTCTTATGCGAAGCTATCCCTGGCCCCTCTTGGCTGAGTGAAATGTCCTTTCTAAGTGCTTGCCTAGTATTCAGTACTTAGTCCTTTTATTGCTTTCATTATGTCAAACTGTACTTGCTTGTTTATTGTTGAATCAGCTGAATTAACAAGCAGGATTAGTGTCAATTCATCATAGTTATGGCATTTGATCAGTGATTAAACCTAAGATAGTGCCTTTATAAAACATTTTATATATACACATAGAAAAATTTTTAGATATTATAAACTTTGGTCAAATGACTGATCAAAGAGAAAAAGTATATTTTTATTGAAATTCATAGCAAATTCACTCTGTATCTGACATCTAAAATTTCTGTTACACACTCAAACTATGTTTTATTAAGTTATGAATAAGAAGCTTGAATCTAAGTTTACTTAGATGTGAGGAAGATGTTTCACACAATAAGAATGCATTTTCTCCCATTAAAAGTGCATATGTTCCACATATAATTGTAAAATAATTAACAAAGGCATCCTTCACACTCCACTGTTTCTCTTAAGCCTTTTTCAGAGCTCATGTCAATGGTCTCATGATTACAGTGAATGCCTCAGTGCAGATAAGCTCCCTATCATCTTCCAGGTCTTCTTTCTCAGAATGACCAACATTCAGTTGGTAACATCCATTAATTAGAGTAAAATCCATGTCTGTAGTAATATTATTTTGCAGCTGCACAAATTAAGACTCAGAAAATAGTTATTTAATGAACAATCCACTGTTGTCTTTTTTAGCTAAAGTTCTACCTAAGTCGCTGTACTAATAGTTGCTTAGACTGGAGGTAAAAAGAACAGAGGGGAAACGAAACCTAATCTTAACACTTGTAACACTGATAAAAGTGAAACCGAATACAGAAATCTGAATGAATCATCCTGTTGCATCTACAACTGGGATAGACCCTTCCAAACTATAGGACAGATAGTATGAGGCGACTTCAAAAAATTTGTGAAAAATGGAATTAAAAGGTAAGTTTAATTTAGTGCAAAACAAATGTTGAAATCCATACATACATGGGTCTTCATAAAACTGTTGGCAAATGTGTATTATGAAAAAATGCATGAACTTCAGCATTTTTGCACCAAAATAAACTAATCTTTTAATTTCATTATTCCACAAACTTCTAAATTATCCTCATATAACCATTAGAAAGAATAATAATGATAACTAATATATACTGAATATTTATTAAGAGCAGTCACTATGCTAACTGCTTAGCATTTATCTGTGAATCCTCTGAACAAAGCAAGAAGCAGACACTAATATTAGCCCCATCTTAAAGACAAGAAATCCAAAATTAAGCAGTTTTCCCAGAGTTGCATAGTTAACAAATGGCAGAGATGAAAACACTGATTCCAGAGACTATACCCTGATACTTTGCACTTTCTAAGTCTAGAACTAGTTCCTACGTATCTCAGTAGCTACTGATTTTTAAAACCCCAATCTCTTGGCCCCATCATTTCCAAATGCACACAAAGCACCACCACATTAAACAACCGTAAATACTTGAAAACAAAATTATTCTTATAATACCATTGTGAAATGTACATATTGTTTCCTTTGTCAAGAATTCCTTTCCCCTTCTTCTCTACCATAAAAGGCTAGCATATTCATATTTCAAGTTCCATATCTGGTATTTACTGCTCTGGAGAGTCTACTTTGACTCCTTCAGAAAGGGACTTTCATTATAGTTAGTATTGTTTTATTAATGAGTTTATCAAGTAACACTGTATCTCTGGGCCGCTCCTATACCCAATAAGACAGACAATGGGTTCCCTGAAGAAAGAGATGATGTGTAATTATCCTTCTGTATGCCTTAGCTAGCCCAAGTACACAATGCAGCCCAGGCTCAAAAAGTACATGTTAATATGAAATGAGAGAGGGACTTGCTTAGCAATCATATAATGACAACACACAATCATCAAAAGGCGAGAATGAAAGATGCAGCAAGATACATAACTGATAAAACATTGCACAACAAAGAGCAGAACAGGACTGTTAATGTAGGGGAAAACAACAGATCAAGACAGCTTCACCTTTTGATCTGATAATCATCTAAATGAAATTCCGAATGATGACTCTGCACGATGAATGGATTGTTGAATTGAGCTCAATAAGGTATTTTTGAGGAAGCAGGTAGAGGCATGCATCTTGGCAAGTTTTCCATCTAATTTGTTTAGAACCAACTTTGCCATAAAAGAGTGCCACTTTCCAGAAACTTTGCTATTTATTCTTTGAAAACTATTGGATAAATGAGATCTCTTTGCAGACATGTACATACAAACATACATGTTCTGTCAGCAGATAGTCAGGAGGCACTATCTCTACCTCAAGTGTGCATGTATACTTGCAGAAGTCATTTAACTTCACTGAGCCTTCAGTTCCTTGCTTTTGAAAAGGTGGAAAAACCCATGTCTATATTTAAAATTCCCAGCCCATGTGGTGATTCAAGGAAAATATTCACAAATTCTCTGATACTTTTCACTTTAAGAGGTATAGTTCAACTCTCTTCCATTTGATGTGAGCTGGGTTTAGTGATTTACTTCTAAAGAATACAACATAGTAGAAGCAATGATAAGTCGCTTTTGTGACTACCACAAAAAGTCCAAGGCATCAGGCTAATACTACCACAGGCTCACTCTTCACTCACACTTTCAGTTAACTAAGTTTGGTGAAAATTGCTGCCATGTCATGAAATCACAAAAAGAGCCTAAATAAATGTCCAAACCATGAGAAAAGCAGGTCTCCAGTCAACAGCCATCAGTAAACCAATGCCTATCAACAATGAATGAGTTTGGAAGAGCATTCTTCAGCCTTAACCAAGCTTTGATTTAACCACTACCTGAGTTGACATCTTGGTTGTCACCTAGCAAAGACAAAAAGTCATTCTCAAATGACTTTCCTAAGTCATTTGGGATTCCCAGATCCTGGCCCACAGAACCTATGATAAAGAAAATCTTTGCTGTCAAAAGATGCTAACATTTGGTGTGATTTTTCATGTAGAAACATATAACTAACATAAACCAAAATCCTATACATGACATAAAATTTTGTGACAAAATTATTCTTCTTATTCTTGATGCTAATACTTTTCCCAGTGTCCAAAATGGTGGCAAACTAATTGTTAGTATAGATTTACTTCTTAACTAAAATTATTGAAGTTAGAAAACAGATTTCATTTTTACAATGTAGATCTACACATGTATTACTTACACACTTAAAAGGATTACAGTTAATATATTTTCAATGAAAAGGAACTCATTTAAATGCCAAGATGACTTGCATAATGTGGACTCCATGCTGTGGGATTTGCTTTCCCCAGTTGTGTATGACAGGCTAGTTGCAATTATATAAATGAATTGTTTTCTATCATCCTCACTGGTGCATTAATGAAAGTCTGCATGATTAAAGAAAAAATCATATCATTTGAAGACAGCAATGCAACCAGTTTAAACAAGTAGACAAATTAAAATCATTTTAATGGGGTTGGACTTTGGTGCAGCGTGTTAAGGCCGCAGCTTGCAGTGCTGACATCAATCATAGACACTGGTTCAAGTTCCAGCTGCTCCACTTCTGATCCAGATCCCTGCTAATGCTCCTGGGAAAGCAGTAGAGGATGGTCCAAGTGCTTGGGCCTCTACACTCACGTGGCAGATCTCTCTCTCTCTCTCTCTCTCTCTCTCTCTCTCTCTCTCTCTCTCTTTACCTCTCTCTGCAACTCTGCCTTTCAATAAATAAAAATAAATCCTTAAAAAATAAAATCATTTTACTAGCACTATTTTCCAATCCAATAATTGCTGAAACTGCTCTAAAATTTCTATACATCCATATTCAAGGATCATATATATTCAGAGCCAAACTTACATTAAAACATGATGAATGGTTAATATATTATTCTTAATTACTCTATCAAATTGACAAGCTGGCATCATTTTTAGGATTACTTTATGTTCAAAGCCTTAACTCAGGGGCCGGCGCTGTGTTGCAGCGGTTTAACACCCTGGCCTGAAGCGCTAGCATCCCATATGGATGCTGGTTCAAGACCCAGCTGCTCCACTTCCAATCCAGCTCTCTGCTGTGGCCTGGGAAAGCAGTAGAAGATGGCCCAAGCCCTTGGGCCCCTGCACCCACGTGGGAGACCCAGAAGAAGCTCCTGGCTCCTGGCTTCAGATCGGCGCAGCTCCGGCCATTGTGGCCAATTGGGGAGTGAACCATGGTATGGAAGACCTCTCTCCCTCTCTCTCTGCCTCTCCTCTCTCTGTGTAACTCTTTCAAATAAAATTTAAAAAAAAAGGCTTAACTCAGATTCTTTTTATTACTATAGGCTCCTCAAAGAATAATCCATGGTGAACTCAAAAGCACTGTCTTTATACAATGTAAACATTCTGTTTATATTAATCATTCTTTTCTCTAGCTGCCTCCTTACTCTTGATTTTTGCATCATTCTTTCATCAGCAGAGTAGATAACTATATACACTGAGCCCACTAATACAGACCAGTGAACAATGCACAGAGTCATGCCTGCCACAAGGAGCTTCAGACCCATCCCTATGATCGCAGGAGCTTGGGAAGCAGCTGTAAACTCAGAGAAGCCACGACTGAGGACCATGGAGATGGCAAAGTCCTGTTAAAAATAAAGATAAACTACTTTGTGTTGCTATGTGAGGGCAAACTGTTGAAATCTTTACTTTACATATGCTAAACTGATTTTCTGTATATAAAGAGAATTGAAAGTGAATCTTGATGTGAATGGAAGGGAAGAGGGAGCGGGAAAGGGGAGGGTTGTGGGTGGGAGGGAAGTTATGGGGGGGGGCATTGTAATCCATAAGCTGTACTTTGGAATTTTATATTCATTAAATAAAAGATTAAAAAAATAAAAAATAAAGATAAACTGATAATCAAATGGCTCAAAACCGTCCTCTCTGCCATTCACATTTCTTAGTAGATAGTTCATTCTCTATTCACATGACTCCTTCCTAGCCAAATCAAACCTTTTTTAAGGGTCAGCGCTGTGGCATAATGGGTAAAGCTGCCACCCTCTGTGCTGGCATCCCATATAGGCACAGGTTCGAGTCCCAGCTGCTCCACTTCCAATACAGTTATTCTACTATGGCCTGGGAAAGTGGTATAAAATGTTCCAAGTCCTTGGGCCCCTGGAAGAAGCTGCTGGCTTCGGATTGGCACAGCTCCTGCTACTGTAGCCAATTGAGGAGTGAACCAGTGGAGAGAAGACCTCTATGTCTCTCTCTCTCTGCCTCTCCTTCTCTCTATGTCTAACTTTGACTTTAAAATAAATGAATAAATACACCCTTTAAAAAAGCCTTCTTCATAATCAATATTTATCATATACAAACTATTAATTCATGTATGTAAATGATGAATAAAAATTAAAATAATTTTTCTTTGTGTATGTGGTTTCTTCTTCCATAGTTTTATTAGATTTTAACCATGATGTGGTTAAAATTTTGCAATCTATATTTTCCTCTTAAGGGAAGAGAGATGTGCATCTCATGATAAAATGATAAACTCTACTGGAAATTTTTGGGTCTAGGCCTAAGGGCTTTTCTTTCTCAGCAAATTGGAGAAGCTCTTCATGAATTCTCTTAATAATTTCTCACTGAGGACCAAGGCCGTCTGACACCCGATGAACTCTCCTTATCTGATACCATGACCTTTATCAAGGATCAGTACGAATGTAGCCCTAGTAGATTAGGATGAAGACACACTTGATTCAAAAGCAACCATTACTGCATGTATATTAGAAAATACACACTAGAAATACCAGTAACAAAATTCCAAACAAGCACTGCAGATGCTAACAATGCCAAAAGGGAAATAAAATTAGAATAAAAACAATATGTTACTGAAAATGGTATTTTTAATATCCCATATTCCTATCAAGAAGCTTGTACTGCTACACTAAAAGATTGAAGGCAACTTAAAATAGAACCAAAATAACAATAGCTCAGAAAGTCTCTCATCATTATCTGCTAAAAATTAGGACCACATTACTGATGGGCATTGTGTGCAACCCTAGGCCATCCTTTGAGACACCTATATCCAGTGTTAACTCATCTCTTTCTAGCTTTCTCTTAATGCACAATTTGGGAGGCATCTGTGATGGCTCAATTATTTGGGTTTGTGCCACCCAAGTGGGAAATATGGGCAGAGTTCTAGACTCCTAGCTTCAGCCTGGCCCAACCCCAGCTGCCATGAGCATCTGAGAGGTGAAGCAGTAGATGTGAAATCTCTCTCTCTCTCTCTCAGCCTTTCAGGCAAACGATTGGATGAATAAAAACTTTAAAAAAAGACATTAAAATGTATCTACATATTCTCCAGTCATCTATCTTCATATTTAATATTCTGCAAGTATAAATGAACAGTTTTTATGTAATTTCCCTCATTCATACCTCCCCATAAAGAGTCTTCATATTAACCTAATTAATTTTATGAGAAATTATTACTAAACCCATCTGCCTAAATTTTCAATTATCTTTACTTCTAGACAGAAGTAGCCACCTTGTGAAATAGCGTCTGGGTAATTCCTCCATCTGCATAATGTCTGCTGTTCTCTCATAGCTTCATACAGATATTAATGGCTTAAAAAGAAACATAATAAAGCATTAGATTTTTAATGCCAAACACTAAAGTGTTTGTACTCATAATAGAAGTTTGTCTTGGCCGGCGCCGCTGCTCACTAGGCTAATCCTCCAACTGCGGCGCCGGCACCTCGGGTTCTAGTCCTGGTCGGGGTGCTGGATTCTGTCCTGGTTGCTCCTCTTCCTGTCCAGCTCTCTGCTGTGGCCTGGGAAGGCAGTGGAGGATGGCCCAAGTGCTTGGGCCCTGCACCCGCATAGGAGACCAGGAGGAAGCACCTGGCTCCTGCTTTGGATTGGCGCAATGCGCCAGCCTTAGCGGCCACTTGGGGGATGAACCAATGGAAAAAGGAAGATCTTAGACAGCACCTTTCTTAGCACATCTAATAATGACTCTGTCCTTTGTTCTAGACCCTGTCTAGCATACTTGGGCCTCATTCCTTTGTAATCATAACCTCTACTCTACCACCAATGGCTCTACTCCCAACCTGTGTGTACTGATGGTCCTCTTCCCCACTTAATGCTGTATAATTGTTCAAACCTGGTAAATGCCACTCTTAGGATCATTGGTTACTATCCTCACTCTGTCTTTTATGACCTTGTCTAAATATGATCAGAGTCGGCAAACTTGGAAGGCTTCCATAGCCTTGGCAACTCATGACGACAGCCTAGGGTGGTTACTGGCGCCATAAACTAGAGTGTCAATTTGTTGGGTCAACAACAAGAGCCACTGTGCACTTGCTCCTCATGTGGGATCTCTGTCCTTAATGTGCTGTACATTGTGATTTAATGCTATAACTAGTACTCAAACAGTATGTTTCACTTTGTGTTTCTATGTGGGTGCAAACTGTTGAAATCTTTATACTAAATTGATCTTCTGGATATAAAGAGAATTGAAAATGAATCTTGATATGAATGGAAGGGGAGAGGGAGCGGGAGAGGGGAGGGTTGTGGGTGGGAGGGAAGTTATGGGAGGGGGAAGCCATTGTAATCCATAAGCTGTACACTGGAAATTTATATTCATTAAATAAAAGTTAAAAAAAAAAAAAGAAAAGAAAAAGGAAGATCTTTCTCTCTCTCACTGTCTAATTCTGCCTGTCAAAAAAAAAAAAAAAAAGTTTGTCTTAAATTGAGTATTTCTACTTCTAAGGATTCACGTTGATAAAAATCCATAGTTTTTAGAAGCTCACTTTCAGGCCGGCGCTGCGGCTCACTAGGCTAATCCTCTGCCTTGCGGCGCCGGCACACCGGGTTCTAGTCCCGGTCGGGGCACTGATCCTGTCCCGGTTGCCCCTCTTCCAGGCCAGCTCTCTGCTGTGGCCAGGGAGTGCAGTGGAGGATGGCCCAAGTGCTTGGGCCCCGCACCCCATGGGAGACCAGGAGAAGCACCTGGCTCCTGGCTTCAGATCAGCGCGGTGCGCCGGCTGCAGCACGCTACCGTGGCGGCCATTGGAGGGTGAACCAGCGGCAAATGGAAGACCTTTCTCTCTGTCTCTCTCTCACTGTCCACTCTGCCTGTCAAAGAAAAAAAAAAAAGCTCATTTTCATAATCCTTTTTGATCAATGGCTTTTTTAGATAAGAAGGAAAAATCTTATTTAAAGTAAATTTTGATCGAAAAGATAAGGAAAATTCTTATTAGTAATTGTCTGACACAAGACCACTAGACTCTTAAATTATATGACTATATAAATATTTTAGGAATAAAAAAAAAAGTCAAGCTACCACTAAACCTTATAAATTTGATATGAAGTACAATCTGGTGATAAAAATAGTCTCCCATGAATTGGGCATATTTCCTGAAGTGGTTGATGAATGACCTATAAAGCCTTCATTAAGCTTTGCTCCCATTTTTCATCATTTTATAAATAACAATACCAAGTATTAGTGAATTTACAGGCTAGAAAAACTCTTGGGTGTTAGAGGATATGAAATGTTGGGGCCAGCATTGTAGTGTAGCAGGTAAAGCTGCTGCCTGCGATGC